>NC_059428.1:51406644-51745811 GCF_021028975.2 Sphaerodactylus townsendi | reverse complement strand
ATAAATCGACTTCTCCTCCATAAATCTGTCCAAGCCCCTTTTAAAGCTATCCAGGTTAGTGGCCATCACCACCTCCTGTGGCAGCATATTCCAAACACCAATCACACGTTGCGTGAAGAAGTGTTTCCTTTTATTAGTTCTAATTCTTCCCCCAGCATTTTCAATGAATGCCCCTGGTTTCTAGTATTGTGCCAGAAAGAGAAAAAATTTCTCTCCTGTCAAGCATTTCTACCCCATGCATAATTTTATAGACTTCAATCATCTCCCCCCTCAGGCGAGAATCTCCTCCCTCTCCAAACTAAAAAAAAGAGTCCCAAAGCGCTGCAGCCTTTCCTCATAAAGAGGAAGGTGCTCCAGTCCCTCAATCATCCTGCGTTGCCCTTCTCTGCACTTTTTCAATCTCTTCAATATCCTTTTTGAGATGTGGTGACCAGAACTGAGACACAGTACTCCAAGTTAATGGTCGCGCCACCGGTATATAAGAGGGCATGACAATCTTTACCAGTTTTATTATCGAGATTCCCTTTCCTAATTATCCCCAGCCATAGAGTTTGCCTTTTTCACAGCTGCCATACATTGAGTTGACATTCCCATGGAACTATCCACTAAGGCATGCAAATCCCTTTCAGGTTGGTCTGTGACTGAGTAGCACTGACCCCTGTGGCGATGTATGTGAAGTTTGGATTTTTTTTTGCCCCTATGTATTGTGCATCACTTTACATTTTGCTACATTGAACTGCATTTTGCCATTTCTTAGCCCACTCACCTAATTTATCAAGGTCCGCTTGGGCTCCTGCGCGCAATCCTTTGTGGTTCTCCACCACCCTACATAATTTGGTATCATCTGCAAACTTAGCCACCACGCTACCCACCCTACTTTCCAGGTCATTTTATGAATAGGTTAAAGAGCACTGGTCCCAATATGGATCCTTGGGGGACACCACTCCCTACATCTCTGCATTGTGAGAGAATTTCCCATTTACACCCACTCTTTGCTTCCTGTTTCTCCAACCAGTTTTTAATCCGCTTAGGGAGGGACTTCCCCTCTTATTCCTTCATTGCTGAGTTTTTTTTCCTCAAGTAGTCTCTGGTGAGGAACTTTTGTCAAAAGCCTTTGGAAATCCAGAGTAGACCAATGTCCACTGGTTCCCCCTTATCCACACATGCCCTATTTACATCCTCAAAGAACTCTAGTAGTAAGTTTGCTTAAAGACAGGATTTGCCTCTGCAAAAGCCATGCTGACTCTTTCTCAGCAGAGTCTTGCTTTTCTACATGTTTAATAATTTTATCTTTAATGACAGATTCTACTAATTTACCAGGAACAGATGTCAAACTGACTGGCCTGTAATTTCGGGTCCCCCCCCTAGATCCTTTCTTAAAGATTTGGTGTGACATTGGCCATCTTCCAGTCTTCAAGGGATGGAGGCCCTGATTTCAGGATTAAGTTGCATATTAAAAGGAGTTGAGAACATCAGCAATTTCATTAGCTTGAGCTCTTTAAGAACTCTTGGGTGAATGTAATCTGGGCCAGGGGGATTTGAGTAGCATTTAGGATTTATCAATGGCTGCACTTAGAACTTCTTCCTTGTCTACCACTATCTTCCCCCCCCGTTGGTTCCTCGGATTAAGCCTCCTAAGAGCTTGGTTCAGGTGCGAGGAATTTTCCTCACCCTCCTCTTGGAGTCAAGAAGACAGATGCAAAAGGAATTATTCATTCAGCTTTTTCTGCAATCTCCCTCTGTCATCTTTTAGCACACCCCTTTGTTCCTTTGTCATCTAACGGGCCTACCAGCTTCCCTTGCTGGCTTCCTGCTTTTGATGTACTTGAAGAACTTGTTTGTTGCTGGTTTTTGATGTTCACAGCCATCGCGTTCCCTCATAATCCTTTTGCCTCCCTTACAGCTAACTTGGCTTCTCTTTTTGCCACCATTTGTGTTCCTCTCTGGTAATTCTTTATCGAGTTAACTTTGGACTTCCATTTTTCTAAAAGACATCTTTTTTCCCTAATCAATTTTCCTCAAAAGCGTCCCTTGTTAACCAGCTGGGTGAGAAAACTTTCTTTTGGACCGGGAGTTGCTGCCTTTCAGCTGAGCTTTTAAGACTGTGTTTTTAAATAACCTCCAAGCATCTTGGACATTTTTTGACTCTCTTGATTTTTTCCCTTTTCAGCTTCCTGCGCACTATCCCCCTCATCTTTGAGAAATTTCCCTTTCTGAGAGGGCAAATGTAACTACATTAGTAGTTGTCACTTGTTAAGCAATGCAGAGATACTGAATCTGACAGCATTGTGGTGCAGCTGTTCCCTATCGGTTCAACAACACTGACTTCCAGCACCAGGTCCTGGGTCCCACATAGAATTAGATCTAGGGATCACATCTCCCCTGGTTTGGTTCTACAATAACCATCTGCTCCTAAGCCACAGTCATTTAGCATATCAGGAATGTTCCCCTCCTTACTATGACCTGAACATGCATTTTTCCAGTTTATATGGGGATAGTTAAAATTAAGCCCATTACCCACGACATTTGTTTGCTTTTGTTGGCCTCTCTAATTTCTTTTTTTCCATCTCAGAATCCTCTTGTGCGCTTTGGTCAGGGGGACGATAATATATTCCTAATGTTAAACTATGCTTCACCCTTGGTATTGATATCCACAGTGCTTCTGTAGAGGAATCAGCTCCCCCTGCATTGTATATTTTATGTGACACTATGCTCTCTTTGATGTAGAGGGCCACCCCACCCCCAATACGCCCTGTCCT
Source organism: Sphaerodactylus townsendi (assembly GCF_021028975.2). Taxonomy (NCBI): domain Eukaryota; kingdom Metazoa; phylum Chordata; class Lepidosauria; order Squamata; family Sphaerodactylidae; genus Sphaerodactylus; species Sphaerodactylus townsendi. The sequence continues at coordinate 51,743,052 of NC_059428.1, read as the reverse complement.
ATCCTTCCTGTAGAGCCTGTAACCTGGGATAACAGAATCCCACTGTTATGCTGTTTCTTTCTACCATATGTGAAAATGTGCATACATAAAATCATTGATAACATGGACTTAAACAAAACAAATATTTTAAAATACAAACTTTATTTGCAATTGCTGGCTGACTGATTTGCTCATTGATTATTTGTATGATTGGATGCCAAGTGGCATGCAGTGAGAACAGCAGTCATAACAACAATACATTGTATCTACAGTGTGTGTTGTGGCACACACTTTGTGGAATGACCTACCTGTTTAGGGCTCCAAAACTTCTGCCATCCTGAGAACTACATAAAACAGAATTATTCAGGAGGACTTTTCTAAAGGGGCAATGGGGGTATAGTATAAGAGAAAGGTGGACTATATACTGTACATAGGACATATCTGTTTGCTGCGCATATTATTTTGTTCTTAGTGCATTATTTTCTACTGGAGTACCTTTTTTGCATCATATCTGCACTCTGTATCGTGTCTAAGATTTTACATTTGTTCAGATTTCTGCAATCATAGCATTACTTATTAGATGTATCATCTTATTGACTATATTGATTTACATTGTGTTATCGTTGAATCTCTATAAGAAAGTCAGACTATAAATATAGAGGAAAAAAATAAACAGGTGTGTATAGGATGAAGAAAATATGACTACCATCAGGCTCTGTGAGAATACACAGGCAAGAAATAGTCTGCCAGTGGTTTACACAGTACTGTACAGATACATGATGAACAAGCTCAATTATTCAATGCAAAATCATCTCTCTATTCATGACTGGCAAACAGGCCATGAGCCAAACTGATCAGCATCCAACCACCACTCTTTCTTACATAGATTAATGTAAAGTGAGGTGAATACACTGGCCCAATTCCAACCCTCATCATTTATGCTCATCTGAACTTACTTCTGGAGACATGACCCAGGACACTGAAGAACAGAGGATCCACATATAGGAGAGTAGGGTCCATGCAAACAGAATCCTTGAAAACATGGAAGATAAAGAGTTAACAGGCTTGATTCTTAATCTACTCTTCAAACATTCACATAATGCTGGACTGAATTTCTGTTTTCTCTCTTCTGTGAGTAAACAAACCAGAGGTTAACCCGAATTCAAAGAGCTGTGATCACAGGATGCCATATCATACAAACAGACCCCCTTAGTAGGCAGAAATACTATTCCCACATATTTCATCCATTCAAGCAACACAGTCTGTCCCTCTAGAATGGTACTATTTAAGCTTCTGTTTGCAGTCACAGGTTCCCAGGTGTTTTCAGCTTAGGCACTGCAAGTCATACCACAAGGCAGGGCTATTGCTTTCATGGACTGTTTTTGGGATTTCCTGGAAGCATTTGACTGGCAACTGTTGGAAACAGGATTATGAACTTGGATAAACAGTCTTATCCAGCAAGGCTGCTTTCCCATACTTGTGTTTGGGCTAAATTAGCTTTCTCTCCCTAACTGACTTGCAGCCAACTGGAAGAATAGTTGCTTTCAGAGGGCCAGATTGAAAAAGTGGTAAGTAGTTTAAGCCGTCATTGAAGGGAGGCTTAATTTCTCTGTACTGACAGCCATAATTCACTAACAGAAATTACGAGGCATGTGGGTTTTTTTATTAGTTTCTGAAACCTGTTTTCAAAGATTTTTCTAAACATGAAAACAGCATGAATTTACATGCTCATTAAGCGGCTGCTGATGCTACAGTGCACTCTGAGCTTCTTCCATCATCCTTTTTTTCAGAAGTCAAATAGTAAAGATAGAGCAAGTTCTGCACAAAGTTCTTCACCAGCACATGGCCTTCAAAAATAAATGAGATTTGTGCTGCAGGATCATAGCCAAATGTTTTAGAGTTTTCTTGAATATAAATTTCGGAATGTTAGCTGTATCCCTTTATACCTCTGAACAGCAAAATGAACTTAAAGGGTGACTTACTGTGCTATGAGACTTTGGGGATGAAAGCACGATATATAATGAAGATCCCACAAGTGGATTGCAATGCAGAGGCAGCCAAAGTTTAAAGGTGTTCATTCCATACAAATCCCGCCCCAAATTCTGATACTATGAATTTGAAATGTTATTACAATGCATAATCTAAAGCATTTGCCAGAGAACAAATGCATGAATTGCTATAGGGCCAGATGGTAGACAATTACTTTTTGTCACCAGAGAACCAATCATCATAATTTTTCACACTCAGAAAAACACTGTGAAGTTTGGTAATGAATTTCAGTTCCGCATCCTCCAGTTCTTTCTGTCCTTTTGTTGTTTATTTAGACCTAACTCTTCTGCACAGTCTCATACTGTATCTCATGCATTTTACTATCAGCGATTTCTTGATATTTTGTTATTCTTTCTTTCACATGGCAATGATAATGTAGGAGGATATAGCATTGTGAGAATAACAGCATAAAACTTTCCTCAACCTAACAGTTCTACTATGTGATAATCCTATTGTGTGAAATAATGCTAAGTATTCTGTATATCGCAAAGAGAATCACGGTTTACTGCGCTGCATAGCAAAACGAGAGAATCGATCAAAACCCATGCTGAAACAATCCTACTCTCTGTTATTGTCACCAAGGGAAAGTTCACATGCTAATAGCCAGTCATCTGACTTAAAACCACATTGTATCAAAGGCAGCATAAGGGTTAAGAAAAATATTGAAAGATGCTCTTTTAGAGCAATCACCGGCATGTCAGTGCTTCAGGCAATGGCAATCTGTCAGCGATTCCCTAAAACTACTTCATACATCAGTAATGCAAATGTTACAACATTCAGAAGATGATGTTATTTTTATAATTATTGATCTCAGAAACATCAAAGCATGGAGTTCTATCACTCCCTAGAACTACTGGGATCCCTCAGTCCTCATCCCCATACAGATACCTAGCACATTGTCTGGTTTGGCTTGGAGCAAAGCTGGTAATTTAGTTTCATATGTTTCTACATGGGGAGACATCAAGGGGACCAACATGTTTATAATGATACTACTATTAAATTGGTCCTGAATTTTTGAGAGTATTTAGTATTTATTTGCTCTAAAATGCAAACTGAACCAAGTTTGTATGCAGTCCTTTATTTGACACATTTTACATCCACCACTGCTGATTAAAGTGGTTCCACAGTGGGTACTACATCATTAAAAAAACAGAAACAATTAAAATGTCACTGTAAAACTGTTCATGGCCAGTAAGAATGCTGGCCCGCTTGAACAACTGATTGTTTTAAAGAACTGATATGTTTCTACCAAATTAAATATAAAGAACTGACAAATTGCATGCTCAAAGTGCTGTATGTTGGTTAGTATGCCAGATAAGGGCCAGGGAGATCCAATATTGAATCACCACCTTATTGTCCAAGGATACCCTTCACTTTATCCTCTTTCAGCCTAGACAATCTAACAGGGTTATGGAAACAGAATGGTGAAAAGAACTATGTGTACTGCCCTCAGGGCTCTGGGGAAGAGGGGTGGAATGAAAATGAAATAGATTGATAGATGAGCTTGAGTCTAATGTAGTGTGACATTAATTTGACTGTTGCTAAGGTGTGCATAGAAATGTACTATTTGCAAAAGTACTGAATAAAGAACTGCAGAAAAACAAACTCACACATATTGATATGATTAAATCAATTGAAAGAGCAGGAAAGAGGACTGAAAGATTATATAATTGAAAGAGGAGGAAAAGCAAAAAATTTGGGGTGACTGGTGGAACCCTTGAAAAAAATGGCATTGAATGCATTGCAACATCTCTTCTAGTGAAAACCCAGAAAACAGCCACTTCAAAATGTTCTAGGGCTTCTCCGAATTCTCTATGGTCTTTACCAAAAGATTTTCAAAATAGCTTTACTTAGAAAATTGCTGAGTGTTTATGGCTAGGGGTGTGGATTTGGATATGCCAAACCAAAATGAAGAGATGGAGCTGAAATGTTAATGGAGCCAAAAAGGGGAAACTGAACAAAAATAATAATTTTCTGGCTTTTTGAAGTTCATTATCTTTGCAGAGCTCAGGCCCTTTCCGCACGGGCCATAAACGGCGGCTTGGGGACGGCAAAAACGCCGTTCGCACAGGGGGCACAGCTACGTCGCAGCCGCGCCACCCTCGTGCTGGCCGCCCGTCCCGACGCCTGCATTTCCCCAGTGCGCTTCGAAGTGCACTTGTTGAGGAAACACCGGCTGGAAGCTGCTGCCGTGCAAACGGCAGCGGCTTCCTGGCGCTTCCCCCCTCCCTCCCTGTACTTACCTTGTCCCCGGGCCTCCGGTGCGTCGCCGAGGCCTGGGGACATGCCCCCCTGCCCTGCGCCACTGGAGCAGGCGCGCAGGGCCAGGGGGCGTGTCCCCAGGCCTCGGCGGCAACAGCACCAGCTGAGAATTACCCGCTGATGGAAGCCGATGCGCGGCTCAGCCGGTGCTGGCTGCCCAGCTCTTTCTAGGACCGTCCTTGTGGACGGTCCTAGCGTCGTCGGGTCGGTGCCGAGTACGCCAACCCGGCCACTTCTGCATTCGTGCGGAATCGGCCTCAGTTTTCTAAGGAAGAGCCACCAAATTTACAGTGTAGCCACAGGTGGCTCTCCAGGCAAGAAACCCAAGTTTGGTGAAGACTGAGTCAGCAGGTTCAATTTTATGGGCTCCCAAAGAGTATGCCCCATTGGAAACAATGGAGGAAAATTTGGGTGGTCATAATTTTGGACCCCATGACCTAATCTTCACTGAACTCAGAAATTTATGTAAAAGGAGACAGCAGAAGCTGTGTTGCAAATTTTGTGCCTTAACCACCACCCCTGCTGGAACCCCACGAAATTTTCTTACTAACTGTAAGAACTATTAAATTTTCTTACTAACTGTCTTAACTTCTTTGTGAATTTAAGTCTGCTCTCTCTTTTTCTTGATGGCACCTGTGAGAAATAAAGCTAGTGTTCCTTCCATGTGAATGTACTTTGGCTCATAAAATTAAAGGCTTCTTCTTATTCTAATCATATTTAGATTTGACTGAGGCACATGAGTCTCACTTCCAAGTGAAATGAATCAATCAGTCCTGAATTAATCCAATCCATATCACAGGTCACCATCATAACCAGTCTAGATATCATCTAGCTATTATGTACAAAGCCAATTCTCCTTTCACCTCTCCAATGGAATGTTATATAAATATGTCTCTAAAATATTTAATTTTTTATGTGTCACATTCTAAAGAATTATTGTATTTATTAAATTGCCCCAACTGTAGAAAGAATACAACCCATAAAAATAACTACGAATGCAAAATGCCTTCTGGTCATATCTTTTATCAGAGCTAATCAACAAAACACTGTTCATTTGGGAAAAAAATTAGATTATTTCTCTGTGCATAACAAGATGAAATCTGGTGGGGTGTCCTAGTGAAGGACTAGCTCTCCTTACGCCCTTAGTCTTCTCTCATTATGCTAGTATGTCCCATGATAGCAACATTAATTTGACACAGCTGAATTATGCTACCTGTGTTCCTTGTACAACACACTCAGTGCCTGAGGCTGGGTTTCCTACTTTGGGTATTGGGGCCAGAAAGACTATCCATAAATCCAATGCTGTACAAGGAGCAATTAAACTACAGGTTGTCTAGCTGTGAGCTGTTTAGCAGATGTGCCTATTAAATTATCTGATTGTATTTATTTCCTATCTGTTTGGTTTTAGATGCTAGCATGCATCAAGCCAATCACCTCTGTTTCTTTATGTTTTTCCATGTACCTAATGCATTTCTTTGTAATTTCAAAACACTGCAACCTTCACAATATCTCTGGAAAGAATGATAGCCTTGTTTTTAGGAATTAGAAAAAGAGGAAGGTTGGAATCACTTGTCCAGGGTCACACTTCATTTCAGTAGGGCAAATAAATTGGGGAAAAAGGAGTTTCCATTCACAGCTTCATTCTCTCAGTCAACTCTGCATGCTTTGGTTATGATTGAAAAACTGCAGAAGTAATTTTTTCCTATATGTAGTTCCCCTTCTGTGTAGAGCTAGAATACTGAAAAGACTACAAGTGATTCAGACCAAGGGTCAAATCCCCACTCAGCTATGACACTCGCTAGATGACCTTGGGCCAGTTACTGTTACTCAATTCTCCATAATTCACAAGTTTGTTATGAACATAAAATAAAGGAGATGAACAGTGTATGCCACCCTATGGCTCATGGAAGAAGAAAGTGATAAAAATGCAATAGAAATCTTTTGTGCAGTAGTAGACAGATTGTTGTTTACATCAGTGTTACTTGCTTACTTTGTAAGTTAACATATATTCTTTGCACTATTCCAGCTTGTCTATACTTTACAACAAGCACTTAAAATACACATTTCCTCAGTTTACAGATTTTCAGTGCAAAGATGTAGCTTAGTAAATTTCCCAGTAATTGTGTCCATTTATTTGTGTGTGCAGACATAATCATGGGGATATGTTGTATACAAAGCATGTAATATGAGTCCTTTTGATAGTAGTATACAGAGCAATGGTATGAGTCCTTTTGAGGGAACACCTAGGTGTAGTAATGCACTGCTGACCCAGCCTGGCACTGCACGGTGAGTAGAAACGTTGGGGCATAGTGGACGCCTCTGACGCTTCTGGTCGCACCGCACCCCCACTCCTCATCCCCCTATGAGTCACGGGTCATGAACTGTCTGGCTCAGTCACCGGGCGCAGGGACAATGGTCTTGCCCCCAGGTGAGGATTATTAGGCTCAGACGCAACTGCAGCTCCTCTCATGACGTAGCAGGTGAGGATCATGCATCACATGAGATGATCTCCCGAGCCTCCGCCCTCCCGCTCTCCCAGAACTCCCCGGTCCGTCCCTCCCTACACGCCCCGATGCAGAACTAGCGAACAATAATGGGTGCCCAGGGTCAACCAGCAGCGGGAGGTTCGCTGGGAACCGCGGACCTCCGGGCTCAGCTGCTGGCGATCTCCCCACCAGATGTTATCTCGTGCACCGATCACCAGTTCTTACAGCTGACCAGCGTGGAGTGGAGCGCTATCAAGCTGGTGCCGGTAAACCGGGGAATCCTGCGAACCTCCCACCCACCTGCTCACCGTGCAAGCCTGGGAAGGGCCAGCGATACATACCGAAGTCCGGCTGGATCGGCATCCAAGGAGGACCACCCGTTCGGTCAGCATCAGCCTCGTCCCTCTGATCCGGCGCGATCCAGGGCTCTTAGCGTCCTAGGACCGCTCTCTCGTCCGGACGGAACACCGGTGAGTATGGGAGCTTGCAAAAGCAGGGCTTGCTTATGAGGCAAGCACGTTGACCCGAACTGAAGCGTTAGCCGAGAAATGCGCCGCGCAGGGTCCCGATAAGAGAAGGGGAGCTGGCGCAAATTGGTTGAGGAGATTGAAGCTCGAGTGTCCATGGTACCCAGAAGGGGGGGGACATTGAATCTTGGGACTGGGAAAACATCGAGGCGACTCTTACGCTGACAGAGCCTACGTGGCTGCCGATGTCAGCCGCTGCTACTGGCGTGGGAGACAATGTTATGTAAGCCATCCAGCCTGCCAGACCTATGGCCTCCCCTTTTGCTGTAGGCCGCCCTCGCTTCGATGCTTTCACCTCTCAATTTCAACCCGGAATTTTTCTCTATCCACTAAAATTGGACGCCCTGTCACTCCTTCTGCCCCCCCCTTATCCTCCGCCCATTTTCAAATCCTGCTCTCCAGCGGCTCCAGCGCCCCCCTCCCTTTGCTCCGCCTTCATTTCCTCGGGAAACCCACTGCACCTCCGCTCAAGCGCCCGCGACATTAATGGCTGGCCGGGTTTCAAACTCTCGCCAGGCGAGATTATTTAGCCACGATCTGAGGAAGAAAAAAAAAACCCTGGCCGGAGAGCGATGCAAATATTCTTGCATTTATTAGCCCCGGATCCATTTCACAGATACCGAGGGGAGGGTGAAGTCCATTAGGGCGGTTGTCGATAGCCAGTACCCTTGCTGGCTATAACATCCCTCACCTTTGAAGCTCCGCGCAAAGCGATCGCTGAGAGGCGTAGGAGATCCACTAGCCCCCCCCTCGAGAGAGGTGCATGCTAGGAGGCAATCAGCGAGGCTTGAGAAATCACTTAATGGTTCGGGCGACTGGAAGACCACCTTCCGCGATGCTCCTGAGCCCTGCACAATTTGTGGATCTGGGAAAGCGAGTTCCGCCAGCAATGCTTTAGCAGGGCAGCCGCCTCTGGCGGCGCCTGTACACCACCCAGCGCAGCTTTACTTGAGCTCGCGAAGCTTTTCATTAGCCCCAATGCACCGGTTAGCCCCTGCCGTTGGCCACCTCGCCACGATTAAGCTCTTTCTGAATCGCCTACAAAGGCGTTTTGAAGAATCCCCAATGCCGGACAGCCAACCCAAAGCTTTTTCTAGCACCCGGCAGAAGCCCTCAAAAGAGCCCTATGCTGGAGGTTTAGTGAACAGGCTCAGGGAGGCTCCTCAAGAACGGCAGGTTGACGATCTAGGGAGGCCCAGAGGCGAACTCCTTAAAGCGCCGCCTTGCCAAGAGAGAACAGCCTCCGCTGAGTGCCCGCCAGCGATCACAGGCCCTAGGAAGGAACCCCGAAGCTGGCCGACATGCCTCAAAGCACCTTGCCAGGATATCGGATCTTTCGCCCATCAAGCCAGCCTTCTAGCGCCAGCCCTCTCAGCTGCCATGAGACTAGCCCCTATAGGCAGAGTGTCTCCAATTCGCGGCAAAGCCAGGACATTTCGGAGGAATGTGTAGGCTGCCGGCCGGGGGGCCTACAACCCTGACGGAGGGAGGTCTCTCCCAGAGGCCGAGGCGACCCCCAGGAAAGAATCTAAGACCCGAGCTCCCAATGCCAGCTGGGGAGGCCAGCGAGGAAGGCTCTCCAGCCGGAACCAAGATCCAGCACCTCAAGCCCTTCCCCAGGAGCTCCCCATGAGATCGCCGGCTGCCCCAGCTCTCTCAGTATAGTGATCCCATCCCCGCGGGAGACCGATGGGCTGGTCTTGCCAGCTTGCTCCCCCCCCCCACGCGTCTATACTTCCTGCTCTGCTACAACCCTTCTACTTCCAAAGTCACCATGCCTCCACCAGTGCCCCAGAATGGCGCGCATTTCAAAATCTCTTGCAGAGTCCACAGTCACTGAATTGCAACAGAAAGAAATGCTGGCCGGAAGAGACGACTGCCGCTTTGAGCCACTCCTCAGAATGCCCCATATAGCCAATCTACAGGACAATGAGGCATGGAAGGGGAAGATGCTCGCTTCAATGGCCTTAAGCCAAAGTCCTTCGCTGGCGAAGAAGAAGCCCCTTGGCCCTCTCTCAGCTGTTAAAGGTTCCAACCAGATCCTGCAGTGGCTCTCAGCCAGTGCAATACCTGAAGCTCCCTAAGCTCCATAAAGCTCCCAGTGGCGGCAAGTAGTGCCAGTACCTCAGAGAGAGCAAGATCTCAAATCAGAGTGTAATCCTCCTCCGTTACTTTTATATGTGCTCTGGCATGCCTATGTGTATGTTCTGTATGTCTTGCCCCCTTTCAAAGAGACCCCTAAAAGTTTTCCCCTCAGTAAGAGGGGATTTTTCCATTAAGCTTCTAAGCTATGCTCTTGTGCTTCAATTAAAGTTTTTCTCCCTTCTGATTATGGCTGTGCCAAGTGCCTTGAGAAGGCTCCTAAGCCCATTACAGCATCCGCCTTTAAGCGGGACACAGCTACGTGCGTATCTCCCTAGGATTCACCGATGGGACCTTGCTTCAGCTTGCGCCCTCCATCTTAGTTTAAACCTTCAAAACTCTTCTTCAAACCTCTCCTTGGAGAACCGCCACTGCTTAAATCCCTCTGAGCCCCTCACGCTGCACACATTGAAACGGCGTGCATGCCAGAATTATTCGCCTGTGCTCCCACATTTCCTCGCTGAAGCCCCCCTGGCTGAGTCACGCGGTAAGCCGGGGGGTCTCCCAGCCACACCTATCTTACACAGCCTCCGCTGCCAGAAGGTGAAAGCAGAGCTCAAGCAACCGGCCAAAAGTCTCCTTACAGGAGGGAAGGTGAGAGCTGAGCTTCCAAACCCCTTCCCCCCCGCCTTCTCTTTCTGCACACCCTCCTTCTCTCTCATGGAGCTGGCAGCACCCCCACCTCTAGATCTGGGATCTGACAAAAGGTTTTTTCTTGCCAAAGCCCCTTCTCCAAATTGCTCGTGGTGATCAAACCTCAAGCCCAGGAACTGTTCTCTTTGCATCTTTCTCTAAATCTTTCCCTATGAATGCTATATATACTGATATGACTATAATTGCTTGAATTGTTTTTAAGTTGCCGCACCTGGTTGTGACCTCTCCCCTTTCTCCTAAGCCTTGAGACGGGCAATTAAGCTGCCTTGTGTGCTTTGGCTAGCGTGTTGCAAGTGATAAAATTAGATAGGAATGGAGCCAACTGCACCTAAGAAAAAGCTTGGCCAAAACAAGCGAAGAAAGGGGAGTAGTTCCCCACAGCCTATTGGACCCCAATCAAGGGAGTCCTCCATCCAGCAGACCATATCCAAAGTACTCTTCTCCTATTCTCTATCAAAATTGCTCTGCCCCCCCCCCCACTCCAGGGCTGCCTCGGACCTTCCATTGTCTCATCTTTATAAGGAACTTAACTCAGCCAACCGCGCCAAAACCCTGGGGAAGGCGTCAGCTTGTTTTTTCTCTTCTATACAGGAGTCCAGCCTTGGCCATGCCAGGAACCAGCCCCATCCCGGGAGATGGGCGGGGCCTCCCTGGAGGATCCGACCCCCGCCGCCTCTGTTGAGAGGAGCCCGATCACCCCCAGCCCTGGGCCAAGATGGGAGGGACCTCTCTGGAACCAGTACACCCATTCTTCCACGCGGAGATGCCAGCCCTCTCTGGGCCGTTTCCCCTGGCTAGAGCACCCCAGAATTGCAGCCAGGAACATCTCTGATAGAATTAACCCTTGGGAACTCTCAGCTGCTTTTCAGCCGCTTGAAATAATTGTTGGAGTCTGCGCCTTCTCTCACAACCTTGCTCGTGAGGAGTCCACTGCTAAATCCCTGCAATGCCTAAAGACCTATCAATTGTTAAGCTCTCCCTCGCTCTTGAGAAACCACATGGACTCTAACGCCATGCGGCTCTGTAGCTTTGGTAGTCCAAACAGCTAAGAGCCATGACATTGGACAATTAGCTGCAACCACGGGTTTGCCTTCTTCCTTCCTTACATCTAGCCTATGTACTGTTTAGCTAGTGTTTATTGTTTTTCATTTTATATGATGTAAGCTTCTATCTACAAACATGCATGTCTTGTATATATTGCTGCCAACGCTTAATGTCTGATGCCTTGCCCTTTATACCCATTGGAGCCGACCTCAAAGGCGAAATTGTTAGCAGAGTACTATGACCGATGATTGATTGGTAGAGTTACTGCATACGCCTTAATTTTAGAAGTTATGCATTATTTGCTGTTGTTGCATTCTCGCCCTATCTGCGGCCGACTTTCTACTGCCGTCTCACCATTGTTTTGCTTTGCATCAGGCTTCACCTCTCGGGGAGCCCAAGCACATCGGTGCGCTCCACGCCCCTCGCCTCGACCCCCCCCCCCTTTGTCGAGATGGCCTTGCAGCTGGCTCTAGCCAAGGCGAGGGTATGTGTTCCCGCTGCGACTCCCCTTGGCTGGGAGTCCCCTCTCGACTTGTTTCATGTAACACTTGCCTAAGACTATCGGCCCGTTCCTGGCCTGTGCCCTTGGCTTGAAAGTCTATCAACCCTCCACCTCCACCGGCTCTGGGATGCCCTGGCCTCCTCGAAAGCATGACTTGAGTAACTTCGATCAGCGACCTTAGATGCACCGATGCGGCTATTGATTACTTAGCTTGTTGTTGTTGCATCGCCAACCTGGTTGTGGCAGAGATGTGCGTGGATATGTGTTTGTTGCTTTAATCTCTCCTGATAATTCCTGCAATTGATTCATATGAAAGTCCTTGGCGAATTGCTGGAAGTTGTATCTAATCTGAAGGTATGATGTTTTGCCCCGCTTGGTGGTCAGCCCTCTGGAGCTGGCTGCCGGGAGGAGATAGTGGCTGAGAATGCTATTGTACAACTCTGCATTGGTTTAATTGTATGCCCTCATTGCTCCGGACCTCTTGTTTACGTTTCAATGTATGTCTAATATTGCCTGCTTAACCTGGCCAAATAGCCTCCCTCGAATTTCCCTTACCACATGAACCCAAGTTCTAATGTTACACCAAGCGAAGCCTCCGGTCAAGCTTGACCAGATGGGCGGAGTGAGACAAAAGCGTCCTTTAAATCACCTCCTTAGCATTTAGGATTCCCCTTCTACAAAATGTAAAAGGAGGAGATGTAGTAATACTGCTGACCCAGCAGCACCGTGGTAGAAACGTTGGGGATATTAGCGGACGACCTCTGACCTTCTGGTCAGCCCCAAGACACCCTCCTCTCATCCCCTATGAGTCACTTGGTCATGAACTGTCTGGCTCCAGTCATCGGGCGCCAGGGACAATGGTCTTGCCCCCAGGTGAGGATTGAGCCTCAGAGGCTCAGGCTTACGCTCCTCTCATACGTAGCCAGGTGAGATCATGCATCACATGATGATCTCCCGACCTCCTCGCCCTCCAGCTCTCCGGAACTCCCCGGTCCTCCCTCCTACCGCGCCCGATAGAATAACAATAAAAGGTGCCAGGAACCAGCGCAGCGGGAGACTTCAGCTAGGAACCACGGACCTCCGGGCTCCAGCACAAGCTGGCGATCTCCCACCAGATGTTATCTCGGCGTCTCTGTCTAGCTTCTTAAGCTTGACCCGATTAAGATTACCGACTACACCTAGGCACATCTACTCAGTTCCATATTGTTCAATGGGATTTTTTCCAAGGAAACACTGCAGCCTTACCCTTTCCAAGAACCTTGTCATTTCTACTTACATTTGTTTCATTTCTAATCCAAACTGTGGAGAGTGACCTCCTTAAAGGCATAGGCTAGCAGGGTTACTTAACACCACTAGAGCCTGAACTAATCTGGACATCCAGCTTTGGTTGCACCCTTACCACTCTGCCTTCACAGCTCCTCTGGCTCTGAGTCTCTCTCCCTTCTAAGGTGGTTCCTATTCTAAGGTTAACCACAGAAGCCAGGGTCACTGTAGCCTTGTGGTTGAGGAGTCTATTATCCACATGAAGACTCACCTATTCTCACAGCTCTGCCTTTTTTGCAGTCCTGGTCTCATCAAGCATTGTCTCTTGCCTGATTCTCCATGCCAGATTCCATATTCTGGAGGAAAAGGCTATCATTGTGCATTCTAAGATATACTTTCAAATAGAAATGGGGAAAAAAATCAGTGAATTTGAAATGCTAAAAAAATGTCAGAATCAAAATGCATATAAAATATAATTGTATGAAAAATACTTTGACAGGGCAACACACATACAAAGAACCACAACATAAATTCAGAAGTAGCTTTTGTACACTTCAAGTGGGAACAACCTTTGAAAAGTCCTTCCTTTCATTGGAGACCCCATCCATGTTTTTCCTGAGGATCAAACTAAATGTGAAAGTCATTAAAGCATTAGGTACTTCACAAGGAGCAGTAACACCTGGGAAATAACTCACCTAGCATCGTTTCCATGTGGGAAAATGCTTGGCAGAGCTTAGGAGCACATTCTCCTTATGGTGCCATTCTGAACTATCTGGGTTCTTCTTTTTTAAAAGAAGCTGTTCCCCCAGCTGCTGTATGGCTGTGGGGCATGCAGACCCTACATTAGAAAAAACAACAACCCTGTGGCCCTGAGAGAAACCACCTTTCCAGAAGCAACATTCCATATAGCTCAGTGAGCTGCATCTGTAGACAAGAAGGAAAAAAAATTCCATTGTATGACAAGTCTGCTTTCCAGCAAGGGAGAAGACTTTCGATTAAGGCCACTACATGCTATTTCCATAAATAAAATTGTTTTTTCTGGAAAACATTTGGAGAGAACTGAATATTGGTGTGAAGTGTCTCTGGTTATACAGCAGCCTTTATATATGGTCCCTGTCTTCTGCCAACTGAAATAAAATAGTTTGGCAAGTGAGGAACCTGTGAGGCTTGTGGAAAGATCCCATCTCTCTCTCTCTCTCTCTCTCTCTCTCTCTCTCTCACACACACACACACACACACACACACACACACACACAGAGAGAGAGAGAGAGAGTTCCTGGATAGGTTATGTAAGACCAAGTATGTGGGAGGCACCAGTGACAACTGATATAACTAAATTCCTTGCCTGGGGTCAGTGCATCCATGTTTATTTTAAAAGGTCATAATTTTAGAGAATTTAAATGGATAAATTTCAAAGGTGAGAAGAATGTTAAGGCAGGTTCTTCAACATGTATGATTCTATGAAAAAATATAAGAGGCACTTCTCAGAGGCTTTCTGGAAATGTCCAGTTTTCTACAGAGGACTCAGTAATGCTCCCTTAAGAACTTCTTCCTTGACAGACATTGTATATATGTGGCAAAACCACCAATCCCTGGGAAAACAAGCAAAAGAAACCATTCTTCCTCGTTATTTGCTACTCATACTTGTTATGTTTGCAAATGTTTGCATCTCACTTGATCCTAAGATAAGCTGTTGATTACATATATCCATTGCAAACACTTTTGTTATTAAACGTTTATTAATACTATGTGGAAAAAAGCATGCTATAGTGTGTCATTGGTAATATTTAATATTCCCATGGATATAGTCAATGGCAACATTACAAAGCCCCATTGATTTCAACAGGCAAACGAAAGAAAAAAGAAAAAAATCATGCTTATGAATTATACTGAATCCTGCTCTACCCCCAATTTGTTGTTAAACAGGGTAACATCTGAATCCTTGTATTCAAATTGTATTCTAAATAAAAGAACATCTGAATACATGATGTTCTTTTATTTAGAATACAATTTGTTTGTAAATAAGAGTTAATAATTAACAGACATAATAGTTTCCAGCTGTTGTGCTATTTCCAGATGGGTGTCCATTATTTTATTCCAGTGGTTTTCATATGACATATGAGTTCTTTGTATGCTGATAAGAATTCAGAATCATTCAGTTCTACTTTTGCATCCAACTACCTTTGCAACATGATACCAATTTATATCAGTGCTAACAGTTCTCAAAGAAGAATGTGAATCCTGTAGCAAGATAGTTGAAGAGAAGATGGGTTTCTCTGCTCTTCTGCTGTTGCTGTAGTCAGTGTAGGATTGATGTGTAGAAAAGATCTGGCTACAGAGTCC
This sequence comes from Sphaerodactylus townsendi, assembly GCF_021028975.2. Taxonomy (NCBI): domain Eukaryota; kingdom Metazoa; phylum Chordata; class Lepidosauria; order Squamata; family Sphaerodactylidae; genus Sphaerodactylus; species Sphaerodactylus townsendi. The sequence goes on along the minus strand of NC_059428.1, from coordinate 51,727,801 downwards.
TTACTCTGCATCAACAGAATCTATTACAACAGCAGCCAGACACGGTGAACTTTGCTTCATCCTTTCCTTCCGGCAGTGGCAGAAGGAAAAGCTGAGCTTTTGTGCAAGAGAGCACAAAAGGATGAGTCTTGTACTCATTTAAACTATGTTAGATATGAAGGACAGCAGGTAAGGTTGGGGTCACTCCTGCTTGAAGTAATAAGGGGAAATCATTGAGGAATATGGAAGCTGTATTCCTCCAAACCATTTTCTTAAAACTGATAGTAATGCCATAGATGAGAGTGAGAGAATGCAGGAGGTGGCAATGTTGTCTTCCAGTGCCATGCAAATCCACTGCTGCAATAGTCATTAGGTCTTTGAAGACCAACATTGCTGTTCTCCTATAGCAACATGTGCCTCTTTCTTCCTTCAGCAGGAATATCAAGGCAATAGATATCGAATAATGCTGCTTGACTGATTCAACGCTATTTTATATCCAGTGGGAAGGACAACAGTATGGGAAAATCTTGCCTGTGATAATGTTATAAATGGAAATTGGTTTGGTATTTTTAGCTCCTGTCCTACCTTATTGCAGGATCTCCTGCAGAACATAGTTCTAGAGGTTAACACTGCACCAAAATTAAGCTGCTAGGCTAACTGGGGAAATCCTCTCAAGGATCTAGTTAGCCACAGCCAGTCTTTGGCGGATTCCACACGGGTGGGGGCAGCGGTTTTCCGCCGGCATATATGATGCCGGTGGAGTCCAGGGGTCGTTTGCACGCTGAGATGTGAGTGACCCCAGAGTGGCCGCTGCCCATGGAGGCGCCTCCTCCATTTTCTTTCCCCACACTCACCTTCTCTCCTTGCTGAGCTCCACAGGGAGCCACACTCACACTGCCCTCCAACCCCTGGGGGCCGAAGGGCAGCGTGGGCGTGCCTCCCCGTCCCTGTGGAGCTTGGCAAGGAGAGAAGGTGAGTGTGGGGAAAGGAAGTGGAGGCACCAAAAAGTGGTGCTGGCAGGAAAACAGCATTTCCCCGGGAAAAGCACGGCACTGCCTCCATTCAGAGGCAGCAGCCGTGCAAACTGCGCCCCTGGAATGGTGTTTTTACTGTTCCAGGTGCGCTGTTTTTTCCCCATGCGGAATCCGCCATGGAAAGGTGGCTCAGACACTTCTCCAAGAGGGGTAGGACAGGAATTGTTGACATCCATCAATGTATCCATCTAATTATGTTTTTATCTCACCCTTTCCCCAGAATGGGACTTGAGATGACTAACAACATGGTAGGACCATAACAATAATAAAGCCATAATTTTAATAAAATCCTATTAAAAACTCAGAACACAGCAAATTAATGCTTTTGGCATAAAGAATCAACACAGATAGTAGAGACCACCATAGTTACATTAGTAGAATGCCTGGTGGAATATGTGTCTTACATTCATAAAACAAACTCACACTCAAAGAAGAATTTATTCAGTAACAGATGACTGAATCCCAGATTGGGCTAGAGTACAAAGCAACTCATGCACGTGCAGATAAGGTAATTACTTGACAGGCCTCTTAGTTTCCATGGATGAGAGAGTGTTCAAGTAGGATCCCCTCTGGAGAACGGAGCATCCTTTCCGTACTTTGGGGTCCCTTCTTATACCTGGTTCAAAACAATGGCTTATGGCACCACAGTGTGTCACAATGAATATGCATAATTACATGTTAGAAGTGCAGCTAATATGAGTACACAGAGTAGAACTCATCTGAACCTCAGAAATGGTATCTTCTCATTGGTTGTGTCTTTGGGATCCTTATTTCTTCAAACAAACAACTGACCTTCGGAACCAATAACCTGGTCCTCCTTGCTATCTTCAGTTGGTGTAACAGATACACTTGTTTTTCAGAGACAGGCACCATCTTTTTCTTCTTAGAATGATAAAGAGGCATACAGGATTCTAAAATGGCTGTGCTTTGGACAACAGAACAGGGCCCTGAAAATGCAGGGCTGGTTTTCATTTGTAATTATGGCAGACAGGCTAGCTTCCACCTCTCCCTAAGAGCAACCAGTGAATGCTGATGGTATGTTGGGGAGATTGTTGGAAAACAGCAATTAAGAACTGCAGCAGGGAGTTGGACAGCTGGAAAGTTGAGAGGGAAAAGGAGGATGTCTTACTGAGTGAAGCTATGTAGAGAACTGATTAAGTTGGGCTGAAAGTACTCAGTTTGTAACTAAAGGATCCCAGTTGAGAGAACAGGACCACTGTTCAAAAATTCAATAACGTTCAATAAAAGTACAATATTGTAACTTTTACTTTACTTTCTTCATTGCTATGTTCATACCATAAATAAAAGTTAACTTCTTGCTTTGCTTATCCTATGAGTTGCATGTCTAAGGAAAAGAAGCACACACGGGTTAATAAACATATATAATATGCAATATGAATAAATGGTGGCAGCATGTGAATGATATAGTGTTGAAGGCCCCAACCCAGATAACTGTGTGTGACTGAGGGGCTCTTGCTGAAAGGGAGTGAGGTATTCTATCTGCAAATGTCTCTGTAAGTGAAAGAGATAACCTGAGAGGGGAAATGCTCAAGGCTCTCTATAGTTTAAAAGATCTGAGAAGGGTCACAAATGTGACTTCTGACCCATTGATAACCCTGAACCTGCGAAAGAGAGGGATAGAGGGAGGGAGGCACTCGGAGTTAATGGAAAAGAGGTATCACAGTGACAATAATGGTATAAATGGCACATTATTAACATAAGACAAAATGAGACCGAACATGAGAATTAACCATAATAGATCTAGCAATCATTATTTCAAACCCATCACTGATTTCAGAATGTAGCTAGCTTTGCAAATTATAATGGCACTGATTAGACAATTATCAACAAGATAACTATTGTGTTAAATATCCTACTCAGTGGAAATGTGAATGAAATGCTCTGTTCTACTCTGTTCTAATATCACCCTAGAAAACATGGCTAATAAATAATAATTAGATCTCATCAAAGTAGTTTGCATGGCGTCTTCTAATAAAAAAATCTGAATGATCTGTCAATGCAGAGCCCGCTCTAAACTGTTTGCCTTAACACAGCCCCAAACTCCCTTCACCATCTTCCTACACTTTAAGTCAACATGGTTTCTGTGAAGTTGAAGTTATGCGAATTAGTGGAATACTTACTAATTTCTGTATGTTTTATACAGAGATATTTCTATTAAGAGCTGTGTAAAGGGCTAAGCAAACTCCAAATACTAAAGAGAATAAGTGAGCAGCTGTCCTGGCCAGCACAGAACAACAGGAAGACAGCCAACAGAGAAAGCACAAGCACACTTGCTGCAGTGATGCTAGGCACTGGAGCTGAACAGACATCCCAGGGAGTCCACTAGGAAGAAACCTCACCTTGTCCAGTTCCTAGCATTTTGATAATTAATCATGGACTCCCAGTGAAATGCCTTTAGCCAGTAGCAAATCCCATCATCATTAGCATTTGCATTGCCAAAATAAAGAGTCCAAGTTACTTCATTTTACACCTCTGGACTGCAAATACCCTTCTTTTTCCAGGGTAAATCTATCTCTGAACATCTCACTCCCTTTACTTAATTTGGAACTATTCCAGGACTTTGGACTTTCCTTCTCTTCCTTCTTCTGTATGAACACGCACTACCCCAGATGAAGGGAGCTTTGATTCTCAAGAGTTTATGCCCTGAAAGTCCCTCTCCACACAGACCATTTAAAATATTTGGGAGATGTTTTTCAAATAACCATTTTGGCTTTTTTTGTCCACATAACATGGAAAAATTAAGCGTTTCAGGGGGAAACAGTTCTTTTGCTGTCATTTTCTGTTGCATCAGGTTGATTCTCCATGCCACCTGCCGTCTTCTGATTCTTTCCCACAGACATTTCATCCACTAGCTTTGCAGCTGGGTGCCATTTCAGTAATTGAAATACATGAACGAATTCAGTTGTGCCTGTTGATAACAGCAACATGTTGTTTTTCCCTTTTAATTTTCTACGAGGTATTTCTGAAGTTTTGATCATTGATATGAGAATCATCACAGATTCTCATATTGAGTCTTCAAAGATATATTACTGAAAATTTTTCAAAAGAGGGAAACAACCCAGTGCCATAATCAGCAGGCACAATTGAGTTCATTCGTGTACTTTAATAACTGAAATGGTGCCCAGCTGTGATCACAGCAGAGGAAATATCTGTGGGAAAGAATCAGAAAATGGCAAGTGGTATGGAAATCAAACTGAAGTGGCAAAAAATGGCAGGTGAGAGCGGCTGAGAAAACAAAAGCAAGAGCTTTACATTTGGACGGGAAAAATAAAATGCTTCCTGCTCTCTGCACAAGCAGGAAACGTTTTAAAAATGGCTTCAGAAAAAAATCCACTAGTTTAGCATTTTCAGAATAACCCATTTTGAGCACAAATAAACCATTTTCTAAATATTTTTTGGGAAAAACCTGTGTGGAACTCCACCCCAAAACACTTTTCCCCCTTCCTAATAATGTTTTATTTGTGCAGTGCAGAAGAGGTCACCTCCTATTGGTCTCTAAGGTGCTACTGGCTTCAAATTAGCTCTTCTACTGAAGACAAAATTGGCTACCCTCTGAAAGCAGATTACTGAAGACTTGCAAGGTAAGAGTTGGTGGTAACTCACACCCACTCACAGAATCAGTAGAAGGAACTTCTGAACTTAAACTGGAAGAAAGGTCATTTCCTTATACTGGGCTATTTTGTTGTGGGTATCAGATGTTGCTGTTACTATCTGTGGTCAGAATACAAGATAGATTCCCCCCACCACCCAGCAAATTGGTTTGAAAGTCTGAATGCGACAAAATTGTGCACAGTCATCTCATGTTGCCCCAGGTAAAAATACTTAACAGGCTTTTTCATTTGTTAAAAAAACTGAACTATGTGTATCAACAGAGAAAACATAAGCATAAAGACTGTCCAGTATCTGACAGGCTAATGTAAACAGGAGTACCGTATCTAATGTCTTTAGTTAAAAGACTTTGTTAAGCTTCTTGATCAGTTTACTTAAAACCACATATAAACATATGAAGCTGCCTTGTATTATGTCAGATCATTGGTCCATCTATCTCAGTAACATTGAATATGACAGTGTCTCCTTCGGATATCAGACAACTCTTTTCCTACATCTGCTGCAAGATATGTTTTAATATATTCCAGGCATGCGTTCTACTGTGGTTTTTCCACCTTTAAAACCCACCAACTCAAGTAGAACTGTGCCACAGTAATCAGGTTAGGTTGATTAGGTTTAGCTCACATTCTGCCTACTAGTGGTGATCAGGGAGCTAATAAATGGAACATACATCTCTCTTCTGCGAATGTTTGCTACTATGTTCCACTGAATTCAGTGGATCTTACTCCCAAGCATGGGAATAGGTCTAGGATTTTAGACTTCACCACAATTGATCAAGGGACCATCTCGGAGTAAAGTACATTAAACAAGTGGAGTTATATTCTTACCTTTTAAATCTTGTATTCTTCTGTATCATCATTATTATTATTATCATTATGTTTGTTATTATTATTATTATCATTATGTTTGTATCGCTGTTTTAAAGATTTTAGTAATTCATTTTATTTATGCTTGTGCTGTACACCGCCCAGAGCCCCTTGGGGATGGGGCGGTATAAAAGCCGAAACAATAAATAAATAAATAAATAAATAAATTATGCATAGTGGAACATGTTTAAATCTAGCAAATATAGCAGAGGAAGAACAGTCAAATGTAAGAGAAAATATCATAGTATATCATTCATAGCAAAGACACTGGAGGCCTCATTTTAATTTGATTTTGAAATTTAATTTAGGAAAAAAGTGAACTCAAAGCAGAAAACAAAGGGAAGGTAGAAGGGAAATAAAAATGATAGCATTTCCACGGTACTTAGAAAAAAATAGTGCACAAGGGCCTACTGAACATCAGTGCTGCAAGGCTTGAACAATAGATTTGCCATAAGTGGTTTGATTCTGCCCACATGTATTTGCTGTGATGAAAAAGCAAGACAAGGGAGGAGGAGAAACAGCTATTTTTTTTATGACACTCGGGAGTCTAAGCCAGAACAAAATATGACCTAAGTTCTGTCTGTACATGCCATGGACACAGATTTTTAGTGACTTCTGTGGCTTTTCATCAATTTTGTAGTGTAAACATGAAACATATTTTTGTCAGACTGGCTCCACAGGCTGCTTTTTTCACTCTTAACAGGATATAAAACTGACAAGGATCAGTTTACTTGTGAAAACAAAAGTAAATAAGGATCAGAAACGATGCTTTAGTTATGAAGCGTGTTAGTACTCTTAATGCTGTAAAGTTCAGACTTCCAGTTAGCACGGGACTCAGCAATAGGAAGTATTGTATTGTCAAAGGAAGTATATGATGGAAGAATAGGATGTATTATTGTCATATTCACACAATTAATTAAGAACAAAATTTAATGGGCATTTATTAAGATTGCACTCCCATTACTTGCAAGTCCCACATTATTTAGTCAAGGTTTTACTTACAAATAGTCATAAATCAAACAAGCCAGGCTACATAACTACAATCCTAATAACACTAACTTGCGTTTAGAATTCAGCGTTGTTATACACTATTGTAAGCAACAGAAAGGGAGTCACATTTCTATCTCATCACCATTTTGATGAGACACTATTGTAAGCAAGATTTTTTTAAAAAAATTAATCCCATAAGAATTCCTCTACAATTTAACATGAATGTCCACACTTTTAAACAATGACAGGAAACTGAATTTGTCTTAAATAATGGTGTTATTGAGAACACTAATCATTTGCTGATCTTGAACAGTAGTTGTGCTAATGAAGGGCAAGCCAGTTTTAAAAGTTGTAGCATAAATTGTATTACTTCAGATAATCAAAATAATTATTCATTGAAAGTGCATGAATAAAACAAAGAATAATAACTCTGTATGAATGTGTGCATTTAATACAGCAGCACACATAAAGGAACACAAAATATATGTGTCCAGCAATAAAAGCAGTATGTTTGAAAGGAATCTGTTATAGTGTATGTCTGAAAGGAATCTGTTATACTGTTCAGCCAATAGTTCATTGAAATAGCATCAACTATAAAATATAACAACATCCTCTAACTATCAAGGGTAATAACTTTTGCATATTATTGCTGGGAATTCTTTCAATGCCCAAACCATTTTTATTTGCAAGCCTGCATAATTTATTTGGCATGGTTGGGAAGAATCTGCTGTACAACCAAAAATTTGTAGTTTTACCCCCCATTATCTCTGCACATAAAAAGTCAAGGAGCTTCAGGCTAGAATTAACACAAGATTGGCTATTATGATCGTAAGAGCATTTAGCAGCAATCCCTGTTGACTCTGCAGTTTGTAATAATAAATACCCTCATCTAATCTCCCCCTCTCTCATATTTTTAAACACCATGCCTTAAGGAAATCTTGAAGCTCATGATAAAATACCAAAAGCACTCAGTTTCTGAGGTGATACTCCCTGGTATCTGTTCCACCTGGGGCAAAGTCATAGAAAGATACAGGGTTTGCAAGTTAAATGGCTTCAAAAATAACAGCCGTAGCTTTATGAACACCCTTAAGAAATACATATAGCCCCTTTACCTGGTTGATGAAGCTAGACTTTGGTTGAAAACCTCACACAACCTTACCATGGCTGGCCCCATTTATTTCAATAGCTTGCAACAGTTCAGTATGTTGGGAATCAGGGAAATCATACTTCAAAAATGTGCCTCTTGGGCCGAAGAAACTTGCATTCTAAAGGTTATACCAAGTACATTTTTCATAGTTCACGGTTCCCCTTTTCCATGAATATTAAAAGATGTCTATATTAAATGTATAGGTGCTCAATGAAGTGATATGCCTTCTAAAGAAAATAAAAAATCAACAATTTACCTTCCATTCCACTCATCTTTTCCAAATATGAGTTCTTGTATAAAATCAGAAGAGCAAGACTGATATGCTTTTCTGCCCCTAATTAATTAAATAAACATTAAATCATGTACCTTACAGAGTATCATACACTAATGTAGCCTTCTAGACTTGTCTTGTACTTATTTTTAAGAAATACTACAATAGCTTATTCATCTTTTTGTGCCTTCTTTCTTGACATACAAAATATTCTAGGAAGAGCAGTAGAAAGCAATTTCTCTGTCCTCTATGCTTCTTAAAGAAAAAGGAAAGTATGACTAAATGGTAAAAAAAAACATCTATCACATCTCTGAAGGACTTACACAGAATTCCAGATTGTTTTTCTTTTACATGTGGGGTTGGTTTCAACTCAACCATAGTATAAGATGGAACAAAAGTGCCATGTATCTCTTAAAATAAACATGATGACAAGCAATGTTTCTAGAAGTTGCTGAAGCCAAGGTGACATTATGATCAAGATAGAAGATGGTGGTATTGCCTCATAATGGCATGTATTGGAAGATTTTACTTTAATGTATTAAAAACTCTTAATAAATATATATATTTTAAAAAAGATATAAGCCTTTCTTTATATTATCCAGCACATACAAAACAAATATTTTGTTGGTAGCACAATGAATATTAAAAAAAGTAGTTCTCATGCATTTTACAATTTTGTACGTATATAGTATGAGGACATTAAGAGCATACTTGCAGCAACAGAGCATAGTAGTATAGTCTACAATTCCTAACTCTCTACCAACGTGTATTTCTGAACCATTTCATTATAGTACAACCCTATCACATGTGTAAAAATGTCCTCCTGAATAATCCAGCTTTGCACTGTTTAGAGAAAGCTAGGAGAATAGGCCCTTTTCTAACTTCACCAGGCAAGCCATTCGATAATTTAGGAGCCACAACAGGGAACGTATGTGCACAGGCAGTTACTGATTTTGCCCATTTGTAGGATGGTATCTGCAGAAGGTCCTGCTCAGAGGAGTGAAGGTGCTGTAGTCGAGCATAGGGAGAAGGCCGGCTCAGATTTGAGGAACCAAAACCATAGAGAGTTTTTATGTGATAGCCAATACCTTGAATTGACCCCAGTAGTAGCAATTTTCAGTGGTGTGACTACAAAATGGGAACAGTGGGCATGCTAAACCTAGTTCCTGATCATAACCAATGGGTAACATTCTATACCAACTGGGGTCTCTAAATGGACTTCAAGGGGAGATCTATGTGCAGTGTATTACAGTAGTCTAGTCTCAGTATTATCATGATGTGGATTCAGATGGCCAGATAGATCATGTCAATGTCATCCTGTGGCTAGACTGAGATGAAAGATTTTTATTTATTTTTTTGCAGAGGAAGGGGAGCTGCACTGATTTGCTTCCCCAGCAGCATTGCAGGATCCAGGATAAACTCTTAAGATGTTAACCAAGCCAACAAGGGTCAGCTGTCCCTCACAGAAAGGGAGAAGCATAATGCTCTTCTAGATGTTCATCTTTCCAACCAGCATTATTTCTGCCTTGTTTGGATCCTGTTTCAATTTTTTTTGTTTCAGCCATTTGACAACAGCAGTTAGGCTGTGGCTCAATACTTCTACTGCATCACCAGGGGATACAGAACTGGGTATTGCCTGCATATTGATGACATGACATCAAATTCCAAAACTATGAATGATTTCTCCTAGAGGCGTTATTGAGAGATTGAAGAACATGGGGTGGGGATGGAGAAGACGGCATCATATGGAACATCCCACAAGGCAAATCCCACACTGGTGATAGCTGGGCTTCAACAGCAACCCTTTGAGTTTGTTGCATGAGGAAGGATTAAAGTACTCCAAAGCGTAGCCCCTGATTACCTATTTCTGCCTCCAAAAGTCTCAATAGAATGGCATGATATACTGTATCAAAGGCTGCAGATAGATCCAGGAGGGGTAACAAGGAAGTACTGACTTTGTCTACATTCTGATGAAGGTAATTAACTAGTGTTAGAAAGGGTGTAGCGAAAGACTACTCTCCCACCTTATTAGAAACTCTGCAGTAATAATTTTCAAGGCTATGCCTGTACAAAAACTGATTAGCCACAGAATTCTATAGGACTTATCAAAGGAGACGAACAACCTTTAATTTAATAACATAAAATTAAGTAGTGAGTTCTATTGTTTTGAACTATTAGTCAGCCAGACAGAACACCTGCATACATTTCTAGCTTCTATTGAACAAAAAAAATCCCTTTTTTTTAGCAAGACAGAAAAAATAAAGGCACAAAAATTGACCCCAGAATTACTGTGGAAATAAATGCTAAAATTATCAGCATTCCTAGCATTGCTTACTTATAGCATAGGTTCAGCCAGAGGTGTAATGCCCATTGGGCAAGGTGGGCAGCTGCCCAGGGCACCACCTTTTGGGGAGCATCAAAATGCAGGGTTCGTTTTTGGGTATTTTTAGTGGTTTTCCATTTTTGGCCTGCAGGGGGCGCAGTTTTTAGGCTAGCGCAGGGGTAGGGAACCTGCGGCTCTCCAGATGTTCAGGAACTACAATTCCCATCAGCCCCTACCAGCATGGCCAATTGGCCATGCTGACAGAGGCTGATGGGAATTGTAGTTCCTGAACATCTGGAGAGCCGCAGGGTTCCTGAGCTAAAACACCAAAATTTCAGTGTATCATCAGGAGACAGCCCTTATGCTACCTCCCAAGTTTGGTGAGGTTTGGTTCAGGGAGTCCAAAGTTATGGATTCCCAAAGGGGGTGCCCCATCCCCCATTGTTTCCAATGGGAGCTAATAGGAGATGGGTAGCCGCTATCTCCTCAGCAAAGAATGGGGAATGGGGCACCCCCTTTGAGGGTCCATAACTTTGGACCCTCTAAACCAAACTGCACCAAACTTGGGGGGGTCCCATCAGGACCCCCCAAGTTTCCAGATGATAACCTAAAATTTTGGTGTCGATACATCCAAAACTGTGCCCGCTGCAGGAACATCCCAGAAATTTGCCCAAGAATCTTTGTTCTGCATTGAGTTTTCTGTATTGCTGTCAATGGGGGTTGCAGGCTGGGGGGGGGGGCACATTTCTGAAGGCACAGTCTCAAAACTTTCAGGGTCTCATCAGGAGACTGCCCTGATGATACCCGCCCCCCCAGGTTTGGTGCAGTTTGGTTCAGGGGGCCAAAGTTATGGTCCCTCAAAACTGTAGCCCCCATGTCCTATTAGCTCCCATTGGAAACAATGGGGGTTGGGGCACCCCCTTTGGGAGTCCATAACTTTGGACTCCTTGAAACAAACCTCACCAAACTTGGGAGGTAGCATAAGGGCAGTCTCCTGATGATATGCTGAAATTTTGGTGCTGATATGTCTAAAAATGCACCCCATACAGGCACCAATGTCATGGTGCAAAAAAGATTTTTGGTTGTGGTGGAGTGGCCGCTCATGGGGGGGGGGGGCATCCAACTCAGGTTTTGCCCAGGGCTACAGTTTGCCTCGTTACGCCTCTGGGTTCAGCTTTTGTGTCACTCCTTTTAGGGATTATCAAAAAAGCCCAAGTTATCCAAAATCTCACCAAGTGATCTCACTTCTCCTTTCAAGATGCTCAGACAGAGAACCTGACTTGTCTTTCACAAGAGTGCTCATTTATAGAAAATATCACTTTTATCTTTCTCTAAATTTGAATTACTATGATCATGTTTTTTCTAGATATCTGATTGATTACCACTAAATAAGAGATATGTAACATAATTTACAAATAGCCAATCAGCAAGTGCATATGAGATACACTTGATGTAGCAAAATAAGACCAATCACAACTCTTTTAAAAGACATTGGTCCAGCTAATTGCCCAAGATAAAGGCAAATCTAAGCAATGGGTGCGTAAACTCTCAGAACTTGCAAATTCAACAATCAAAAGAAGTGATATCATTACAGCTGCAAGATAAACCACCTTTTTGAGCAGCTGAGGGAGTGGCGAGCTCTAATCTGGAGAACTGGACTCTTTTCTGGTGCAATGTTAGGCCCTTTCCGCACAGGCCTCTGGGCGCCCTCACGCCGGCAAGAATTCTGCCGGCGTGGGGGTGGAGGCCGTTCGCACGCAAGCGTGCGAGCGGCCCCAGCAGAGGCCGGCTGAGGAGAGCCGGCTCCGCGTGGAGCCGCCTCTTCCCTGTCCCTCGCTTACTTGCCTTGTCCCCGTCGTCGCCCTGCTGTCTTCCTAAGCCCCGCCCACGCTACCCTCCGACCTCCAGGAGTCGGAGGACAGCGTGGGCGGGGCTTAGGAAGACAGCAGGGCGACAACGGCTGGCGAAATGGGAAACAGCGTGTTCCCGGCGGTGCCGTTCGCACCGTGCCGCAGGGAACATACTGTTTTCTCAAAAACACCCCTTTAAAGGGGTGTTTTTGAGGACGGCCTGACGCCGCCCTGAGGGAGGGGGAGGGGAAGGGGAGCCAGGTCGGCGCTGCTGCGTTTCAGCAGCGCCGCCTGTGCGAACAGCGGCCTGGGGGCGGCATTTTTACCGTCCCCAGGCCGCCGTTTTTGGCCCGTGCGGAAACTGCCTATGGTATTTGGGGAGAAAATCCCCCAATGCCAGTAATGTAATACCTACTTTGCAAAGATACTTGGTTTGAAATCCATATATTTGACTCCACTGTTGTTTTGTGAGATGGCAGGTTTTCTATAACAGGATGGTATCAACAAAGAAAACTCTATCATTGAACATTTTCATTTGTTTTCAAGATCTTTATACTGCCTTCATAAAACAGATTATGAAATTAAGAACAATACTTGATGGAACAGCATGCAAGAAGGCTCAACATGAAAGCCCAATAGAAAAGGAGGTCTTAAAAGAGCTTTCCGAAATTGTAAGGGAGCACAAAAAAGGTGCCGTGGTTTGCAGAAGTCAGAGTGATCTCCACTGAAGTATTTAATTGAGATCCTCATTAGTATAATGTATAAAATGTATAGTGCTGGTCTGGACTTAATTAACAGCATCTGCACCCATAGGAACTTTTAAGATCTTTAATTTGTAGCTACAAAAATGTGAAATTGTTATTTTCAGGTTTTCCTAGCTGTTCTTGATAAACACCACAAGTATAATACTGAGAAAATGAAAAGTGAACAAATGATGTTGGGAGTTTATGATGGAATAATATTTCACATAGATATTTTTGTTAATAGCTAAATAATAGCGAAACAACTTAATTTCAACAAATAAAAACTATAGGCCTTCAAATATTGGGTTTTTTTCTTCTGATGATGGACATATCTTAAACTTTTCTTTCGAATACATATATACAGCTGCAGGGAAACCAACTGTGCAAGTAGATTAATGTCAAGAGATAAAAACAAAGATGTAGGTGTCTGCCAATGGATAATTATTTAGAAAGAAAATCCATGTGCTTGCAAATCTGAACACCAAATTTGAATAGCTTGCAATTTTTTTTTAAAAAAATTAAGAGATCAAAATTAAGAGCCAAAACATCTGGATCTTTTTTTAAAAATGCAAAGATTAAATTGTTGCTTTTCATTTTAACAAATGATTCTTCCCCTTGTATCAAACATCATATTATCATTATTAGATCAAAAACAATTTAATTTTTGCCTCTGAGTACTCTATTGTCTGCAGCACTTCATGTAAATTATCTGAAGATTACCCTTATAACGACCCTGTAGATTAACTCTAACATTGCCATATTACAGGTGTGATATGTGAAGATTCTCCAAAACTGTGGTGGAAGTAACTGAGAAGGAGCCAGAGTGTGCCTATGAAAGACAGAGCAACTTGTGATTTGGTAGGGCCCATCCATACTTAGTGTATGCCCACATCCTCCTCATCTCAGTCCATGTCCTCCTCTGCAGCCTCTGCAATGGGACTGGCTGCCCCAATGTTGATTTCTATTTCTTTTCTGCTGTGATATGGGAGCCCCACACAAGGATCAGCCAGAGAGGTTGATAGGCACACAATGGCAGTGATGTCCTCTTCACTTAGGTCCACAATCCCTAAGCTTCTGTGTGGCTTGGTCTCCTTGACAACCTCAGGATCCAACGACCTAGTACTGGCCTTCTGCTGAACAAGTCACCTACAGATAAAATGACAAGAGTGGTGGCTGGCTGCCGCCCAAGGTGCTCTGTGGTCCATAAGACCATACACTCAATGGGCAGGATCTTGATGCCGCAGCCACCTGCCATGATAGGTGGGATCACTTTGTGCAGCATGACCATGGCACCAGGCAGAACTTCTTCCACAGTGCACTCATTCAAGATACCTTGGGCCATGAAGGCATGCACAAACTGGTGAGCTGCCATGGCTAAGCACCTTGTAAACCACCATACCACCTCTTGGGTTTGGAGCGGTTTCCAGTTCCTTGTCTAGACTTCTTTTTTTGTATGAAGTTTTAGAGGCATTCAGAGATAACTGCATATTTGGTGGGTGATTGTGGATTAAATAGCAATAACCATAGCTCTAAACATTTCAGATCAAACTAAATTTATAGATAATTCATATTTTGTTTTACCCAGCTTACACATTTCTGTGAAGATGTCCTGGGATGTATCTTCCTTGTTCAGTTTTATATACACTGTGTGCTTGTAATTAGACTATAAACATTTTTCCAGCTTTGCAAAATTATAGAGGGAGGTATTAATAATGTAATCAGTTCAGAATGAAAAATGTCAGACAGAGCATATAAATGCAATTTATCCAATTTATCCAAGCAGATTTTGGAAGATGCCAAGAAGATGCCAGATAGATACATATTTTTCTTGTTTGCATTCAAGGCAATCCAGCTCATATGGTATGTATTACAGCAAGATTATTAATGAAGGCAACTCATATGTATATACACAACTCACACACACACGTGTTTTCAACCATGCCTGCTTATCCATATATGATTTAGAAAATGAATGAATGAATACAAAATCTACTGCATAAAACAGTAACAGAAAAAAAAGATCAGGTTGCTTCTTCAGCTTAATAATATAGAATGGAAAGTGTTTGAAGTCTGTATTCATGAGTATTTTATTGCAATGACAGTAACTAAGAAAAAACAGAGAAAATAGTTTAAAAATCTAGAGATGAGATAAAAAGAGACACAACAAAAAGTACTCACATAGTGAAAGATATGTAAAGAACAATTCTTGAATGTACAGGTGAAAGGGATAGCACTATTGTTCATTTAAAAAATTCCTAATATGGAAATAAGGGTGAGACATATGGCTGCAATGAACAAGAGTACAGTAAGTACCCTGCTTCCCCCAGAAAAAGATGCTTTAAGATAGGATTCAGTAATTACAACCTCAGTGCAACAATTTCATTGCATGTGATGTTGCTCTGCATAGGCACCCTATGCCAGAACATCAGGAAGGCGCAGCACTGCATCACTTTGACAGCCACCGTCACCAGATGCAGTATTGTGGTGTGGCACAATGGTATTGGGTGGAGAAGGAGCAGAACAGGAACTAAGAAACTCCTTTGACTTTAACGTAAAGCCCACCCCACACTGAAGACTCAGGGTATGGAACAAAATGAATAAAACAGATCCATTGCATATGGCACAGAGAAGCTGCTTCAGTCAACAAGGAGTCAACACTATGTGCCTGACTTGTGCAGGCAGTGACGTGTCTTCATGGGATTACAAGTCATATGCAGAAGGATCCAACTTTCTTCAGCATTCCACTTTGCCATGTGCAGTGACAGCTACACAGACATTCACTTGCAAGGATAACTGGAGACATGACTATGAACAAAACTGGGCAAAACGAGGGTGGCTAAGAAGTTGAGATATCTGCTCATAAAGTCTTCCAAAGCTGTAAAATTATAAAATGAGAACTTGCCAAAGTCGAAAATGAGAACTATTCCTCCAAATACTTACCATCTGGCTAACTAAATGCCAGTAATATACTTTACAAAATCAACATTGCTACATGAAAAAGAATGAGCAACTGAAGCCTATTTATCAGAGGACCTCTCATTTTCAAGGTATGTACTAGTAATGAGATATTCTTCATTGTTGTATCTTGTTTTAGCAGTTCTAAGTACTAAATTCAAAGGAAAGAATAAACAAAGCTTACTACCTATTATTCTTTCAAGCCACACCATATGACTTTTAGGAAAATTAGATTACATTTCATGATTTTTTGGCATGTGACTATATATCTTAGTGTGCATTACTGGGTGGGGTGTGATTATGATATAAAATTACAACAGATAGATAATACTATAAAAGATTGACAAGGCTATTAATAGCATGAAAGATAGCTGTTTCAGAGTGCATATGGATCTTCGAATGGCACACAATTTATTGCTGTGCTTGTTTAAAAAATATGTACAAGCAATATAACTTTTGAAAATGGTGTGTATAAACCTGCTGCTCCTTTCTAAAATTCTACCTTGCTCTTTTTTTAAAGTATCTTGTCTCTTTCAGTTTATATTTGGTAGCTCTTTCAAAGTATTAAGTTTACATTCACTGGTTATATTCACTGCTTTGGCAGAACTGTACTTTTCGTGCCACAATTCAGAATGACTGTTAAGTCCTTAGCCATCATAATTCACACTGGAACAAGAAGTCTGTGCACTGCAGTGTTTTATTTACTGTATTTATTGACCCATGTAGCTTTGCCCAACCTTATGTTTTGTGATATGTTACCTTATGTTTTTTACAGACCCCTGTGGTCTTATTTATGGAAGCCAGTGCCAAAGACGATTTCAGAATAAGTGGGGGCAGGATACAATTGCGCTCTTGTGTCCTTCACACTCTACCATCACCCTAACAGCTGATCAAATTGGGTATCAAAAACAGGATTGTTAAAATCCACTCCTGTCACTGAACAAAACAATCCCCGTTAAAAATGGCAGGACTCCAGGAGTGAAAGCAGTTTGTAAAGATCAGTATGGAGTACTGGTTTTAAAAGTATTAAACGTGGGAAGTGGGAACTCCCGCCTTCTGCTTTTCCCCTTCTCCGTTTTATCCTCGCAATAAGCTTCGAGGAAGGGATCGGAGAAGGGTTATCCTGCCCCCTTCCTAACTGAGTGGGGATCTGAACCCACCTCTCGTAGTCTGAGCGGATGGATGCCTGACAGATGCGTTCATGGACCAAGAAGCCCAGTCCCAACTGCCCTGCCCAGGGAAGCCGCCGCCGCCGCCGCCGCGCGCCCCTCGCCCAATAAACACTGTCCTCACGTGACCCGTCCCATCCACGTGTGCAGCCGAACTCTGTTAGCGAATGAGGAGGCCAGCAGGGCCGAGGTGACGGCGGCTGGACAGATCCCGTCGCCAGGGCCGGCCTCCTGCGCGGGGCTGCTGTTGTTGCTGCTGCTGCTCCTCCCCAGCGCTCCGTTTTCCCGGCGGCGGCCTCCGCCTCTCCCGAGCGCGGGAGGCGGGACTGCGAGGGCGAAGCTGCTTCCTGGTCAGCTGAGAAGGAGGAAGGAGCCCGACTCGCCGCCAAGAAGCGTCGCGAAGATGGCCTCGCTCTTTAAGAAGAAGACGGTGGACGGTGAGTAGGGAGAAGGCTGCGGGGCGGAGGATGGGAGGTCCGCGGTCCCCTCAGGAGACAGAGCTCCCCTCCTCCCTTAATGGGCAGGCGCAAGTTCAAAGACCCCATGGAGCAGCCCCCTGGCTCTGCCACCCTGTTGCCCAGCATCCCAGGAAGTCTAACTTATATCTGCAACACTGACCGGGGGGCGGGGGCGGGGGCGGGGGGGGGGCTGTCTCAGGTTCATTCGACACAGCATATTTGTGACGGGTTGCAATCGTTACAAATGAATTCGTTTTCCCTTTTTATAAATATGCTGTGTGGAATGAACCTCAGATTTAAGGGTTTGGATGAACGAATTTATTACACGCCTCGGTTTCCCCCAGATACCTTCTCTTTCCCGTGGTTAGTTTTCAGCATCCCCCACAAAAAGTTTCTGTCTGTAGCTCGCCCTTTCCCCACACTCAAGTCTACGTTTTCCAAGGACTGCTTTCGCTAGTTTCCCCATGCAATGGTGCATCGAGTGGGGAAATAAGGCACCGTGGTGCAGTAGTTGGCAGTGGTGTGCTCTAATCTGGAGAACCGGACTCTTTTCTGGTGCACTGGATTTGTTTTCCCACTCCTACACTCAGAGCTAGTCACAGTTTTCTCAGAACTCTTTCAACCCCACCTACCTCACAAGGTGTCTGTTGTGGGGAGAGGAAGGAGATAAGCCACTTTGAGGCTTCTTACCAGAGAGAAAGGGGGGGTATAAATCAATTCCAAACCTCTTCTAAATATGTGTGCATATGTGTGTTTTCATATGAGATCTGCTTTGGTTAAGGTGACTATTATGCAAGAAAGGAAGAGAGAAAATGACCATGACTCATCCATATCCTATGAGGGCTAGATAGGATACTGTCACACACATACCAAAGCACCATAAGGAACTGATGCACTATGACAATTATATACTTGGTGATTAAAACCAGAGCAAGTTCACTGTTTTAAAAATATGTCAGAGGTCGTAAGAAATGGTTCTTTCGTCCGCTGATTTTAGAAATGGTTAGAAATTATTTGAAAACAATTTATAAAGTTTAAACATACATACCAAGGAAATACTTTCTTTTCTGTTTGGAACAGATGGGCTGCTCAGCATTGGCATTGAGGTCTGGTTCCCAGATTTAACAAAGGCTGTTAGTGTTCTGTTCTAAATGATGTTATTTTTTTACTTTTACTGGTATAAAATGTTTTATTATTGTCTTGGGGGATTGGTGTGTGGGGGCCTTGCATTTTAATTTATAACAAATTTTTAAAAGAACATTCCCAGGCAAAACTTTGTGTTGTGATTCATTTGAAACATTAATTCTGTTGGAGCGATTTGTTTACTTGCATACCTCTGAAGTATAGTATCATACTATCGAGACTTTTTGGTGATTTTTGTGTGAGATTTTTTTTTGGAAGAATTGTACAGAATCTGTATTGTTTATCTGTTCCCTCTTTGAAACATTATTGTTGGTTATGTTATTTTATTCAAATATATCATGGAGGAAAATTCCACTAATTGCATTGCACGGCAAGAGTTTAAGCACTTGACAATCCATCCCCCCATTTCTTGTCTGAAAAAAAAATTGAGTGCAAAATTGTAATGGCAGTGCTGGTTTACTCAGGTTGTTGCTTGTTAATCTGTATAAGTGCATAGTAGTAATGTTAGGTTTTTTAGATGCATTCTTCTGCGTGGTGAATTTATAAAATAGTAAGTCATGTTCCACTTATATATGTCACAAGTCAGTGTCTATGAGGAATCACTTGGCATAGCAAAGAGCCTTTCACTGGTCTCTACATTGTGTGCCCCCTAGAGGTTTCGTTCTTATCAGGGTGTTTGGGGAGGAGAGTTGTTCTGCACAAAGTCATAATTTTTGATGTCCAAGGGAATCCCTTGAGTGTTCAGAAAATACTGCCGTATTGTGACTGGCCAGGTTTTTCTTTAATAATTAATTATTTAAAAAATTAAAAAATATTAATAATTAATATGAGCCACCCACTTTACTATTGGATGCACAGTAGTTGCAACTGTGATAGCTGTTTGTCATTGAGTGATGAATATATTTCTTTCAGAAGCTTAATTTGTTTTCTGCGTGCACTGTTTATATTTATTGGTTCTTTACCATTTTATCACATTGCATGGTTAGTATGCATGTGCATTCTAACAATACATTGTAAAAAATGCTGCGGGTTATAATAGAAATTGGTGCCTGTTTTAAGATGCTGTTTTTTTGAGGAAATCTTGCGTCTATAGAACTGATAAAAATAGCTGTTGCTCAACTAGGTACACAGTTATGATTGACAGCTTCACAATTGTGCAAGGGAGAGATCTGCTGCTGGGGATGACCTGGAGCCATGTGGGCAGATTTGCTCTCCCTGGAGCTCTTTTCCAGGGGGGTGGGGGTTGGATCTGCCTGCGGGTGACTGCTGCAGTCCTCTAGGACAGTGGAATACCATGCCACCATCCCTGTGCCCCCACCCCGCTGTCAGCGTAGGAGGGACGGTCTAGAGGTGTGGTCTGGGGAGGAGCCAACACTACTCTACTTCTTCCCAGCCAGAGCTGTCAACTTCCAGCAACCACAGCTGTCAACTTCCTCCACTTTTTGGTGGCTTAAGTCCATTAAGCCCAATGGGGACTTTCCAGCAGCAGGGAGACTTTTTCTGTTTCTGGCTTCCCCAAGCTACCAGAAAACCCTTTGGAAATGGTGGGGTGGGGTGGCTGCAGTGCCATGTCTGGGCGCCCAGCTGCTTGGATGGAACTGCCCAGCATTTATTATGCCAGAATATCTGTGGCATGACAGCCCAAAGTTCACTGTGTGTCCTTGGGGCATTCACTGTCTCCCTAACCTACCTAACCAGGTTGTTATGAGGATAAAATGAACGGAGAATAATAAAATGAGGATAAGATGCTTAGGTGGATGCTGTCCTGAGTTCGTTGTAGGAAGACTAGGCTAAAAATATAATAGATAAATATAGATTTTCACTAGGTAAATTCCTTACTTTACCCCTTCCTTCTATTCTCTGAGAACTGACCAACTTGAATGAGTAAGAGTTCTAAACAACAGTTATAGTACCAGCCCTAAGAACAATGATAACTATGGCAGTAGATATAATTTAGTTATAATAAGCAGGAAGCTCAAAAGGACTAGTGAGGACACATTATTTTGCCTTGAATTCCTTTATCTATACTACTTTCCCTTCTTTCCTCCCAGCAACCCCCATAACTTTACCTTTTTCTGTTTCCTTCTCTCCTTTTCACTCACCATCTAACATAACTATCACGTGATACTCATGCGAAATATCCAGGTTTCAGCAAGAATTCCCTACTGTTCAACTGCCGAACACGGATTCATCCTGGTTCTTTCACTCCTGCTCCTCCTTATCACGTGTTTTTTAAGAACCAGCATGGAAGTGCACCTTTTTAAAAAACATGCACCAAACCCAGATCAGTGGGGAGGTTTGGGGGTTGAATCTACATTTATTTTCCCACCATAGGGAGTGATGCGGAGCCTTCCAGCCAATCAGAGCGCAGTGGGCTGTGCGCAAAGCGCACATAGCCCCCTTTTTAATTTCGCGCCGGCAGAGGGTTCGTTGAAACGTGGCTACGCGGACCGTGATTTCTGTGCCAATTGTACACTAGACTTTTGTGCCAGCGCAGCTGCGTGGGTAATGAGTGCCGAAGCTGCGCATAAACATAGCTTAGCACAAAAAACAGCTACCATCTAATCTACGCATGCATGTGGTGACGTAGCTGCGCAAAAAAGGTTAAAAAAATTCCCATCCCAATACAGCGCAACAGCCAATCAGAACGAGGAAGAAAGAGCCGTTGAGCAGATTGCGTGTTCGAGTTCGTCATCGTGGGGATTTCTGCACTGTTTGAAAGTGTGATAGACATCGATGTCCTCATCACACACACGCTGCAGTGGGGAGGGTGAAACCGCGATGAAAAGGTGTCATTTCTTTTGATACTTGGTTGTATCTGGATTTAATTTCTCAGTGGGGAAATGGTCTATGTTTATTATTTATTTACTTCATTTATATCTGTATCTCTCTACAGTGGGTATCCAGTACAGTGTACATCATTCTTCTCTCCTCCACTTACTTCTCACTACCATCTTGAGGAGGAGTAATTGGCCCAGGGTGACCCAGTGAGCTTTGAAGGCATAGCAGGGAATCCAACCTGGTTCTCCCATATGCTAGTCTGAAACTTTAACCGCTATCCCATGCTGGCTTTCATGGCATGACTGCTGTTGAACAGTAGCAAGCTAGCAGACCCGGGAAAGTAATGTGAGTGGTAGCAGGTATCCTAGCGGTTGCTGTGAGGCCTGGTCCCAGTGAGTCCTCCCTCAGAGGCCAAAACGATGCTGGAATGAGCTTTGCCCCTTCTCCCCCACACCCCTCCACGTGCACTTTTTACTGAAAGAAACTAAGGTTTGAAGGCTGGAAATACAGTTTCTAACCATAGCCTGTCGGGTTTTGTTTCTTAAGAAGCCGTTTCTATCACTGGGGGCGGGATGTTAATCCCACTGAGTTTTTCATGTGTTTTGATGAATCTGTATTTATGTTTATTTATTTATTAAACTTATAGGCCGCCTCATCCCCAAAGGGCTCGAAGCGGCTCACAGTATGGCTGTTCTCCAAGACAGCAAATCACAACAACATAACTTAAGCCCATTAAAACTTACACAGCAGTTACGAACAACAGATATAGATTAAAATAACAAAAGTTGTTTAAAACAGAAGTTGTTTAAAACAGGCGCCCGATCTAAAGGCCAAAAGAAAGGGAGGGAGTAGGCAGGGCCCGCAATGGAATTAGGGAATCAGGCCCAACCAAGATGGAAAACAGGCAGCCTCAGTTTCAGTGGGGGGCAGTAGAACCGCGGCCAGCCCCTCCGAAAGCTCGGTGGAATAGCTCCATCTTACAAGCCCTGTGGAGCTCACCAAGGTCCCGCAGGGACCGGACAGTTGGAGGTAGAGCATTTCCCCAGGCAGGGGCCAGAGCTGTAAAGGCCCTGGCCCGGGTCGAGGCCAGCCGTATCGTCGCAGGGCCAGGGGTCATCAGCAGTTCTGCCGTCGCCGAACGCAGCGGCCTATGTGGGACATAAGGGGTGATGCAATCCCATAGGTATGAGAGCCCCATGCCGCATAAGGCCTTAAAGGTCAATACCAACACCTTGAAAACGATCCAGAACTCCACTGGGAGCCAGTGCAGATGGCGTAGCACAGGGGTGATATGATCTGAATAATCACCACCTGTCAGAAGCCGGGCCGCTGCATTCTGGATCAGCTTCAGCTTCCGGATCAGTCGCAAGGGAAGGACTGCATAGAGCGAGTTGCAGTAATCCAACCTTGAGGTGACCGTCGCAGGGATCACAGTAGCCAGGTCAGACTGGGAGAGATAGGGAGCCAGCTGCCGTGCCTGGCGAAGATGAAAAAACGCAATCTGGGTGACATGGGCCACCTAGCCCTCCATTGATAATGAAGAGTCCAGGCGGACCCCCAGGCTGCGAGCCAGGGATGTCGGGGCCAACGCAACCCCCTCCAAAATAGGCGGCTGAAATTCCCCCGGTATCTCCCCCCAGCCCAGCCAAAAGACCTCCGTCTTCGTTGGATTAAGTTTTAACCTACTCTGCCTCAACCAGCCAGCGACCGACTCCAAACAGTGCTGTAGAGCTGCAGGGGCAGAGGCCGCCCCCCTCTCCATCAACAGAATGAGCTGGGTTTTCATCTGCATATTGGTGACAGACCAGCCCAAAACTCCGCACCAGCTGAGCAAGGGGTCGCATGCAGATATTAAATAAGAGCGGGGAAAGCAAGGCCCCCTGAGGAACCCACAACTAAGTGGGGCTCTATGGGAGGCCTCATCCCCGCACCATAGCTGCTGACCACGACTCTGGAGAAATGAAGCAATCCATTGAAGGTCAGTGCCCTGCATTCCAGAGGCAGCCAGGCAGTGGATCAAAAGGTCGTGATCAACCATATCAAACGCTGCTGTGAGATCAAGTAACACCAGCAGCACCGATCCGCCTCGGTCTAGCTGCATGCGGAGTATGTCTGTGATGGCAATGAGGATGGTCTCCGTCCCATGCCCAGCACGGAAGCCGGACTGGAAGGGATCAAGCACCGATGCGTCCTCCAGGAAGCCCTGAAGCTGCTCCAATACCACTCTCTCAATTACCTTCCCCAGGAACGACAAATTCGAAATGGGGCGGTAATTGGCCAGATCACCAGGATCTAAAGATGGTCTTTTCAAGAGTGTGCGGACCACTGCCTCCTTCAACCCACCTGGAAACACTCCTTGCTCAAGGGACTATATTCAACTATATTGACTATATTCAACAGGTGGGGTCGTAACTCCTCCCGGCAAGCTTTTATCAGCCAGGAGGGGCACGGATCCAGAGGACAGGTAGTAGGTCTAAGAGCAGCTAGGACCCTGTCAACATCGGACTCGCAGAGTAGGGAAAACCGGTCCAAGCTTGGACCCGAAGATGGCGAAGGAGCCTCGAGTTCCCTTACTGTATCAAGTGTGGCTGGAAGCTCCTGGCGGAGTGACGCGATTTTATCTACAAAAAAGCTCTGAAATGCCTCACAGCCAATGGCCAATTGAGAATTTGTAGACCCCTCCACCAAAGAGGTGAGGGATCGAACAATCTGAAATAGTTGTGCTGGGCGAAAGTTAGCAGATGCGAGGGAGGACGAGAAATGGACATTCTTCAGCCTCCGTATCGCCAACTCATAGGCCTTCATAAACGTCCTAAAAGTTGTTCGCGCCACTTCGTCGCGAGACTTCCTCCACCCTCGCTCTAGCCGTCTGAGTTCCCGTTTCATTTGGTGTAGCTCCCCGGTATACCAAGGAGCCCGCCGTGAGCGGGGGCGCAGAGGGCGCTTGGGAGCAATTTCCTCAATGGCATCGGAAAGTCTGGAGTTCCAGTCTGTCACCTGCTCATTGAGGGTGCCAGGAGGCTCAGGGTCCCGCAGAGCATTCAGGAACCCAACCGGTTCCATAAGTCTCCGCAGGTGGACATAAATAGGTCCGTCGCCTAGACAAGGTTGGCGCGGCGAATCCACCCGGACCTTCAAGGCAAAATAGTCTGACCATGGCACTCTGCTAACAGAGGATACAACCATATTCACTCCTGCCCCAAAGACCAGATCCAAAGTGTGACCAGCCTCATGAGTGGCGCCGGTGTTTAATAGGGAGAGTCCCAGCGTCGCCATGGATGACACCAGGTCCACTGCTGCTGAACATGAGGCGGCGTCCACATGGACGTTGAAGTCTCCCAAGACAATAAGTTGAGGGAATCGCAACGCCCACTCAGCCACCGCCTCCAGCAGCTGTGGCAGGCCGTCGCTGGGCTGAGACTGGCCAAGATGACAGGGAGATTGCAGAAAAGCTGAATGAATTCTTTGCATCTGTCTTCACCCAAGAGGAGGTGAGGAAAATTCCTGCACCTGAACCAAGCTTCTTAGGAGGCGAATCCGAGGAACTAACGAAGATAGTGGTAGACAAGGAAGAAGTTCTGGCAGCCATTGATAAACTAAATGCTACCAAATCCCCTGGCCCAGATTGCATTCACCCAAGAGTTCTTAAAGAGCTCAAGCATGAAATTGCTGATGTTCTCACTTTAATATGCAACTTATCCTTGAAATCAGGCTCCATCCCTGAAGACTGGAAGATATTAAAATCACACCACCTTTAAGAAAGGATCTAGGGGGGACTCCGGGAAATTACAGGCCAGTCAGTTTGACATCTGTTCCTGCTAAACTAGTAGAAGCTGTCACTAAAGATAACATTATAACACATGTACAAAAGCAAAAAAAAAAAACTCGCTGAGAAAGAGTCAGCATGGCTTTTGCAGAGGCAAATCCTGTCTTACAAACTTCATTTTAGAGTTCTTTGAGGATGTGCTGCAGTATGCATGTGGATAAGGGGGAACCAGTGGACATTGGTTCTACTTGGATTTCCAAAAGGCTTTTGACAAAGTTCCTCACCAGAGACTATTGAGAAAACTCAGCAATGAAGGAATAAGAGGGGAAGTCCTCCCATGGATTAAAAAACTGGCTGAGGAAACAGGAAGCAAAGAGTGGGTGTAAATGGGAAATTCTCACAATGGAGAGATGTGGGGAGTGGTGTCCCCTTGCTGATCCAAATTGGGATAATCCAGTGCTCTTTAACTCCATTCATAAAATGACCTGGAAGTAGGGGTGGGTAGCGTGCAGGCCAAGCTCTCTGCAGATGATACCACCATGTAGGGTGGTGAGAACCACAAAGGATTGCTAGGAGCTCCAAGCCGACCTTGATAAATTCAGGGTGAGTGGGCTAAGAAATGGCAAAATGCAGTTCAATGTAGCAAAATGTAAAGTGATGCAATATAGAAGTAAAAAAATCCAAACTTCACATTATTATCGCCAGGGCTTCAGCACAAGCCAGACCAGGAAAGGATTCTTTACGCCTTAAATCGATATTTCCATGGGAATGTCAACTCAATGTATGGCAGCTGTGAAAAAAGGCAAACTCTATGCTGGGATAAACTAGAAAGAAGGATTTTATAATAAAACTGCAAAGATGTCATGTCTCTTTATATAAAGCCGTGGTGCACCACACTTGAGTACTGTGTTCAGTTCTGGTCACCACCATCTCAAAAGGATATTGAAGAGATAGAAAGAAGTGCAGAGAAGGAAGCACCTGAGGATGATTGAGGGACTGGAGCACCTTCCTTATGAGGAAAGGCTGCAGCGCTTGGGACTCTGAAGTTTGGAGAGGAGACGTCTGAGGGGGGATATGATTGAAGTCTATAAAATTATGCATGGGGTAGAAAATGTTGACAGAGAGAAATTGTTCTCTCTTTCTCACAATACTAGAACCAGGGGGCATTCATTGAAAATGCTGGGGGGAAGAATTAGAACTAATAAAAGGAAACACTTCTTCACACAACGTGTGATTTGGTGTTTGGAATATGCTGCCACAGGAGGTGGTGATGGCCACTAACCTGGATAGCTTTAAAAGGGGCTTGGACAGATTTATGGAGGAGAAGTCAATTTATGGCTACCAATCTTGATCCTCTTTGATCTGAGATTGCAAATGCCTTAACAGTCCAGGTGCTCGGGAGCAACAGCCGCAGAAGGCCATTGCTTTCACATCCTACATGTGAACTCCCAAAGGCACCTGGTGGGCCACTGCGAGTAGCAGAGAGCTGGACTAGATGGACTCTGGTCTGATCCAGCTGGCTTGTTCTTATGTTCATATAGTGCCAGTCTCTGGATTTAAATATCCCTTGTTTGATTGTGCCAAGAATTAGATATATTGATTGCTTAAATGATATATGAAATTATGCACAGACAGTATTTGAAAAGTTACAGATACTGAGGGCCAAATTACATGGTAAAGTTTTTAAGAGTTGAGTTCACTGTACAACACCACTGTACTCCCACCACTGTACAACAGCTATGGGGAATCTATATATCTTTTTCTTAAGTGTGAGCAGATCTGCAGATGTCTTAATCCACAGTCTGGCTCATATTGAGAAAAAGGAGATTTTCTGCAAATGTGGAAAAATCTGAAAACGAAAATAAAATAAAACTGGAGGGCTTTCAATCCCCCCTCAAACAAAATTGTTGTCTTTGCATGTGCTGACAGCACACCTACCTCAGTTGAGTCTCAGCAGTGATGGTAGGACTCACCAACATTGATGTTGGGGAGGGAGCAGCCACATTAGCTTACCAGCAGAAGCTGTGATTGAGTACTTTGGGACCCACAGTGGGTCCCGCAGTGCAGGCTTGGACTTACTAGCCACTTTGTTAGTGGGGCAGTTGAGGGGTGTGGTGGCCCATGGCAGAGACTGGGAGCCCCACCAGGCTGCAGCAGAGGAGGCCACAGTACTCCTGAAGGGATCTCTTCTATCTCTTACCTGGTACTGAGCAGAGGGGTTAAAGTTAAGAGGAAGAAGGCATTCCCATGAATATTACAGGTCCCCACTTTTGGCTTAGGCTCAGAACACCACAACTGGGGGAGAAAGGGCTCCTGTATCCCCACTCCCAAGCCTTTTCCCCGTGCAGAAACATTACTGGATGAGGGATAATTTTGAGGGCTAGTTTGAAGTGACTTTTGCATACGTTTTTGCTAAAAAACATTTGGATCAGGTTATTCATATTACATATGAAAACGTCTTTACTTGGAGGTAGGTTTTGTTAAACTTAGTTCATTAGGATCATAGGGCCACACAAAGTGTCCTTTTGCTGATTTCTGTAGTTTGTGAATTCCACTGTTGTTCATCTCATAATTTTGCTGCTGATTAATGTTGCACTAATTTGAGTGCTCAGACCAGGTCATGAAACATTCGTTCAGTTTTTCTCAGGGCAGCTGACTATCTTTAAAACATTTATAGATAAGAAGTGAGAACTTATGAAACTCATGAAGGGGATCCCATATTCCCCTTGAGGGGGAGAATCCCATATTCTCCCATCATCCCTGACAATGATTACTGGCCCAGAGAGGCTCCCAGCCTCTGCTGCTCAGCCTGCTATGATGTCTGTCTCTCCCCCCACCCCCCACCCCCGCTTCCTTCCTCCTCTCCCATTGCTGCTGCCAGAGTTCAGGGTCCAGCTAGGCTCCTAGCCTCTCCTGGTGAGTCTGCTCTGGCTTCCTCCCCACTCCCCCATCACCACCAATGATCCTGGGACTAGTGAGGCTGCCATGTCCTTCTCACCTTATCAGTAATTTTTTAATTAGGGGGAATTAACTCCTATTTTAAATTTCATTTTTTTTCTGCAAACCTAGGAGGTTTCCCAAGTCTACAGAAACATTTGTTTGGGGTGAGTGTAATTCCTATCCTGGAATTTAATATCCTCGGGCAGGGGGCACACTTTAAAATTAGATGTATAGATTAAAAGGTTTTTCCCATCTCTCTTATTAAAACACCATCTGTTTAAACCCCTTATGCCTCTGAAATAATTTTATTCTGGTATTACTTGGAACTGTGTAGATATACGAATCTTTGAAGAAGATTACTATAAGCATTAAAATAAATCTCTGGCACCATTTCATGTCTTATTCATTTTTGCAGTCTAGACTGTGAAAAGCGGAAGCATTCTATTTATTATGGTTTCTCTGTTCCTTCAGATTGTGAAGCCAAGATGGAAACTTACTTTTGAAAATGTTTCATTCTGAAAAGAAATGGGATTTTTAATAGAATAAGATTTCTGCGTATAAGCGGGGGTGGGGAGGGGGGAGCCGTATTCTGAACAACCCAAATAAATTATTTGGCCTTCTTGTGTGCTGCTTCGAAATGACCCCAGGAGTCAAAACATAAACTGTACCTTGTGATTATGAAGGAATAGATACATCTTATCTATTTTTGTCTGTCAATCCCATAATTTAAAAACTTCATTGCCATTCAAAAGCCATAGTGCCATCTGTAGTACAGGAAAATATTGTTTGTTTCTCTTGGAGTGGTAAGTTTCCATCCTAAATTATTCAGTATTTCTGATCATTTTTAAAGCATCCTTTCAAATTACTAATTGCATGTATTCTTATTGGATGAAACATGCCAACCCAATTTGAAACTTACAAAACTAACCATATCTGAACGACTGTACAATTATGTCTCCCAATTAGTTTAGAAATGTTACTGCCAACCACAGATAAGCTCACAAATAGGCCTCTGAAATAATCAATATCGAAATATTACAATGAGGTATATTTGGCTAATGCAGTTTGCTTACAGAAGAGTAGAAGAAGAGTTGGATTTATATCCCCCTTTCTCTCCTGTAAGGAGACTCAAAGGGGTTACAAACGCCTTTTCCTTCCTCCCTCGCAATGAATACCCTGTGAGGTGGGTGGAGCTGAGAGAGCTCCAAAGAACTGTGACTAGCCCAAGGTCACCCAGTTGGCATGTGTTGGAGTGCACAAGCTAATCTGGTTCACCAGATAAGCCTCCACAGCTCAAGTGGCAGAGATTAGAGTACACCTGCTCTTAACCACTATACCACGCTGGCTCTCCCATGGATGCACTAGATTTAATATTCTTCTACTCATCTGTTTGGCAGTGGCAAGCTTCTGCTGCAAGTATAACTAAATGTTTTGGGCAGGAAAGGTTGGCAGTAGACCAGTTTTTTTCTCCCCATAGCTCACTGAAAGTTTGTTGGTATATCATCAGAGTGGGGGATATGTACTAATGTAAAGCGTAACACTTACTCAAAAGGCTAATGGTTTAGGGAGCAACCTTTCTGCAATAAATTACAGGAGAATCAATAATAGTTTGAACTGAGATTTTGAGAATAGATGCTATTGAAAAGGTATTGTTCCCGTAAGATTGGGGGTATGGAGCCCTGTGGTGCAAAGAGGCGAGCTGCAGTACTGCAGCAAAGCTCTGCTCCTGACCTGAGTTTGATCCCAACAGTTGTCGGGTTCAGGTACCCAGCTCAAAGTTGACTCAGCCTTTCATCCTTCCAGGGTTGGTAAAACCCTGCCTGCTGGGGGTAAAGTGAAGGTGACTGGGGAAGGCGATAGCAAACCACCTCATAAGCAAACTGCTTAATAAACATCATGATGTGATATCACCCCATGGGTCAGTGGTTTAAGGGGTGCCTGTATTTTTGTGAGCTAGTGGGACAAGCTGTGCTTGAGTAATTATGAGGATAATATAAATAGTTCAAATAATAACCATAGGTTCGTATATATGTGCGTGTGTATGTATACACACAGACACACTGTCATCATTGAATGCCTCTGTGCATTGACATAGTAATTTATGTCTAAAGAGTAAACAATATGTATTAGTTGCCACCCTTTCCCAATTTGTCAGAATGTTCTTTTTAAGTGCTTACTCCATTCAGGGTATCTGAACATAACTAGGATTGATGAACAAGAAGGCTGAAATTTGACTAGAGATACCTCTTTCTTTGTCTCTCTAATACAGATCACAGGAAGATTTGTAAGGATAAAACTGGGGGCAACAACCTTACGGTGAGCCCCTCAGAGCAAGAGTGAGATGAAAGTGTGTTGGTGCTTAGATGTGTGGTGAATGAAAGTTGATTGTACCTTGTGTGTATGTTCCGCCATCCTATTGTAGTGGAGATCTCTGGTCTCAAGACCTAGATATAGATGATCAGTCTTTGACAGTCTTTTGGTAAGAATTGCTGTGATGGTCCTTGGCAGGCTTCTGTATCTTTAAAGGAGGCATAGAAGGGAAAATGTCATGAGATAGTGGCTTCTGCTATTAGTGTGGTAAAGTGGTTGAGAAAGCTGCACATGACAATTTTCCTTTTATTTTGTTTGTGTATATGTGAGTCAAAATTATGGTCATTAACTGTAAGCTACCTTGCTCCACAATAGACTACTGCTGTATATCATTTTGAAAAAATGGCATATATTAGAGTATTTCCTACATACTATCACAATATTTTTTGTTGTTGTTTTTCTGGGTGTCCAAAACCAATACCAATGAGCCAGTGTTGCTTTTGAGTCAATTTAACTAAAGAGGGGTTATAATACAATGTGTGTTGTAGCGGAGTGCTAACGTACTGTTTTCCCAAAAATAAGACCTACCCCGAAAATAAGACATAGCATGTTTTTTTTTTGGCTTTTGGGGGATGCTTGAAATATAAGCCCTACTCCAAAAATAAGCCCTAGTTACATATTCCCTGGTGCAGGTGGTCTGGTCATGTAGGGGGAACAAAATCATAGGAAAAAAATAAGACATCCACTGAAAATGAACCCTAACACATCTTTTGGAGCAAAAATTAATATACCATATATACTCGCAGATAAGTCAAGTTTTTCAGCCCTTTTTTAAGGCTGAAAAATGCCCCCCTCGACTTATACGTGAGTCAGTGATTTCCCACCACCACGGCGCACCCCCCCCCCCCATACTTACTTTAACAAACGCAGCAGGCTTGAGAAGAGGCCTTGCCTGTGTTCCCTTCCAGGCTGAAATGGCCTGCTGGGAACTACATTTCCCAGGAGACCCTGGGAAATGTAGTTTCCACCAAGTCCAAACGACTTCCTGGAAGGGAACACAGGCAGAAGGCCTCTTCTTAAGCCTGCTCTGTTGTTAAAGTAACTGTGGGGGGCACGGTGGGGGCGGGGGGCGCTGAGCAGGGAACCCTCTCTGCTCCAGAGAAAAGGCAGCTGCGTTCTCCCTGGGGCAGAAGGGGAATGGCGGCGGCGGCACCCTGCTCTGTGCAGGGAACCCCCTTTGCCCCAGGGAGAAAGCGGCTGGACTACAATTCCCATCAGCCCCAGCTAGCATGGCCAATTGTAGTCATAATATCTGGAGTGCCAAAGGTTCGCCACCACGGTCCTATACCAATGATGCTAACTGAAAATATGCTGTCTTCCATCACAGATATAATTAAAGAACAGAATCGAGAATTGCGAGGTACACAGAGGGCCATAGTCAGAGATCGAGCAGCTTTGGAAAAACAGGAAAAGCAACTGGTAAGTAGATCACATAATTTTAGTTCACCTTTCACAGTAGGTGGCCAAATTGATTGTGGTAAATATCATGCCTGCTATCAGAACATGCCTGCTGTCCTTCTTTACCACTAGATTTTTTGGAACATTGGACTGAATCTAAAAATTATTTTCTGTGGCCAGCTCAAGCCTCCTTGCATCCGAGGAAAGGTTCCACCAGCAACAGAATGGAACCTTTTGGATCCAATCTACCCTCACACAAGCCATTGAAAGCAGGCTCAGTTGTTTAATATTACTTGATTCTCAGAGTCACTGGATGTGTGTGTTTTTTTTCCTTTGTTGCTTATTTTACTTAAATAAGTAAATCATGCTAAAGGGTGAGATATATATAGGCAAACTAAAAGTAGATCTCTTTTTAATAAATAGGAATTGGAAATAAAGAAAATGGCTAAAACAGGAAACAAAGAAGCCTGTAAGGTTCTAGCCAAACAACTTGTGCAGCTAAGGAAACAGAAAACTCGAACGTATGCCGTTAGTTCAAAAGTTACATCCATGTCTACTCAAACAAAACTGATGAACTCTCAGATGAAGATGGCAGGAGCAATGTCAACAACAGCAAAGGTAATCCACAATATGCTAGATGTAGTTCATATTCTTAATTGATGGTAATGTAAGATGTGTAAGATAACTATCTTGGCAACAATTGGTCACTATTTCTTTGAGAAAATTAAATCCAGTTTATGTAACTGTCTAATACATTGCTATGCAAAGAGAGTGTAATGTGTATGTTTGTATGGCTTTTGAAGTAAGTGTTTCAAGAGTGCTGTACACTCCTGAAGTGTTTCCTCTTCTGACCTTAATCCCTCAGTATCACTTAGTTCTGTAAACATAGGTTGTTATACGTGCATATGAACAACTGTTTTCCTTCTTAACTCTTTAACAGTAGGTGGGAAGAGGCTTTGTGTACAAGCAACCACCATGTAATTGTAGGAGCTATCTCCTAGCTGCTCCAAGCATTAAAGGTTTCAGAAGGGGATGATTCTTTTTTTATAATGATAGGTGTAAGGCTGGGAGTTGAGGAATACCATTTTGCCACAGGCAACCCAATCTGGGGGTGGGGCGAGGCGGGCAAATCCCTCTCTGGATGCTGCATGGGCTTACACTGGTGTAAGTCCCCTCCATGGGGCACTTAAACCAGTGGAAGGGCACTTGCGCTGGTGCCCGGCTGCTGTAAAGCTCTGCAGATGGCCAGCTGCAGACCCAGCTCTCCTCTGATGCTTCCCTGTCACCCTGAGCTGCATCAGCTTCCACCACCAGTTTATCCCCCTTGCATCAGCCGAGTGGGGTTTGGACATCCACTTCCTCCTACTGCGAAGTTAAAGGAAAGGGCAAACTCAGCAAATAGTGCTATATTGTCAGTTAAGCCCATGCCAACTCTGCTGTCTTGGATACCTTTCCAAAATCATAATATTATATTTTCTATTTTTAGACAATGCAAGCTGTTAATAAAAAGATGGATCCACAGAAGACATTGCAAACAATGCAGAATTTCCAGAAAGAAAACATGAAAATGGAAATGACTGAAGAAATGAGTAAGTTTAAACTGTTCACATTACACCCCAAACATTCCTTTGTTCATTACTGTTCATTACTAACAGAACTGAGTATAGTTTGATTTTGCTGTTTGCGTAATATCTTTAGTTTGGAGTGTATCTGCAGTTTGCAGCAACATTTTGGAATGTCCTCTGTCCCATGGGGAAAACATGGGGCAATATTTGGGGCTGTAGACAGAAGGGTAAGTCTGGAAGATCCTTCCATTAGCATAGTTTTTTTCTGGTTTGTGTGGCAAACATATGCTGCTATTTACCAGTTTAGATGCATACTTTGTCATATGCCTGGAAGTAAATTATGGTTACTAGTCTTTGTTCATATAGCACCAAATCTTTACCTTGGTTGCACCTGAACCCTGTTGGAGCCTTCAATACAAGAGGCCATGAACAGACTGTGTTGTAGATTTATAACTGGGCCTGACCAAATAGCTACAAAGGTTCTTGCCTCTGCCGGCAATTCTTTCAGCATCAGTATTCAGTGTCATTAAAACATCAGCTTTGTGGGGTGAGGCTGCCTGTACATTCTGATTGTTTTTTCTGCTTTGTTACCAACAAGTGAATAATTGCTTCATGGGGGGGTTGGTGGTACTTACACCAGTTAGTTTTAATTACTGTGACATAGATCCTTTGAACAAGTTCTGAGCATCCTAGCTGGCCTCTAGCTAGTCTCTGCCACAGACCACACTTCTTTTCCAACTAGTATACAAGGAACTCATTCAAAGAACCCAAGCCAATATGTTGAAGTTCTTCTTGGCTCTAAATTTTAATTGTGTGTCTTGACTTTGTTCATGAAGTGCAAAGGCCAGTTTTCAAGCATGCCTTACTCGCAACAAAGACATGGTGTGTGTGTGTGTGGAATTAAATAAAAGTGACTTTTAAAAGTTAAGTTTTTAATGCTTGATCTAAAAAGGAGTGGCACATGATATTATATTCTCTTCAGAGTAAATTCCTTGCTATTTTTAAAGAACAGAATGAATAGTTTTACTTCAGAATGTGTATAACCTTCCAGTCATAACATTTCACAAAGATAAACAGTGCAATCCAGAAAGTGGAGGGGGACAGCACTGCTGCCGTACAACCCTGCCACCTCCAGAGGGCTTTCCAGAGGCACAGGGAGGGAGAGAACAGTGAAAATCCTCCTTGCTGCCAGAAAGCCCTCCATTGGGGCCAGAGGATTTACACTACTCAAAAGGGTGGTATAAGTCCAAGTCCTCACAACTGGCCGCAAAACTGTGATGGGAGCCAACTAATGTTGGCTCTGCCCTTAGGAACAGCCCACCCGCCCTCCCATGCTAGCAGCTGCTCCAGATGGCAGCACAGCTTCACCACTGCCGTGACTTCCAGTTTTTGCGGTTGTGGGGCTGAGAGGCATCTGCCCACATATCTCCTCTCTCTGCTGGTGTATTTGCCTCTTGTGCTGGCAGAGGAGGCAAATGCATCAGTGAAGGGCTGCACTGCCTGGTAGGGCGAGTTCACCCCTCTCTGGATTAGGCTGCTCATTTTTATGGAAACAAATAATGCTATGATAATTTGAAATCTTATTTAGAAATCTAAAAATTATACAGGACAGATAATTCTTTGCAGAATGATTCAGGTCCATTTTTGTTGTCTGTTTCTTAATATCTGAAAATATTATCATATTTTCCCAACTCCTACAGGTGCTTCACGGTTCTTGCATAGTTCATTTTCACAGTAACTTTGTCACCATTCTGCCCATTTTAGTTTGGATCAGAAAATTAATGAGTCCTCAGGATCAAGTAAAAGACAATTCCTAGCTACAGGGTGCTAACATTCAGTTCTACACAATTATGAGCCCTTTGGAGGTATATTATGTTGCTGAAATTGCTTTCTCTTTGAAGTTAATATATTGGTAGATTGGGAAACCAAGAAACTACCTGCTATATGTGGAAAATACAAGTTGCGGAATAGGAATGCAACTTTTGCTTCGATGGTTCTAATTTGGGTCTTTCTTTCTGTTCCAAGTTAATGATACTTTGGATGACATTTTCAATGATTCTGAGGAAGAAGAAGAAAGTCAGGATATTGTGAATCAAGTCCTTGATGAAATTGGAATTGAAATATCTGGAAAGGTATGAGAAAATTGCTTTTCAAAAATGTGGCGGGCAGAAGAAGCATGACAAAAACGAATCTCTCTTTGCTCTGATAATTTTGAACACCTTTTGCAGTAGCTCTCTTTTGTCTGCATTCTGATTGTTGTCTCAGCCACCAAGTGTTGCTTTGCTTGCCTAAACGAAGCTTCTCAATTTTTCCCTCCTTTTTAATAGATGGCCAAGGCTCCTTCCGCTGCCAGAGGCATGCCATCTGCATCAACATCCCAAAGTGCAACAATTTCAGATGAAGAGATCGAGCGGCAGCTCAAAGCCCTGGGAGTAGATTAATTTGCTGCCTGCCTTCTGCAGTTACTCCAGTGCAGGCATGCATATGAACTTTCATCGCAGGTTTCAATAAAAGCCAAATTCCTCTTATCTATCTTGCCACAGCTATCTCTGGTGATAACGAATTCTAGAGGCAGTTGGAGAAATCAGATGGAATCTATTGCAAGAGAACAATACAAAATGATTATGTACAAAGCATCATGCATAATGCAGACGCTGTTTCTGTACAGCCCAATTTGGTAGGCATGTAAGAGCTTCCGTTATGTGGGAATCTTAATTTGAATTGGTTATAGTTATCTGTTTCTCCCAAAATGCCTTGCTTGACCAGCATTCATTTTCTTTCACATTTGTAAATTTTCTGAAGTTATTGCTGGCAGCCCTGTCTGGAGGCAGAAAAGGTAAACTAAGTATCCTGCAAGCAAAGAGTGAGGTTTCTTGATGTAATATATTACATTTTAAATGAGACTGTTGTTTCTTTCAAATGGGAGGTGGCATTTATTTTCTTCAGGTGAAGGATGTGTTTTAACTGTTCAGAGGGCCTTTTTATAAGCGCCTTTCTAGCACATTGTTGTTCATTCAGCCTTGTTTTGGAATGATACATGCATTTCCGATTATCCCAAGATCTGAGTGCAGTTCTGCTATAGTGAGTGGAACCTTCCTGAAAGCAAGCTTGTGTGCCATCGGTATTTTGGTGTAGCAGATTGTCTGTAAGGAAAGTACTAAACAAACTCCATTGTACTGTAACTTAGCTAACTTGAAGAGAATTGTGTGCCTTTGTGTACATAGCCCATACTTTCTTATTAAGCTTTTGAATTGTGGAAAATTAATGTTAAAGCCATTCTCTCAACTTATACAGCACTGAAAGAGTTACACAGACTCAACAGCAACTGCTGCAAAGTATGTTAATTTAATGTCTGGAGAAAACACTTTTTCTTGTGTACATATTGTGATGCATCATTTTTTCCAGCAAAAAGTGCTATCTTTGGGGGAGAAATTGTCTGATGTAGTAAGTTTATGTTGAACTGATTTCTTGCACATTAACAGAAATAATTATGTCTGTCTATTTAAAGTTAATGGATTTACTTGGGAGTTTAAAATCACAACTTAAATAAAAGACTGGATATCTTGACATATTATAGGAAATGGGGTATACTGGGACTCTATATCAGTATTTACAGTGGGAAGTGAAAAGGAGTTATGCTTCTTTTCGCTGCCTTGTGGAAATAATCTAGACTTTGGAAATGCATCTGCTGATTGTCCTTGAAGAAAAGGACAGGAAAGCAACTACTGTGGTTCTGGCCATATACTGCATTAAAGTAGGGCATCAGCAACAGTTTTGAGAGCCTGGAGCTCCAATTCTTGGCTGGATAAACATAAGGTCAGAGCAATCTGCGTTACACATTTAATTGGGGTTTATCATTTTACAGGACAGGTGGCAGTAAGGCTACCTGGGTGACCCTTTCTTTTTATGGACTTTATAAATATCAAATAAATAAAAGCTTTTAGTTCCTCCAATGTTATTGCCACTTGCAAGATATTATTTTATAGTTTGCCTAGAGTGCGTATCCAACATGGTGCCTGTGAGCTCTGACTCCTTTTCTGGGACCCATCAGGTGTTTTTAACTAGAGGGTGGGGCACTTTCCCAGCAGGGCTTCTGATTGACTGGGCAGATTAAAATAACATGGTTATGGTAGCAGCTGCCAACACAGTGTTGGCCTAATTTTTTTTCAGAGTATTTATTAAATTATTTATCTTCTCTCAACACTTGGGCTTCCTTTTTGAGTGTGGTTCTCACCTCTTATGGCAACCAGTTTGCAGTTTGCTTTTCCTCTCGTGACAGAAATTCTGTGGTTGCACCAACCACCCTGTGTCTGAATTTCAAAGGCGCCACAGAGTCAAAATGGTTGCCTTATACTTATATAAGTTAAACTAGCTGCAGCATCTGTTCACATTTTATTCAAGACTAGTGATTCAACCAAAACATGAAAGCAAGTTTGCCCCTGATGGATACTAAGTTGCACTGACATATCAGGAACCATAGCTAATGGAGCTGTTCATTCATTAAACAATATTGAATTGGTATTAATGTTTCCTGAGCTCTTGTCTATGATACAGGGAAGGAAATGAAGGTATCCGTGTAAGCAAAGTAGTGTGGCAAGCATGAAGAAGGCAAGCTGCTGCTCTTGAAAGGGGAGGAAATCAGTCAGCTAGACAACCATCTTTTCTGTTAAGGATATATTTAAAACCCAGTCATATACAAAGAGTTAAATATACATTTACTCTCAAGTAAATAAGCACAGCATTGCAGCCTTATTAGAATCTACCTCTCTCATCTGTTGAATCTTAGGCCCCTTCCGCACACGCAAAATAATGCGTTTTCAAACCACTTTCACAACTGTTTGCAAGTGGATTTTGCTATTCCGCACAGCTTCAAAGAGCACTGAAAGCAGTTTGAAAGTGCATTATTCTGCATGTGCGGAATGAGCCTTAAGAAAAAAATTTTTTTACTTGTGAATGGTGTTCCCAGCTCATTTTATTGTTGTTCCAGACCTGCTGTTCTTTTTAGTAACTGGTACAAGTCAGACATTTTTCAGGTGGAAGAGCTTGCTGTGGCGTCATGCCATTCCACAGAAAAACATGGTTTCCTGAACAGACACCAAAGTGGACACAGGAGACCTGCTGTGAAAAGTAATGGCAGAATCATGGCTTTTGTATGTGGTTGCTTGATTTTGTGCTCCTTGGACTACATATGGTACCACAAAACACAGCCCAGACCATATAAAGAATTCATTGAATAGTAGCTGCATTTTGAAACTAAATAAAAATAGCACAATAAAATAAGAACAAATATATGTGTAATACAACTCTTTCTCTCTATCCCCTATTCTCTTGGGCGGCCCCCACCCAAAAATGTATTTTTAGGTTTGAACATTGTTGAATAACTTAAACCAATAAATAAAGTCAGTCTACCATGTTTTAAAATGCCTAGTATATCACACAAAAAACTACACCCAATAAATGCACATCTTTCAGGTACTATCTCATTCCTTTGGTTTTTGATGATGCTTTTTAAACTGACTTCATCCACTCAGCAGATCCGGGAAGTACAACTTTGGTAACAGTGGCATTCTTCCAGCCTAGTGACAAGCTGATTACTGTTTCATGAACAAGTCTAGGTTGCTCTGTGGATTGCATGTTTCCTTCTCTCCTTACATGTGACCAGCTACTGAAATATTTCTGCTTTTGGGGTAAAGCACAGTTTTCTGTTATAACTAGCAAACAATGGTTTGTCTTCTTCCAAACCAGGATTATTGGGAGGGCTGCTTTACAGGAAAAATGAAAATTGAAGTTTGCTGGTTTGGAGTTAATGACAAAAGAAAGATTAGTTGCAAAAGTGAAAATGGCATGTTATGTTGGATCCAGTCACCTTTCATTTACTTATTCCCTTCCCTGACCCACATGGTTTTTGTTAGTGCATGTCTGCCCCACCACCACCGCCTCAGTTTCTTTTTTCACCAAAATAGTGAGATGAGGGAGGAATGAAGGAGCTCCAGAATCCTTCAGCCCCATTCACAGAATGACAAAGCATGGCTAGCTGTTGCCCATGGAACCATACCAGTGTATTAAAAGTCCAGTTTATGCCAAGTGCTGTACCTCTTTCCTTTTGCTGCCGTGACTAGCTTCTCAAAGTGGGTCATCTGCTTTCAGGCTCATTATTCTTATTTTATTAAGAAGGGCTTGCTGATTTTTTGCAAAAGACCTCTCTATATACTACATTTTGTTCATCCTTGCATTTGAGTTGAGGTATCTGTGATTTCCCTAAGTAAACTGTCGTAGTGGTAATTGCTCCTTTGATGCTGAAGTATAGCACAAAGTAGGTTAAGCAGTATCTCTCACTAGGCCAGGTTCCTTTGGTAACAGCAATCTTTTAATCCTCAGAGGGCTTTTCTAAGTAGCATTAAACAGAAAAAGGCAGAGATAGACTAAAGTAGCTTAAATGTGAGTTGAAGGAACCCTGTTAACGTCTTCCCTATAAGCCTTTCCCATGTTAAAGCTGTTGCCAATATTTTAACCAGCAGGGACACTCACTGTTTCTAAAGTTTGCTCCTCATTAGGCTGCCCCCAATTTAAGCTGCTTTTGCATGGAGGATCTTGTCAAGGAAGGGTATTCTCATCAACTGTCAGATAAACTCAGTCACTGTGCGAGTTGACAGATTTTCCATTTTTCCACTCTAAAATCTCTTAATACTTGTAGTCTGTTCACAGTCTTGAAAAGACTCCATGCTTAAGTTATTTAGCTTGTTGATTTAGTCTCCATGCTGCTAATAGAGCAGTTGGATTTTGGCAGGACTCCATTCCTTAGAAATCAGCAATTTTTCGCGGCGCTTTTGCCGATATTGCAATATACCTTTCCAGAACAGGCATGCGGTGGTTAGAAAGACATTATGAGTTACACAGGATTTAACCATCTATGAGTCTCAAGAAGACCAGTTGACACTAAAAGCATCCCTGGATCTTCATAAATGCAGGTTGCAAGAGAGAGACACAAACACTGAGACTGGCAAACAGGCAAACAAGACAAGCACAAGGACAAGGTACAGTATCTCATGCATATCTTGGTACTTCTAGCTTGTGCTGGTCACTGAATACTACAGACACAATGATACTATGCTTTCCACACAGGATGTCCATGCCCTGTCACCCTATCCAGTAATGTGCAATAGTAACTCACTGCATGGGTTGGCTGAGAAGTTCAAATGGCCCTGGAGATAAGCCAATTTGAGCGGTCCCTGCAACGCTACAATCCAGTGCTGCCGGAGTCATTTGAATGCCAGCACTCACTCATCACCACATCCCACAAACTGGCAACTGAAGGGGGAGGCAAGGAGGCAGTTGGTGAGCTGACACTAATCTTCCTTGGCACGGAAGGATCGAAGGCAAGTGGCTCTGAAGCTCCAGCAGAGATGTGGCCCTGATTGCTCCTGGCCACCAGTGAGCCTCCAGGCTGCTGTAAGTTAAGTTCTCATGGTTTTGTTATCCCTAAACGTGCTGGTTGCAGAGTGATACGCATACTGTGCTACTGGTATTCTGAATAGTGGTGGCTTTGTAGGGAATCCTTTAGGGTCCACTGGACCAGTGTGTTTGTGAATTGCTCAGTCATATTACAAAGTTGGGTTGTGACCTTTATTTAAAGTTAACGACACTGTAAAGCAGCTTTTGAGTCTCAACAATGTTTAAGAGCTGGTGTCTGTATCAAAATAACAAAAGATGATTTGCTAGAAGCACAAGTACTGATGAGTAAATACATAAAATAAAGGTATTGTATGGATACGTGTCAGTTTTAAGAAGGTTAGATGCCCATCTAATTTCTGCCAAATACCCAGTGACCACTGGCCAATTCCACCTTTCCACCCTGCAATTCCACCTTGTATCAAACTGTCTAGAGAAAGCTCCTTTGATGACTTTCCTCATGTCTAGTATTAAATTCATATGCTAAGTGACAAGTGCAAGCAGCTTTCACTGGCAAAAGCACTGAGCCCCTTGGAGGAGGAAGTGCTTCATGCAGCATCACAAATGATGACTGAAGATGATCGCTTGACTGCACTGGGCTTGCAACAGTGACAAACATCACAGGCCCTGATTTTAGTTCATCAACCATATTTCTTTTTCTTTCATGGAGAAAAAAATATTAAAAGTACTGAAGAATAATTCTGGAAGAGTCTGTAGGAAAAAAATTACTGGCACTCTGGATGGTCCTTAATGGAATGAAAGGTGTTCTGATGTAAACTGGTCTTCACTCTCTTTTCTCTTTGCCTTCGATTGCAGAACCAAACTCTCACAACTTCTTTTTCCAGATTAAGTCCCTCGGCCATCCTCATGATCTCTTGAGAAGACGGCTTGCTTTGTTCAGCAAAATGACTTTCTAGAGCTTCTTTAGCAGCGATACTAGAAAGAAGAATGTAACAGTCCTATCATAACAGTATCTCAGGATATCAGGTGTTTTTTATATGTGAATGGCATGTTCATGTAGGAAAGCGATACAGAAATATCTGCTAGCTGTGATACATGTGGTATCATACATGTGGACAGGAAAAGAAGAGTTATGCAATATCATCAAGATACTACACTACAAAAAAAAAAAAACTACTGCCCCTCTTTATTGTTTTAGACAAATGGGTACCGGTACTTCTGGAAAAGCACTGATTTCACTATCTCTTGACCAAACTTTTCTGTGACTCCCGCTTCCTTTTCTACCAGGTATAAATCTTTAGTCTTCAAATGAAAAACAGCCTGATTGGACACATCTCAATATATTCTACGGAGCAAATAAATACTACATTAACACTGTGTGCAAACAAAATAGTATCAGCTGCTAAACAGTATTAGCAGTGCTCATTCACTTGATCCTGTATGTGGTGTCAGAGTTATGCTAGTATCCTGAGATAATGTGGCTGGGTTCAAAGAACAAGAATCCACATCAGAGGTTTTAGTGGGATCACGCTGATTGCGCTTAGATGGTTCTATGCTGAGATTACCACTATGCTGAAGAGTCACACATTTTAACAGGCAGAAATAGTTCTGTTGGGTAGAAAAGCACAATTTTTTTGTGAAAGATCATCATTCATCACTTATCCATATTGTCTGCAGTTTGAATTCGGCTTGCACCGCATTTTTCTGTTATACATGACTGATTGCAATAGACTGTCACTTGATATCATTACTGTATTTAGCCAATCAGATGATGTCATTGCCAAGTGACAGTGAAGCTAACTTTTAGAGCAATGCTTCTTGAATCAGCATTGGCTCAACTATGATAGGACTGACACTTTTGTCCCTTTTCCAACCCCCCCTCCCCCCAAAAAAAACAAGTAAAAGAGGAGCACTTCTTGTTGCCGCTGAAAATCTGCACAAATAGTGCAGCTTCCTCTTCCTCATTCCTGGTTATTAAAATCTGTGTTGCATACAGAAAAATTATGTTTTTAAAGTTGAAATTGTTTCTAAACATTTGTGTGCTTTTTAAAAACTCTTCTAAACTAAAGAAAAACTATTCAGATTTGCTTTTGAGAAGTGGATGTACTGGCATCTGTAGTTAGTTTTAGTTTTGACCTCAAGAGGGCAGTAGTTTGCCTTATGCTTGCCCCAAAAGTAGCATTGGCTATTGAAAGGGTATTCATCTGCAGCATCTGGAAATTCTCCTTTTGATGAAAAAGAAGTGAGGAGTCTGGATTTGCAGGCTCTTTTTAAAGAATCAGTCACATTTTGCCTCTAACAGGTAAATGATGTTTCACTTTGTATAAAAGTGAAAATAAAAAATGTTGTTCTTGGTTTACTTGCATGACTTTTGTTTATGTAAACTCCATAGTTGTTTTTCCCCCCAAAAGTATGTCTATTAAAATGAGTGGGGATACTTAGTTGAAAGATTAGGTTTTTTATTGGATCTCTAGTGCTGAGGCATTCAGTGTACAAAAACTTAGAACCCTGGTCCAACGCAAAAAAATATACATTTAAATGGATGCTTAATGTGAATTTTCTGGGGCTGAAAATTCCAATCCAGCAGCAATAGTTATTACCTTATAGTTGTTCTACGCTTTCTTTTCCGTTCATTCATGCCAACCTTTTCATTGTATAAAGCTGTATAAAGGGCAATGTTGAGAGAAAGTTACTTTCAGTGGCTAATGAAAAAAATTGGAGCAAGTGCTACCTGTGTGTTAGTAGTAGCCTTCTATATTTGCCCTTGTATTCTGTGCTTACATGCCTAAAAGAATGCAATCACATTCTATGCTAGCAATTTAACAAGAATAAATTACAGCAACTGACTGGTATAAAACACCATATTCACAACAAGGATCAGCTGATGCAGCATATGAGAAAGAATCATTATAAAGAGAGAATCTTTCTGATAATGATTCCTCATAGATTAAATAAAATACATAAAGTTAGAAATGAAGCCAGATCTCAGCAGATATTTTTCACAGCTGCTCATTATTTTCTGAAGATGGACAGAAGAAATTAGAAATTAATCTGATGGTAAATTATAAACTACAGAAGAAGCCTCAAGCTGTTCTTTTATAATGCTTTGTTTCTCTTTAACCTCTTAATATGGTTTTACTGCAAATAGTTACTGTAAAAAGATAAATAAAACTGTAAAAAAAATAAAACTGATAATGTATTACAATCTGATTAATAAA
Source organism: Sphaerodactylus townsendi (assembly GCF_021028975.2). Taxonomy (NCBI): domain Eukaryota; kingdom Metazoa; phylum Chordata; class Lepidosauria; order Squamata; family Sphaerodactylidae; genus Sphaerodactylus; species Sphaerodactylus townsendi. The sequence continues at coordinate 51,683,795 of NC_059428.1, read as the reverse complement.
GCATAGATAAAGTTTGGTAAATTGCCAAACTTTCAAACTTGTCAGGTTAAAGGCAAGTAAATGATGTGAGCAGCATTGAAGTGAGAATGATGTGAGCAGCATTGAGCCTAGTTGAGGGGAAAGGCACAGTGCAAGATAGAAAGGGTAAATAGAGGGAAGTTTGTGTGATGGGTAGGAAGGAGAGAAGGAAATAAGGAAAGGTGACAATATGGGGATGCTAGAGAAGGGAAAGACCAAACAGAGAAGAAAGCAGGCTATAGGGAAAACACTGCAGCAAGCAGGCAAGGCAGGTGGAGGAGAAAGAGGAAAGGGCAGTGATGCTGCAGATGGATGGGTGGTAGTGATGGAATGGGAAGCTACTGCTTCCTCCTGTCACAGAGACAGTGATATTGCAAGTGCATCGGGGAAGAGGAATGAGAGGCTTGAGAACTTGTGTTCCCCTTACCAGCAACATTGATAAGCAGCAGCAGAGAGCAGGTAGGTGGACCAAGTAGAGGGTTGGCAGAAAGCAGAGGGGAAGAGCGAGTGAGCAAATCGGCAGCAGAAGGGCACTAATATCACCAAGGTTCTCCCTTTGTGAGTTTCTTGCAGGTCCCTGCTTGTCACTATAATAGTATAATAATTTAATGCTTTGTACTGATTAGCTCCTTGGACAAGAATCTGAGATACTACTGCACAGTTTCCCAGGTGATTTGGGGTGAGACTGTCATAATGTGAGCCACTGCAATATGTACAGCATCTGTAATGAGTCAGTGGCTTTCCCAAATAATGTCTCTACAAAATAAACGCCAGACTGAATCTGTGGTCTATATGGTCTCAGATTGCTCTTGTGGAAGCACCATTATGTCTGGACTGATTTTTTTTTAAGTAAAAGCTTTTATGTACAGGCAAGTCATGTATTTCTAATACTGTTGCGGAACTGTGTAGACTAGGCATTATGTCTATCAAGGGTTAACATAGCAAAGAGAGATGATACATGGAGACAGTTCTGATATTTGTATACTTTTCACAAGTCTTTACTACTTTATGGTGATCTATACATACGTTAATTAGAAACTTCCTGAAAAAAATTGACTAGATTTTTGCTGTACCTCCAACTTGTTCTGCCTCCTCCAGCCACTTTGTCAGGATTGATTTTAGTTTGCAAGCGTTCTTGAAACTTAGCTGCAAGTTTTCAAAGCGGCAAATAGTAGTTTGGCTGAATTCAGAGCCATGCACAGCAGCCAGAGCTTCTCCAACATTTGTTTGTGTGTAACCTGCCGAAAGAAAACAAAACTACAAGTTTCAACCAAAGAGGTAATGACCGTGTTAATGTCTGAAGCACATTTCCCTTCATTTTTGCTCATACCAATTATTTTGAAACTCTTCTGATATTTTTCCTGCATTAGTACTCATCTCATTCTAATTGTAAACCAGTTAGCCAAATGCACAGAAGAAAACCGATTTATATTCTTACTTTCTTACTCAGTGATCAAACAGATTGTAGAATAGAAGTAAACTTTAAAAAATGAACTATTTCCTGGAGACTTGGCATCATATCCGCATTACCATGTTTGAAATAAATTTGAAATATACATTACTTGTGATGAAGAAAGCACACATTCATATTTATATTTTTTTAAATATGGCCATTCTATATCACTTCACTGAAATTTAAAATATGAATGGCTTGATTCAGGTATTACTATGAGTTGTCCATGTGTAAACAGCAGGTTTTTTTAATACCAGGATGTTTTTCTGTGGTACTCAGGTTGCTAATGCAATCTGGTATTAAATTGCCCTTCCAATAGGGATCCTAGACATCAGAGAATAATCTATTTACTTTCAACTGACAACCATTGCTTTCTTTCCATACTTGCTTTGCATTGAAGCTCTCTCCATGCTGTGTTCACTTATAACCACCAGGAGTCTCCTGCACTCTGTTTTGTTTTATTTTTAAAAATCAGGAGTATGGAAAACATTGCATAGAAACAATGCAATAGCATTAAAAACCTTTTAATCTCCACAATTTCTTCCCTCCTTGCACCAAAAAACAGGTTAGGCAATTCCCATCGTTTACACTAATTGTTGCAATTGAGAAGCCCTTCACAGAGGTAATTCAAATGAGCTGTTTCCTTTTCAGACTCATGAAACTGCTCATGCTCATAGTGCACCGCGTTGGGAAACCCATTTTCCAAAGGTTTAAAATAAAACAGAGTTTCACTAAAATAAAGCAGAAGGAACGATCTGTTAATGGTCTGTACATGGACAGAAGATGGCATCATGCTCAATCATGAACAAGTCATCTGGCTGAAACGCAGAAAATCTTTGGTCTCAAAGCAGCCAAGTTTGGGGAAATGTTGGCCTTCATTCCTTCTGATCTCTTCTCTACTTGCATGTGATGAGCACCCAATGAAAGATGTCCATATTTGTGCCAAACTACAATGTAATGTTACTTCTGAACCACAATGTATGATTTTTCTTTTCCTTTCAACCAGGATTTTAAATTCTATTCAGTACTTATAGGGAGACAACAAACTGATATATTGAATCTAGCAGAGGATTTCTGTGGACAAAAGGAATTTCCATCCAGAGGGGATGATTTCTACCTCCCATTACTGCTCAAAATATCCCCTGAAATGCTGCTGCTGGGGACATGCCCAAGAATAGTCTAGAGAAGTTGGAGGTCTGTAACAGGAGGGGAGAATTAGTGAAAATCTTTCTCTTTCCATCTGTGGAAATTATCATGGGATACAAACCACAGTTTATCATTTTAACATAACAACAAATTGTGATTTGCCATAAAACTGTAAACCTTCAATAAGTTGGTCTTGAGTGAGGGGAACACAGAAAGGAGGATGTAGTGCACAAACCAGAGGTCACTGGAACAAAATAATTGCTTGTCATTACTTCTGAATCAGTCAGCCAGAAGTTCTCTAATGAGGAGCACTGACAGGATGACCCCACTGTGCTGGAACCCAAGTCAACTGAACCTCAAGCACAGCCAGAAACTTCACAAGATGCAGGCAGAGCTGGCCGAAGTCAAGAGTTAGGAGTCAGAGTGTTTGCAGAAACACTTCCAGCCACTGAGGGTCAGCCTAGCAGTCCACCCAGTTCACCTGAGCCTGTAAGGCTGCTGAGGATTTACACCTGGCAGAAAATGCACTTTAAAGGGTGCAGTGCACGATTGGAATCCCTAAGGCAGCGCAGAGAATGCTCAGGATGAAGACTGAGCCACAGCACAGGCTTATAAGAGACTGTTTTAGAAAGTGGAAGTTGCAGGGGCAACGTTGTTGAAACACTGACAGGTTTCTGCCGTACCCGCTTGAAGACTGATTCCTTGGAACTCTGACCGGATTGCCTGACCTGATCTCTCTTAGACCCCTGACTCCTTCTTACCAGACCTGTTGGACTCTTTCTCTGGACTCAGAGTAAGACTGCTTTCTCCCTCTCTCACATCTGTGCCTGCTATCACTGGAACCTGACTCTCTGTGAGCCTAGCAGGCCAGGACAGAATGCTTTCTATGGCAGGATTTACTGTTAGGCCCCTTCCGCAGACGCAAAATAATGCGTTTTCAAACCACTTTCACAACTGTTTGCAAGTGGATTTTGCTATTCCCAACAGCTTCAAAGAGCACTGAAAGCAGTTTGAAAGTGCATTATTCTGCATGTGCGGAATGAGCCTTAGATTCAAGTGCAAGATTGTAAGCAAAAAAAATATAGTACGGTAGAAATAGTATAGCACCTTTTAAACATTTAAGGATAATAACATGGAGGATAATCAGGGTCCATGCCTACCACTAAGAGTTATTATAGTGCAATGGAGTTTTTGCAGTAATCCAGAGGTCCCTGGTTCAAATATAACCTTATCAAACATCTTATTTCAGGGGTCTCAGCTATCAATCTGTAATATGATGTTGCAATGAAGTAATATCTATGGGAATTTTGGTGTAGGAATTACTCAGATAATGTTTATAGAGTACTTGGAGTGGCACATGGATAATTAGTGCTGTTACTTTCTCATCAGCAGTCTGAGCAACTAGCAGAACATGGATTGTCCGGGGGTCGCCGCGCCGGCTCGCCCCGGACTTCGATGGCCTGGGGGCGGGGCCGCCAGCGCGACGACAGCCGGCTGGCGCAACGCCCCAACCCGCGGCAGAAGCGCCAGCGGGGGGTGGAGCCGGCGGACGACGGGCAAGACGAGGAGCAGCTGCGGCTTAGCCGGCAGCTGCCGTGCCTCTCGCAATCACCGGGGCGCGGCCGGGACGATGGTGCGGCTGGGAACGCCCCCGAAGACCCGGGAAGCCTTCAAAAGGTGAGAACCGCCGGGAGAGCGAGGCTTGGCCGCAGCAGGGCGTGGGAGGGTTGTGCGGGAGCCCAGGGAGGTCGAAGAAAGCATCGTGGGGGAAGGGAGGTGGACCAGAAAGAGAAAGAGCGACGAAGCAGAGGAAAGAGGAGTGAGAGAGAGTGGGGGAGCAGAAGGAGGAGGAGTGAGAGAGAGAGGAGGAGCAGAAAGAGGAGGAGTGAGAGAGAGTGGAGGAGCAGAAGGAGGAGGAGTGAGAGAGAGTGGAGAAGCAGGAGGGGGAGGAGCGAGAGAGCGCGAAGGGGAGTGTGGAGGTGCCTTGGTGAGGGAAGAGAGGAGTCCAAGGAGGGGAGAGCAGCTGGCTGGGAAGAGGGCAGCAGACCCCAGTAGGGGGGCAGCCACTCCCAAACACCAGTAGGAAGAAACCCCAGGGAGTGAGGGCTGCCCTCACCCCTCGAGGAGCACCCTGTGGTTTAGGCAGCTGACCGCATTGAGAGCCCCAAAGACCGGGGCCACAGACGAGGAGTCCATCACCTCGGAAAGGGACGGTGGGACGGCTTGTCAGCCGCGGCCACAGGAGGGGGAGGGGAATCGCCACATGGATCATGTTGATCAAAACAGGACATTTACTCCTGGATTAACAATATTCTCTCTAACCCTTGGTGGTTAGATCTTCACAGATTAGAATGCAAAGTTAAAAATGCTTTTCCAGTGTCAGCACTCCGTGGACATGCAGCGCTGAAAGAGAAAGTAAATGTATAATTCTGAAAAACCATTTTCTGAGAATATTCAGAAACTGCTCATGGAGGAATGCTACAGAGTGGGTTTTTTTCCTGGGTGTTATTCCTTTCCATAAATTAGATATACATATATAATTGCATATCTGTATACGGAAGTTGCCTTGTATTAAACTATATCATTAGTCTATCATACTAAATTTTATTTCCTTGACTGGTGTTGGTCTCAGGTTGGGATCCAATGATGTTTCCTGAGGTCCTCTACCTAATGTTGCCAAGGTTGAATCTAGGAACTCCTGAATGAAAAGCATATATTTTTCCAGTGAAGAATAGCACTACACTAGTAACATCTGAAGATCCCGTCTCAAGGTACATTCAGGAATGTAGCCAGAGATATTCAGACCTCTGAGCTTCAGATGGCCCTTTACAGCATATATGTATTTTAAATAGGGTCCCAGCTCATTTTGGTGTACTGTATGAACTCAGTCACTCAATCTAATAGACATTTTTCTTTAATTCAGCTAGAAGACTGCAAGACTGGATAATGCTTATTAATATTTTGTCACTGAGCCATGTAGTGTAACAGAAGCAAAATGAAAGGAAGATAATTAACATACCCAGCTTAATTCTTCTCAGTTTGAACTCGTTGGCAAATTTTTCCAGTTCTCTGATTTCAGGAGAATCCATGTCTATTGGTTCTTCAATTGACTTGTTTTTCTTGCGGAACTCCTGCTTAAAATCAACAGTGGAAGGGTCCTCTCCAAGAATGGAGGCATGCATGGAGGTAAAGGTGTGCCCTAGAGCACATGAACTGGCACTTAGTGTGTGGTCAGGGAACTTATAAAGGCAAGGGGTAAGGCCACCTGTGAGAAACCAGAAAAAAGAGGGGGTTGGAATCAAATACCACTATTTCAAACCATTTTCAGTGGACTATTCTTGGCTAGACAAATTATCATCAGAACATTCTTTATAATAGGCCATGTGGAGTAGAATCATGGTTCAGTGACAGAGCACATGTTTTGCATCCAGAATGTCCCTGGTTCAGTCTTTGGCATGTCTAGTTAAAAATGAAACTTTGGAGAACTGCTGCCAGTCAGAATAGACAATACTGACCTGAATAGACCAGTGATCTAAGTAAATATAAGGCAGCTTCATTTGTTTATGCGGCCATTCCTCTGTGTAAAATAGGATAGAGTGAAGATTTTACCGCAGCTGTCAATTATTCTGCATAGTACAGATCCATGAATGAATTCTGGAAATTTGGTCTGATCAAAAAATTGAAACGAAACCCAGTATTTTCTTGCTTTTACCAAGACCAGGGTTATGATAATATATGGACTGTTTTGATGGAGGTTGAGAATCACAACTTCCCTCCCATAGAAAATTGCAGCTGTGGTAAATTTAGATCTTTTAAATATTTTAATTATTCATACTAGCGTTTGTTTTTATATAAGCAATTCACAAAACAATGTTTTTCACAAATTTAGTCTTTCTGACATCCCTGTGCCCATGCTAGTAATTCGCTCACATGGGCAGTTGTAACGTCCAATGACCTACAACCAGATCATCAGTTCTACTGAAACCAACATAGATAGATCCGCTTGGGGGAGGGGGGGCGAGGATGGCACTGCTACGATGCAGCAGCCCCTCCTGTGCCAACAGCACCCCAGGGACGGTGTTTTTTTCCATCCCTAGGGCGCTGTTTTTGGGCCGTGTGGAAACAGCCTAAGATAATCAATTTAATTTCAGTTCACACTAAGGTTACATTAAAATTGTGGTTGGGCCCTTTCTGTTTTTATTCTCTACTTACACTGTTCTATTACACTCACCACTGTGGAGAGAACAGTTTGTGTTATGCATAGGAGTGTCATTCATTTCAACAAAACCTTCTCTTGATTTCACCTCTTGCCCTTTTCTTCCTGATTTGCATTTACTTAGCAAATACTTCAGAAAACAAGAAAGACAAGTCAAATGCATAGTTGTTAGAGTATGGCCCAGTGGTACAGTATCTGCTTGTATGCCTATGCTCAGTCCCCTGCATCTCCTGTTACATGATCTGGTAGTGTTGCGAAAAATCTCTATGCTTGAGACCTTGGAGAGCCTCTGTCAGAGTAAGCAGTCCTGACTTTGACAAACCAAAAGACTGATTCAGTATAAGGCAGCTGCATGTCTGCTCTGGAGATCCTATTTGGGTGGAAAGTCAACATAAAAATGTTTTAAACAAAAGCAATAAATAAAATGTAAATGTGTTGACTTTTTTCCTTAAGCTGGTTTTAATGGAAGTTTAATATATTTGAAAAGTTTATATTTTATTTTATAGAAGATTTTTCCAAGATTTTTTAACAATAGTCACATATATAAATACAAAAATTTATTGGCACTTATCTCTGTGCTGACTTCTTATAAAGAACAGTCTGAGATGTTTTATCTTTCTGTGCTGTGAAAAATAACTGCAGAATATAAGAGTTTAAGAATTTGAATTTCTACCCTGCCTTTCTCTCCTGTAGGGTGACTCTAGGCAGCCTACAAAGTCCTTTCCCTTCCTCTCCCCATAACAGATGCCTTTTGAGGCAGATGGGGGTGAAGGAGTTCGAAGAGTACTGTGACTAGTCACTAGCCCAAGATCACCCAGCAGGAATGTAGGAGTGGAGAATTAAACCTGATTCTCCAGATTAGAGTCCACCTACTCTTAACCACTACACCACGCTGGCATCAGGTCCCTTTATTTGATTCTCAAACAAGTCTAACTCTAAATTTTAAAGTTTGTCTTCCACAAAAGGACGCTTCTCCTATTGCACAAAGTATCACATATTGAAAAAAATATATAACATCTCATGAATCCATACTCAAACAAGCAAGATTGCACAAAAATGGGTGGACTTGCCTTGTAATCCACCAACTCCATTCATAACATTGGGATGAGACATAGTGCAGGTCTGCAAAATGCGACTTTGAGAGAGACTAGCTGCTAACATATCAGAAGCTGCAGGCTTGATGCCTATTGATAGAAGCAGGTGGGGGGAGGAAACAAAAGAAGAGGATGTAAAGCTGCCTTGAGTTCTTTTCAGGAGAAAGGTAAGATAGACAGTTGTTAAAACAAATATTAATAAATGTCTATATAAACAGAACATAACTGGAAAATAAATAGAAAAATTCTCCCTGGATTTTAGCTTTCCCAATTACTTCATCTTTTGGCATTCCAAATTACTTCATACAAACTTTAATTTTGATACATTAGGAAACCTTATTTTTTAAAATTAAATTCGTGTAGAATTCTTTGCATAAGCACTTTAAGCTGTATTGCTCTGTGCTTAATATCACAATATAACCTTGAAGGATTGTCAACTGAAACTCAGGCCCACTCCCTACTGGCCAATAAAGTCGGGTTGGGGGTGGTAAAAACACCATTTTGGGTGAGAACTTCACACGGTTCCTGTCCTGAACACGACTCTAAACTGCCCCCAACCTGGGTTATACAAGAATTAGCCGCTGTCAGTCGCTTTAAACAGACGGATAGCTCATTGAGCAATTCTCGTATTACCCCTCTCTGGCTCCCATTCACAGAGCCACCAGGGAGAAAAGGGGCCGTCCTATGGCCCAGGGGGTCAGCACAGCTTCTCAGGCAAGCAGGGATGAGATGGGAGGTGACAGGGAAGTGAACCATGGATGCGCCTCCATGCGAAGGCGCATGTGTAGCCCTCGGTAGCTGCGAGGCCGCTAGCACGAGCATGTGTGAATCATTCCGGAGCTCCACCAGAGTCAAGTGCCCCAGTGTGACCCTGCCTCCCCGGCCTGTGCAGAAGGGGCCTTAGTGTGAAAAAGCTGAGTTGGTTTTTACACCCTGCTTTTCTCTCTCCTAAGGAGTCTTATGGTGGCTTACAATTGCCTTTCCTTCACCCCCACAACAAGCAAGAAAGTTCTGAGAGAACTATAACTGGCTTAATTTCATCCAGCAAGCTTCATGTGGAAAAGTAGGGAATCAAACCTGGATCTCCAGATTAGAATCTGCCAATCTTAACCACTACAACATGCTGGTTTGCTGGAGCATAAATTCCAAATCACATTGGCATTGCTTAGGTGGAAAGAGGGCAGAAATATCCAGGCACCTCTTTAATTAGTTCAACTCCAGATGAGACCCACCTCCCAGAAACATTGTACTGAATTTTACTTTTAAAATTATTCTTAGGTGCCAACTTTGGTTGAAAAATGGAATACTGCAAACACATAAACGCACATGCCAGTGGAAACCAGCTGCTTGACAGAAAAAGCAGGAATTCTGAATACAAATTTGAATATGAATTGCCAATATGTGCAGACCCAAAACCATATTTTACTAACCACCTCACAAAATACTGTATAACTTGAAAAACTGACAGTGCACAGTTTTGTGATATTGCTCTCATCTGTACAGCCCAGGCTAGCTGGATCTTATCAGATCCTGAAATGTAAGTAGTGTCAACCACAGCTACTATTTGGATGGGACACCATCAAGGAATAGGAAGGATAGGGATGTGCACAATATCTTTTATTTTCAAAGGCTTTTGCAGCTGGACTCAACTGGTTGTTGTGGGCTTTCCGGGCTGTGTGGCCATGGTCTGGTAGATCTTGTTCCTAATGTTTCATCTGCATCTGTGGCTGGCATCTCCAGAGGTGTATCTTCAGAGGTGTATCACAAAGAGAAGTGTGTTACACAGTGTGTAACAAACTTCTCTCTGTGATTCACCTCTGAAGATGACAGCCACAGATGTAGGCAAAACAAGGAACAAGATCTGCCAGACCACAGCCACACAGCCTGGAAAGCCCACAACAACACATCTTGTGCTTGGTAAATTTGGGGTTCTTTAAAAAAAACTCAGATAAAGTTAAGTATGTGATTGATAGGAAGAATCTTTTGTTGTGTTTTCAGACTGAAGGCGGCAACAGGGGAGGGAGCTTATAGATCCATTTTTTAAAAATATATATGTTTAAGAAAGAATTTCTTACCTGCCATCACCCCATATGTAGTCTGCTGGTTTCCATAATGACAAGAAGGGACGGAATAATGCAAACCTGATAGAGTAACTCCCAAAATTTCCAGGAAGAAGTATAAGTGGGAACATTTAGGAGTTGGGAACAGAAACAAAACAGATGAGACTGGCAAAAAAATTCAAGATACATCTTTTCAGTCAAAAGGTAGACTACTGTCTTGACATTTTGGATCTGTCTGAGTCAACCCACCAAAGAATCTGTTCTCACAACCAGAAATATGGTAAAGTAGAGATCCAAATGTATGGCTATATAGACTCAGTTTTTAAGTTAGATTACATTTGCAAATCAGGACAAAAGAAACCTGCTGTTGGAAAAAACGTACAATAAATGTGGGTTGGATACATAGTGAAGCAATCAAACAAACACCTTTATAAATGTTGAATTTTGAATGTATCAATTCATCCTTCATTCTCACATATCGTTTATATCAAGCAAGGTAGCCCCACATGGCTTCCACAATCAAATTCATCATCTGGACTATAATTATTTTTCCCCTATCTCTTTCATACTCAATATTTATTATTTATTTAGGAAATCTGTTTGTGGCATCTCCAGAAGTACTCCAGGAAGTTCACAATGAAATCAAAATAAAATTGATAGCAATAAGCCAGCAAAACAAATCATGTAAAAAACAAGTCAAGTCAGTAGAATAAATACATTAAAAATGCTAGTGATGCTAGTGCAAAACAAAAGAACCCTGGTAGGGGGGAAAAATCTGCAATAGCAATTTAGATCCACCAGAGTGTTTCTGTGGACAGAAATATTTCTGCATGTGAAGTGTAACTTTCTGCCCCTCCCCATAATTGCAGCCCAAAATTCCCTTCAGACAGTGCTCCTGGAAGATGAGAACTTTCGCAAGCAGCACAGAGCATTTTGGACTGCAAAAATATGGGGAGAAATATGAAAACTGCACTCTACAGTTCAAAATATTTCCACCCATGGGAATGCTTTGGTAGATCCAGACCAGTTTCAGTTTTTCCATTCTTTCAGGCTTTTTTTCAAATCATTAAAATAGATACACTTATTGGAAATATTCTATTTCACATTTAATTAATAACTCAGCACTAGTTGTTTCAATTCTATGGAATTCATAAATCAGGGTCTACCACAATGCCCAAAGGTTAACGGTTTTGGAAGCAGTTAAGAGTTGTACATAAAATAATATACTTTCCTTGTCATATGATATGTCCTGATATGACTCTAAAATTAAAACAACAAATATATACTGGTACAAAATCTGGAAAAGACAGTTGTAGTTCTTTGTCACTGACTTTCATGTATCCATGGTGTAATCATCTAAGAACATAAGAACATAAGAACAAGCCAGCTGGATCAGACCAGAGTCCATCTAGTCCAGCTCTCTGCTACTCGCAGTGGCCCACCAGGTGCCTTTGGGAGCTCACATGCAGGATGTGAAAGCAATGGCCTTCTGCGGCTGTTGCTCCCGAGCACCTGGTCTGTTAAGGCATTTGCACCATCTCCAGAGCAAAGAGGGATCTAAGATTGGTAGCCATAAATCGACTCTCTCCATAAATCTGTCCAAGCCCCTTTTAAAGCTATCCAGGTTAGGTGGCCATGCACCACCTCCTGTGGCAGCATATTCCAAACACCAATCACACGTCGCATATGAAGAAGTGTTTCCTTTTATTAGTCCTAATTCTTCCCCCCAGCATTTTCAATGAATGCCCCCTGGTTCTAGTATTGTGAGAAAGAGAGAAAAAAATTCTCTCTGTCAACATTTTCTACCCCATGCATAATTTTATAGACTTCAAATCATATTCCCTCAGCAGTCTCCTCTATCCAAAACTAAAGAGTCCCAAATGCTTGCAGCCTTCTCCTCATAGGGAAAGGTGCTCCCAGTTCCCTCAATCATCCTTGTTGCCCCTTTCTCTGCAATCTCTTCTTCTTTTTTTTTCTATCTCCCTCAATATCCCTTTTTTTGAGATCGCGGCTACCAGAACTGGACACAGTACTCTGGCAAGTGCGGTCGCACTTCACTGCTTTTATAGGTAAGGGCATGACAATCTTTGCAGTTTTATTCTCAATTCCTTTCCTAATGATCCCCAGCATAGAGTTTGCCTTTTTCACAGCTGCCATGCATTGAGTTGACATTCCCATGGAACTATCAACTAAGACGCCCAAATCCCTTTCCTGGTCTGTGACTGATAGCACTGACCCGTGTAGCTTGTATGTGAAGTTTGGATGTTTTGCCCCTATAAAGTGCAACACTTTTGCATTTTGCTACATTGGAACTGCATTTGCCATTTCTAGGCCCATATTCTACCTAATTGATCAAGGTCCGCTTGGAGCTCTTCGCAATCCTTTGTGGTTCTCACCACCCTACATAATTTGGTATCATCTGCAAACTTGGCCACCATGCTACCCACCCCTACTTCCAGGTCATTTATGAATAGGTTAAAGAGCACTGGTCCCAAAACGGATCCCTGGGGACACCACTCCCTACATCTCTATATTGTGAGAACTTCCCATTTACACCCACTCTTTGCTTCCTGTTTCTCAACCAGTTTTTAATCCATAGGAGGACTTCCCCTCTTATTCCTTGAGTAAATAGAAAGCAGAAGAACCTCATAGGATCCTATAGCCTATTTCTGCTGGTGCAATGGCACATCCCAATGGAGAATGGGGGCAATTTTCACTGGTTGTCCTATTGCAAACCCCAACATCATGCTCAGTGTTATTACTGTGGCTCTGGAGACCCTTACTATTTAATGGAGTACAAACAACTATAGTGGGGGGGGGGAGGGGGTAGCCTCACCGGTAGACTATAGGATCCAAACATAGTAAAATTTTCTGTCAGTGAGGTTCCATTTGATCGAGTCTTTTCATGGAATACTCAGAGAAATCCAAATTATGCAGTGCTTCAAATAAAAACTGCTAAGATGGTGCTCAGCTCAAGTAATTGTCATGAGTTTTGTTGTCCATTGATCTTCATGGAAAGAAACCTCTGGTAATCAACCAACTTGCCTTCTTTTGAAAACTTATTTTTAAAAATCCAATTCTGTGACAGATTGCATGACCAATTCTGTGACAGATTGCAGACAAAATCCAATTCTGTGACAGATTGCAGACAAACAGAAAAGTGAGTTAAGCAAAGAATGCTTAGCATGGGGCTGATTTTTTGCCCTGCTACTGTGAGCAATTCCATAGCATCTTTGCAGTGATACACTGTGGCATGATACACCAACACATTAGGACTACAAGCATGCAACGAAGCTGCTGTGTGAGCATCACCAGACCAAATTAATTCAGCTCACATTTCAGCCTTGAGGATTGTGTGATTGAACTATTATGAAAACAGGGCACCTTTAATCTTTGAGTGTTTTTTTTAATGGAGCAGCTACGACATAGAGGGAAATGATATTATGATAATATTTTATGTTATTTAATTGATTCAACATGAAGGGAGATATAGGAACCTCAACCAACATTTTTAAATATTCATGTCAGTGACCTTCTTGTCCCTCTTTGTAAAATAAAATCTCCTTGCCTGTTGACATTTTGTACATGAATATAGTGTTGGAAGATGGTACCTCCAGGTACTCTACAAAGTAAGCCATGGTCTTCAGCTTGCAAGATCTGAACAAGGCTGTGACTAATAGAACATTTTGGAGGATATTGATTCACAGGGTCGCCATGTGTTGGTAACACACACGAACATACACTAGCTGGTGGTATATCTGATGGTATAGTCTCTGCTCCTAAAAAGCACACCACCATAAATACATTTGACTTTTTGTCAGACATGTTTTAGGTGCAACCTTGTTCCACTAGACAGCAATAAATTAGGAGACAATGAAGGTTTACCTAATTACAAAAGGATAATTCTTATTCTTAATGATGTTTATATTTTAGCACCCTTATAGTGAACACTGTTCCCTAGAAATAGGTTTCAGTGGAATGTCTTTCTGTATAAGTGCACATAAAAACTCTATGCAAATGTTACAAAGCTATACCTCCCAGTTGTTACTGAAACCATTAACTGCAATATAACAATGTGAAGCTACACACAGACTGCCTCTGGCGGTAGTGAAAAATAAAATCCTAGGATAAAAAAGGCTACCATTTTTAAAAATATACAGACCAAATAGCATTTTCCAGAAAATATTTGTCAGCATGTTTTTATATTTCTTTCCTAAAGTTTAATGGTTATATATCCTTAGGATTTTAAACATGTCTCATTCTATCATTATTAAGACTTTAAATTTTGTTTCAGTTTGAAAACTCAATCCAGATTGTTCTTTTAACTTACACTCATAGGAAGTCTGCTTTCTTTTCTGTCATGATGCAGAAGAACTTCTGATGATAAAGGGCTTCTGCCTCATGCCCAAAACCTATTCTTCTCTTCCCTTCCCTATCCTTTTTCTTTCTTTCTTTTTTGGTATATTGATTATCTAGATAAAAGTCTGCATACTATTCTGAGATATTTTGGTTTACACTGTGAAAAAGGTATCACATTACTATTGTTTTGACTTAATGGAGCAACACAACTATCTTTTAAAAATACTAATTTTTAAAATTAGTTTTTTCTCTCTCTTAATGAACACGTTTCTCTTCCAAAATTGCAGTACCGGTACTTGTTGCTTTCTGACTCTATCAAAGTCTTTGACACAATGAGCATAAATGAAGATAATATTCTGTTCTATTTTCTTTGACTTGCAATTGTTTGAATTAAGACACGCCAATAAAGCCATGTACTAGTTAAATACAAATATTTCATGGCACTTGGATTTTTGGCCAACGAAAATTAAAATAAAATAACCAGCCATTGAAATCAAAGGAAATTGATTTCTCAGAAATTTGGTCTTGAATGCCATGCAGCTTTGCATATGTTTAAATTTTGAAGCCTCTACTTCATAAAACAGAAAACATATTTTTTTTTCTCCTTCCCCAGGATTTTTACACAGATTTTTAAAAAAAGAAATCAGTTTTATACTGATGAAAATTACTTTTCAGTGGACACAATAGCTTTTCCAGCATGGAATAAAATTGATTGTTCGGGGTGATTGATAGGAAAAAATTAACAGAAGGTGTACATGACAATGAAAAGTCCAAAACTTATTTATATTGCATAAATAACTACAAACCTAGCACAGTCATTTTTTAAAAGTTTTTCCTGGAACCATTTATTTATATAATTATTAAATCTTGTATTATAATTATCTGCAGTATCCTAAAGAGCACTTTAAAAAAAATTCTGAATATCTTTTTTCTTACAGTACTTTCCAGGCATGAGAAAAATGCTGAGATAGTGAAATAAAACATAGACAAGAACAGAATTGTTATTATAATAAGTACCTGCAGATACCACATTAGTGGCATGATTGGAGACGGGTAAACACTCTGCAGCACTATGGTGCATTATCAGAGGCAGAGTGGGAGACGACTCAGCATTCAAAGGGATGAAAGTGTCAGCTGAAGGAAAGGCTTGACAACTCATTCCCACCAAAAAGGAGCAATAAAGAGATGTTGTGCCTTGCTTTCTTCCAAGTTTATCCTGTGAGGTTCAGTGAAGTTCAACTCCTACTGCAACTCCCTCACTTGCATATATACATGACCTGAACTATGATGCACAGGGTGGTCGTGTGCAGGTATTTATACTGTGTGAAAATCTTTTGATCCATTTTAATGTGCTTTGCTGGGCTGTATTGCTAGATCATTCTAGAACCTCCTTCCTTCCCACCCAAACATAATGGACACCAAATTAATGAGGGGAAACCAGAGACGTGATTTTGAAGATTTTTTAAAGCTACCCTTTGTATAGTAACAACATTGGATAGGTAGCTGGAAGCAGTTCCTTTATCCCAGTTTCTGCTCACAAGGTAGTTGCAGAAACCTAGTGTTA
The DNA here is from genome assembly GCF_021028975.2 of Sphaerodactylus townsendi. NCBI lineage: Eukaryota > Metazoa > Chordata > Lepidosauria > Squamata > Sphaerodactylidae > Sphaerodactylus > Sphaerodactylus townsendi. Next base: position 51,667,885 of record NC_059428.1, on the reverse strand, counting down.
TTTATCTTAGTAACACCTGTCTAAAACAAGAAGGGGGAGGCAGGTCTCCACAGCAATTTTTTTCATAGGAGATAATGGCTGAAAAACTAACATCTTTCAAGGTAAAAAATATGTAAGAAAAGTAAGCATAAGAACTATATGGATGTGATTTGATTTTTAAAATATTAAGTCAAAATTAGATTAAGCAATAAATATTATTGAGGCTGCATTCAGATATCACAAACAAAAGAGAGTTAGGACAATTTGCTCCTACCTCTGTCTTCCTTCATTTGCACGTGGAACAATGACTGAAGATTACTCTAGGAGGTCCTTGGTCTAATTCTGATGCATTGTGGGGTTTGTTTCTTTCCCAGTCACTGGGATTTCAGATCATGGTTTGATGCCATTTAGAATCCTAGCTACTGAGAAAGAAATAATGCCAGTTCATTAAAGCATCATGGAAAACTTAAACCAGGAATCTTCAGCATACAAAGAAGGGAAGGAGGAAAAAGACAGGAAACATGAGAACCCCTCCCCACAAAAAATAGGCTCATGCTCAGAACAAATTCCAGTTTGTTTTAGATGTTTCAACAGAGTTTCAGTGATAAAAAAGCAAGTGCTGTCAAGTGACTTCTTATATCAACTGGTTTTTATTTATTTTATTGTATTTATTTGTACACTGCCTTTCTCCTTGATAGGGTGCCTAAGTAGCTTACAGTGTTTTCTTCTCCACCATTTTATCCTCACAGCAAGTTAGGTTAGGTTGAGATAGGTGGATTCCGCACAGCATAATAATAATGGGTTGCATCTGTTATTTCTGAATCCAGGTCTATTTTATTCTGATTTTGTCCTTGCATAGGTGCCTATTTTCCTTGAAGGAAACAATCCATTTTCTTTCTGCCCCTTTGCATGAACCTGCTTTTTTTTCACAATGCAAATGGAGCTGCGCAGGTGCAAACATCCCATTTTTCCTGCATTCTGATTGGCTTTTCCATCACCACAGTCCCCCTTCTGCCCACTCCTGCCCTAAGCGAACATTTCTGATTGTTGTAGAATCTACTAGCAACCATGGGAGCCCAAGCAGAACCTTTCCCTCCCATTTCTCCAGTGTGGGAAAAAAGTTTAGGGCTTTGAAACCATGATACATATAAACTCCCCCCCCTTAACATTGTGATATACAAAATAATAAAATCTGTCCAAAAAGGGAGCAAAGCAATATGTCCCATTCACATCCAAAGTGTGCATCTGCTTAGCTATGTGTTCTGAGCACCCAAAAAATAAAAAGGAAAGGAAAGGGGGCCATTGCTCACAATGTGAATCTGCTGCTGTACACATTTGATGTGAATTTGCTACTGTACACATTTGGGTGAAATAGCACTCACAGTCACTACCATGAGGAGAAAACATGCTTGGGAAATTTTTCTGAAAAGGCAGGTTATCACACCAGTTGGAAGCTCAGCAGAAATGAAACTGACATGACATAAGGTGGGAGAATAGGCAATGGGGTGGGAAAAATAAAGTGTTGCATATAGATTGAGCACAAAGGAAAATAAACTACATCCTTGTCAGATACTCTTGTCAATTGGAAACCATTCTTTTTCTCAATATTCTGCCCTAATGGTCTTCTTCTAGAGTATAGGTTGCACATCAAAATGAAACAAATATTCTGGAACACCCATTTGCGCCCAGATGTGCAGAGGTTTTATCTGGTGAATAACCACAGGACACGTCTTGGAATTAAAATGGGCCACAGCCTTTTTTATTGAGGCAGAAGCTGGGCAAGCAAGAGGAACACATCCACTCAGCAGCCGGTCAGTACCCATGGCTGAACCCCGGCACCAACCCCAATCCATATTGGGGAGAACAGAGAAGGTATTGGCCACCTGGGTGCCTGCCCATTGTGGCCCCCTTCCTGCTGGGGTGTCAGGCTCGATTGCAGAGGCCTCTGCGGCATGTGCCATGAGTCCGCCCCACCCTGAGCCTCTTATGGAGGCCCCCAACCATGGGGAGGTCCAGTGTGCAAGCTCGGCTTCCCCATAAGGATGCACTCCTCTGCCCAAACCGCTAAGGCTGCGACAAAATGAGCAGCAAAAAACCCTACCCAAATAGGGAGGGAGGGTGGGTCTATTTGCTCCAGGCGTCGAAGAAGTCCGAAGCAACCGCATGCTGCCTAATAAACAGGGACCATGCTCTGCCCTTTGCACTCGTGCACCAACGCCATCAGGCCAGGTATGGCTCAACTGCCCGGCCGACCCAGGGCACACATGCTCACTGCTCCGGAGCTCATCATGTGCCCTGCCCATTGCAATTATGGCCTTGCTGACTCTAGTGCCGTTTTTTTCTAGTAAAAAAACCTTTGCAGTAATTTATGAAACACAATCTGATTTTCTTCTAAAAAAATTTTGTATGCTCCAGTAACCAAGATAAATTTGCAATATGATCTCTAGTGCCTCTTCCTTTTCTGGATGCAGCTTGAATATCTGGCATTTCTCATTCCATATATGAATTACTGAGTAAAGAATCTGTTCATTAAGATTTTGATGGGGAACCTTACTAGAAACAATTATTTTAAACATACATTGACAATGCTTTAGTAAGATTCTGAATCTGGGACTTCATTTTGTAACAAAGTATTTCAGCTTTGCAACTTTAAAATTTTTTTGTCATTCCACATAGAGAAGGCATTGGGGGAAAAGTCTAAGCAAAGTTTCCCTTAATGTTGAATTTGGTTAAAAACTTGTGTAAATCTGTAATAATTCAATGATGTCTGTATGCAGCAGGCATAACTCATCAAAAATAAAGCTATGAGTTTCAAAACTGGCCACCAATTTCAGGATGATTTGGGAGTTGCAGTGCCAAAAATGAAGCAATCAAAACATTCTGGCACATTCTGGCCCAGCTTATCTCCAAAACCTCGTCTTCTATTTGCAATGGATGCAAGAGTTTACTCACTAGAAGTCAGGTAGTTGGATGCAGCACAGATAGGGACAGTGAAATATATTCCCTCCCTTACAAAACTAATCTTCAGACAAGCTTGCAAGTTAAGAGATCTTGAGGATAAAGCTCATTGGAATAATTCTGTAGATGAAGCAGTAGTTTTGCAAATATATTATGAATGTTATGAAATATATTTGCTATTATGCTACAGGTTTGTTCTATTTCAAATCCTTATCATCTAGGGAAATATATGTATATCTATATTTTGCATCAAGCCAAAATACAAAACACAGATGTACAAATGACGTCTAATAATGCATTTAAAAAAACAAATACTGAATGATTGAAGCTAGTATTCTAACAATTGGGTAGGTTAGAATCATTTTAAAATATTTTGTAAATTCAGAAAGAACTACAATGAGATGATTTTATGCATGTGTGAAGGAATATGAAATGGAGATTACATATAATCATGAATAGCTTAGAGAATTTAAATGAAAAAAAAATGAGCCATACATTATATTGGACCAAAGGAACATGCTCAAATATATTATTAATGCTGGAGCCATTTTCATCGATGCTCCAGGTGGAACACAAAAGACATTTCTTATAAATCTATTTTTTGCTAAAGTTTGCCAAAAAAAGGACAATTGATCTTGCTTTTATTGCATTAGATATTGCTGAAATTCTTTGGACAGGAAGCAGAACTGCTCATTCAGTATTCAAATTACTGTTACATGTGTCAACTGCTGACTAGCTAGCAATATTGGTAGAGAAACAGTAAAAGCTACAATCTTACAAGATTATACTCATAGTATGAGATGAATGTACCATGTCTGACAAAAGCATGTTAAAAACGTTAAGCCACATGTTGCAGAATTTGTGAGGACAACATAACTATGGAGATACTGTCAGTGGTAGGATTCAAATAATTTAATAACCGATTCCAGTGGTGGGATTCAAATAACTTAACAACTGGTTGTTTACAAGCACCATTTTAACAACTGGTTCTACCGAAGTTGTGAGAACCTGCTGAATCACACTACTGGATACCGTCATACTAGCTGGAGAGCTCTAGTAAATACTTACTATTATGCCATGAAGAACAAAATTTGTGTGGACCTACAAATTATATATTTGGAGTAGTGTCTAAAAATGCTGCTTGAGAGAAAATATATCAGTACGATTTTTTGGTTTACAAAAGACCCCTCAGGATGCCTGGGATGAAGCTCCCCACCCCTCAGGATGCCTGGGATGAAGCTAGCAGAGAATAATGTTATCAGAATGGGCATGAGAAAATGGTCAAAACTAGGGTCATGATAGCTAGGGAGCTTACAGGTGAACTTGTTTTGGGTCCCCAAGGACTGGGAGGCAGAGTTCTGGAGCACAGTGGTAGCAACTTATAGTAAAGTTTGGAAAATATCATTAATTTTTTGGGGAGAAACTATAGGTAAGATTCCTTAGTTATTATATGTGTAAAATACTGCAATTAATATATTGTTGAAGGCTTTCACAGCTGGATTCAACTGGTTCTAGTGGGTTTTCTGGGCTGTGTGGCTGTGGTCTGGTAGACCCTGTTCCTAATGTTTTGCCTGCATCTGTGGCTGTCATCTTCAGAGGTGCATCACAGAGGGAAGTCTGGACACAGTGTGCAACAGACTTCCCTTTGTGAAACACTTCTGAAGATGCCAGCCACAAATGCATGCGAAACGTTAGGAACAAGATCTACCAGACCACAGCCACACAGCCCAGAAAACCCATAACAACCAACTGCAATTAATATTTGACACCTCTGAAACAAACAAAACAATTCCCTGAACTGTTTGTATCATATGTAAACATAGTCAGCGTAGCAAAGAAAACTGATTTTAAAAAAGGATTAGGAGATTTTAGAGGAAGATACTTTCCCATGGACTAACACAGAGTGGATGGCTTTTAAAAACGTACAGAAGGCATATTATCTCTTGTTGCCAAGCTCTGGTTCATTGGGCTTGGACTAAGAAAGGTATAACTTCATTAAGGTCTACAATAGCTTTCAAGCTGAATTGTGGGGGGAAAGAGACTACTTGATAGGGATAAAAAATTAAGATAATTTGTTTTCAGGACACCTGCCCTAGTACCAGATTTCTGAAAAACAATCTCTGAATGTATATAGCAGAGAGCATCTCATGTGATCAGAAAAAAGGGTTCCCACGGTTCTCAAAACACAGGTGAATTAAGGGATGAGTCTATAAGGTCAGTTTTCTCATGAGTTTGAGGAATGTGCACAAGAAATGTTATTTCAAGAAACTATTGTCTGTAAAATATCTGACAAAGTCAGATTTTTTTCCATTTTTAATATTGTCTTCTCCCCTCTTCTTAAAAATTTGTTAGATCTCTCATATACTCTAGAAAATCAAGATTTTTTTTCACAATACTCATTGCTAACAATTAGTGGTGTTTCATTCAAATAATTTTAGATTGGAATATTGGGGATGGCAAGTTTTTTGTTACTTGATGTTTCCAGACCTTCATTACAATTTTAGGATTTTTTTTTGCAAAGTGCTTTTGAAAGCTCAAGACCATTTTTCCCTACACCCCTTGGTACACTACACTCATTTTGGATATCCCTGAGCCTTCCTGAAACAGCTATCTTCAGTTTTAATTTCAGCCGGAGTATATCCAAGTGCCTTACCGGAAAAATTGTTTCCTTACTGGAGAAAAGGAATTCATATAAGGGGACTTTCCTTTTGCCCCTACATTCCTGTTTACTCTTCTCTATTTTCCTAAAAGCTTATCTTAGCACTGACATATCTTCTGGGACAGAGTGTAGAGCATCAGAGAGGGAAACAAGAGGGAAACTTTGACAGAAATGGCCTTCCCCTTAATCCCGCAAAGACTTAACAGAACTCCAAAATTGATGATTTTCCTTTAAAATGAAGAGCCCATGAGTTGCACTCTTCTATTTCTGAAGGTTTTCAGACTCTTGACAGCAGTGTTTTGGAGGTTCCATGTGCTGTTTGGGGAAAAAGAGGAGGGAGAGAATCATTTTGTGACTTCCTTCTGTTCATAGTTAATTGGATCCATTCAATTGGATTTAAGTGATCAGTTAAGCTCAGGACCTCAAATACATCCTAAGCACAGTTATATACTTCCAAGCCCATTGGACACTGATTTGGATGGCCCAGGCTAGCCTAATTTCATCAGATCTTGGAAGCTAAACTTGGTCAGCCCTTATTAGTGCTTGGATGGGGGAACAACAATGAAGTCCAGAATTGCTACACAGTAGCAGACAATGGCAAATCACCTCTGAACCTTACAGGGCCACCTTAAGTCACGTTACCACCAAGAGCATTTAGAAAGGACAGGGTATAACTCTGTTCAGGTCGTTACTGCTAATCCCATTAATTTCAGTGGCATTTCTACCGTTTCTAGTTTGCTCCAAATAAACAGAACAGATAGATTTGAATCCAGCAGCATCTAGGAGACCAGTATGATTTTTTTGGGTCATAAGCTATCAAGAGGCAAAGCTCCCTTCATTAGATATCTGACAAAATAAGCTTTGAGTCTTGAAAACTTATACTATGAAAATCTTGTTGGTGGTCATTAAATTGCTATTGGATTAAAATCCAATTATTCTACTGCAGAGCAACACTACCCTCTGAAACCCAATTAATTCAAAAATATAAATCCTAGGCAGTTGAAATTTTGATGGACATCTGAAGCGATATACATGCTTTTCATATGTCAATATTAATTATATTTATCATTTCATTTTAAAATTAAAAGTGTATCTTTGTGGTAATCCATAACAGCCAAAAGAACGTGACCAAGTAGTTTTTGTGGGATGGCTGGTTTTGTTTGGTGGTTTGTGGTGGCCACCTGCTTGAAGTGAGCAAGCCTTCAATTCATTTAAAACAAGAAGGGGATAGGCAAAGAAAACCCTACATCGTAATGATGAGAGGATAGCTACTTGAAGACACCAAAACACACACTCGAAAATAGGAATGCAATGGTGAAATACATTCAATGTTCTTGTAGAGATATCCACAATGCCTGATCTGTGGTAATCTTCAAATTTTCTTTGGAGGTTTTTAAAGAGAGGCTGGATGGGCCAGTGTTCCTGCGTGTTCCTGCGTGTTCCTGCATTACATAGGGTTGGCCTTGATGGCCCTTGGGGTCTCTTCCAATTCTATGATTCTATAATTCTAATCAAGGCTGAATGAGTTTAGTAATCCCAGGGTCCCACATGAGCACAAGCCACTGCATGTTTCCCTTGCCACCTGGTGGTGAGAAAGCCAGCCTGCACTGGGCATGTCACTTTATGGCTCCACATCCTGGACCCTTTAAGGGAGTCCCCAAAATGGTCTCCCCTCAGACGGATACAGCTCAATGCCTAAACCTCTCCATTAATAGTATACAACAAACTATACCATGATGCAACCAGGCCAAACCACAAATCCAAAACAGGGAGAAATGGGTAGTCAGAGACAATATGGAACAAGGAGCAGCCCAACCAAATAACAAATGGGCAGACCAGAGGGACACCTCTGAAACCTAGGTCAGCCTGGAGTGCTACCCTTCCCCAGCCAGCTGCCAGAGGAGCTAACTGGCCAGTTCAGACCTGCTGTAGAAGCCTGCCTACCTGGCACCTCGGAGCCAGCAAAAACTCTTTCCTTCTTTTCCTCCGACCCCCATGGCCAGTGACATAGGTATAGATTTTTTATGGGGAGGGGTTCGGGGTGAGGCCATGCCCCACCTGCATTTGGGGCGTGGCCACACCTCCCCAAGCCCCACCCCCAGCATAAGTGCTTATAAAAGCAGCTCTCCGAGGCAAGGGATGGCAGACTCCTGTGACCCGCCCACCCCTCCTCCCCCACCAGCTGGGCTCCCAGCTGGCAGCTGGCAGTCCCTTCTCTCTCCCCTCCAGACAGAAGGGTAGCTAGGGAAAATGGAGCTCAGTGCAAAATATGAGTTTTGCGCACCCCCCCCCCATGGGCGACCGCTGTGATGCTGGAATCCACCCCCAAACAGTATCACTTTCAATGATGTTTAACTAGGGACCCCAGATTCTCCTTTTAAATCCAACTTAAAGGGAGTATCTGAGGTCACTAGATAAAACAATATTGAAAGTGATACTGTTTTGGGGTGGATTATCCCCCACCCTGAAACATCACTTTCAATGTTTAAGCTGGGGACCTCAGATTCTCCCTTTAAATTCATGCCGAAGGGGGTGGATTTAAAAAGAGAATCTGGGAAAATTGGGGGGTGCCTGCTGTCAGAGGTACAATTTTTAAGCTAGCAGCACCAAACTTTCAGGGTATCTTTGGGAGACTCTCCTGATGATACCACCCAGGTTTGGTGAAGTTTGGTTCAGGAGGTCCAAAATTATGGACTCTCAAAGGTGTAGCCCCCATCTCCTATTAGCTTCCATTGGAAACAATGTGGGATGGAGACACCAGCTTTGGGAGTCCATAACAGTACCCCCTGGACCAACCTTCACCAAACCAGGGTGGTATCAGCAGCAGACTATCCTGATGATACCACCTAGGTTTAGTGAAGTTTGATTCAGGGAGTCCAAAGATATGGACCCTCAAATGGGTAGACCCATCTACTATTAGCTCCCATTGGAAACAATGGGGGATAGGGCACCCCTTTTGGGGGTCCATAACTTTGGACCCCTGAACCAAACTTCACCAAACTTGGCTGGTATCATCAGGAGTGTCACCTGACGCTAGCCTAAAAACTGCACCCCCTGCAGGCCAAAAACAAAAAAACCTTTAAAAATACAAAAACTCACAAACGGGGGGGGGGGGCGGAGCTTCGGACATGCAATGGGGGGGTCTGAACCCAAGAACCCCCTTACCTACGTCCTTGCCCATGGCTACAAACACCCTCTGGTAAGTCCAGGTTTGTTGCATCTGGTAACTCATTCATCATGAACAAAATGGAAAACATGGTAGCCAGAAGTAGCATTTGGATGCTTCCAGTCTTTGATGAATATCTGCTCAAACTTAACTTTAGTGAAATCTTTCATGATGGGCCAGTAACCTAACAAGTTGAATATTATTAGTAACATTTTGAGAACTAGTCCCTAATAGAAGTTTTAATTTAGTAAATGGACTTTAATCAGAAGAGAACCAAGCTGTTAAAATGACAGTGATATGATAGTGATTCCTCTTTTCCAATCCCTGTAGAAAAGAAAGGTCATGATGGGTTTTTTTTTGGGGGGGGGGGTGGTTATGAAAGGGATCAAAACCTAAAAGAGAATATCACACAAGCACTCTGTAAATCTTGTTGTCATCTATATTCATATTTGAACTTTGGTTACACATTGCTTTCATGAATATTAGGGTACAAGGAAGCAAACATCATCTGTTCAGCAGGGTTGGTAGTTTAGAATTTCATTATCAAACAAAACATCACACAACCAAAATGATTTCATCAGCATATTCAGACTCCAAATAATCTCAGTCTGAAGGTCATTCAGATACCTTTTAAAACAGAACGGTTTTGTTTAATCCAGTAATATTTTATTTTTTCATTCTGAGGAGACAAGACTATCTTTTTCTTTTTTTAAAAAAAGGACTAGCGGAGTCCATCAAAGTATGCTAATCATTATACATTTCTACAACTCATAGCAATTGAATTTAGAAACCTTTTTTTCAGAATTAAAGAATAACAATGTATTAAGTCTTCCATGCAAAGATCTCATCTTGTTCTATATAATCATAATCTGCACTGGGTTCAGTGAAGAAACAGATGAATAATACACATTGGTCACCTAAGACAGATGTCTTCAACCTTACTTAACTCAAGAACTGCCTTTAATCACAACAGGCAACATGGGACCAAATTTCAATTATTTATATTCATGTTTCTAGAATGACCTGATACAAAGCAAGCAGGACACCTGCCCCTTTGCATGGAAAAGAGAATTTTAGTCGTGTGAATTGCCATGCAAGGGGAAGAACAATTTTGCCTGCTGAAATGACCTCCACTGTGTATCTATCAGAAGCTGCACAAGGATACAAGTTCTAGGTTTTAATAGGCTTTAATACACAGGATGCTTTGCAGAAGCATTAAGTCCATAGAAATAATCACTGAATAATTTTCCAGAACTGAAGTGGTTTAAATGAGAACATCCCATTTCATGATAATATTAGAATTTACATTCTTCCTAGAAACTCTTAGACTGGAATGATCAATACATGCTACTGAAATTTGACATATTAAAATTTATTTCCAGATTTTAGAACTGCAGATGACTTTGGTCTTTTTCACACGAGTTGTTTACAACAAATCTTGCTGGCAAATGCTATGTTTGTTTCTTTGAATGCCACATGCCTCCCTTTCATTTGGTTCCAGAAATATTTTCTCCTTATTTTTTTTTCTCCATTTCTCCATTTTTCTCCCCCTTTTACCACATTTTTTTTTAAAAAAATCATTTTTGAGTCAACTTTTACAAACTGACCAACATATATTAGTTTCCCAAATGACAGGTATGATAAAGTTGTCTGAGATAACCTTTGATCCTAAATCAGCAGTTCTTTCTCACTCAGAAGTCTTATCATTGCTCTTTATCAATAATCCTTATCAATCCATAAGATATGACAAAAAAATTGAGAACAAAAGCAGAGAGAAGCAAAGAGCCAGGTAAGTTTCTTTTCGCCCCTAGTTTGTACAACAGCTGGATCCCAAGTTTGTACATAATATTTTCTGGTAAATTGGGGGCAATGTAATGAATATTTGAATCATTAAGCGTGGACAAATAAACAGATAAGCAGGGGGGAGAAACGGGAACTGGGGAGACAGAACAGTAAGCTGGTTGCAAGACTTTAGGTTATAATTTAAAACCTGTCAGTGCAGCTATTATTGAAAGAAAGTTATTCTCAGTAAGAAACCCAACTGGGAGATATATTGCCTTCCATTTATCTTCCTAATGAGATCTAGAAATCCCCACTGCGGCACTCTAGAGAAAGTGGCACACTAACAACACTCTAAACTTTGAAAGTGTTTCTGCTTCAGAAAAGAAGAAAACTGTATAATGTTGCAGAATTTTATTTATGACAGAGTTCTCACTAAATAATATTTGGTACTCCTCAAAAAAATTTCATGTGATCTCAAAGTACATTAAAATCAATCATTTTCATAGCTTTCTTGGAATCTGGATAATGTTAGATTCCTACAACAGCTAATTAATAACTTTGATGTTCTACAATAGACATGTAATATTTTGGAAAATCCAGCTTCAGTTACTGGATGATATAACAACTATCAACATGTCTGAATATGTATTTGTGAAAATTCCCCATATGAGTGTTTCATCTTCCTTGTAACCTGCAGTATGCAATTCATATACAGATAATGGTAATAATGGTAACAATGGTAACTATCAAATATTTTGAGCATCCCAAAATACTGTTTTTATTGGAAACCAGTGTGGTGTAGTGGTTAAGAGCAGTGGACTCTAATCTGGTGAACTAGATTTGTTTCCCTGCTCCTCCACATGAAGACTGCTGGGTGACCTTTGGTTACACACAGTTCTTCAGACCTCTCTTAGCCTAATCTACCTCACAAGGTATCTGTTGTGGGGAGAAGAAGGGAATTAGTTCATAAGCTGCTTTGAGACTCCTTACCGGAGAGAAAGGCAGAGCATAAATCCAAAACTCTTCTTTTTCATCCACTAGATTTTCACTACATATAAATTTTGTTTATCATAAGTATGAATTTGACCATTAAGAAAACTGCATATCTGAACCTCATATTAGGATACACTACTTTAATAAATGTTCTTAAGAGGCCCCTCAGAGCAGGCAGTTCACTACCACTGAAATGAATGTTAAATGTCTGCTTTTCCACAAATGGAAAGCTCATGCTCCATTTTCATTTTATTAAAAAAAACCCTAAAACACAGATTTATTTTTCTGTATATGGAAAAAAAACCCAAGATATTTATGTCTCTGCATTATGAAACCAGAAACCAGGTAGGTAGGTATCAGAGTCCCAAAGGAAACAAGGAAATCCATGCTAGATTTACCACTGTGCCTTTACGTGGCTAGCCTCATGTGGTTAGCAGTTGACATTATTGTTTATTACTTTATCCTCAGACAGACTGTCAAACATAGACAAACAATTCCACTTCATGAATTAAAGTCCCAACTGTGAGACTGCAATAAGCAGCTAGTGAATGTTTTATAAGATTATTAAGATCACCAAGCCTCATGTCTGCTACAAGGAACCTAAAGATATCTTACTAAGAATTGTGTTACAGAAAAAACCTAGTACATGTCTGTTATACCCCTTGTCCATAACTGACAAAAACAGTACCTGAATGGATGAGTGCTCCAAAGCCAGCCCTTAATCTTAATCCACCACTCAATAGTCTTCTCTACATAGCTGCTAAACATCACCATTTGTTCCTCTTCTGCAAAGTTATTGACATCATGGCCTTTGTGTACAGTGTGTAGTATACTCTGCCTCCAAGTGTACAGCTCCATGAATTCAATGGCCTTTGAGTGGTTAACAAACATTATATAGAGAATAAATAAATTTATAAAATGAATATTTCATATTTAAAAGGAGAACTGATTGATATTACTAAGAGCTTCCACCTGTCAGATTTTTTAAATTAAGGCCTGTTTTAAATAATCATTTGCAGCAGATAATTATTAAGATTCACCCACTGTTTCCACACTAACTTTCATAAAGGCAAAAATAACCATAATTCTTTAGAAACTAAAAAAATTTTTACAATTGGATATCCTGGGATGTGTATCGCCATTCAAAAAAAAAATCCTGGAAGTAAGTTCCACTGAATAGACTTGAACTGAATTCTGAGCAGGCCTCTGTATTATTTCTCTCTTTGTACTCTCCCGGGGCTTCTGTATCTTTTCCTGGCATCAAGATAGATTGATGAGAGCAGAAGCTTATGATTGCAGAGGCTTCACTTCCTGGATTTTCTGCACATTGTATAATTGCTAAAACGACTGGAACCTGCCAGGGAAAAGTATATAATTTAATTCTCAATCAAAATTTAAGAGGTTTGGATACAAAGTGCTGGATAACATTTGTAGGCATTAATTTTCTATCTTTCCCTTTCACACAGCCATCTCCTGTGATTTCCCCCCATTCCACCCCAACCAATCTTGTGAGACTTTGGAGCCAGGTGGACAAAATGCTGCACTGAGATGGTGGAAGTAGAAAAAACTGCCATCTTCTCAGTGGACCAAGCTTTATATCTGGGCAAGAGTAGCGATTTAATTTAACACCTTCTCCTGAGCCCCCATGTCCTGTGCCACCTTGTCCGTGAGAGGGCTCCAGTATCCAGCACTGGCTTTTCAATGATCACTAGGAAGATCAGTCTGATATCTTCTGCTCATGTAACATAGGCCCTTTCCCCACTCACCTTTGCCCAAGGGTTGCTATGGGCAATCTCTCTCGCACGCCGCAATTTCTGGCATGCACCCTGAAGAAGTTTCTTACGCACCTCGCGCTACTGGTGCGGGGTCGTCAAAAGGCGCCATTTCAAAAGGTGCCAGGAATTCCGTGCGTCGAGGGGGTGGGAGAGAGGCAGCGTCGGGGCGGCTGCGTTCTCGCCGCCCCTGAAGTGGGGAAGGCAGCTGGACCCCGCGCTACTTGAGGAGAGTAGTGCGGGGCTTAAGGAAAGTGGGGAAAGGGCCAAAGTATCCTAATTTCAAGACTGCTGAACTATTTTTTTTCTTTCACCAAAAAAGATGTTTACAGAAATTTTTAAAAGATCTCTTAAAAAGTGTTAACATGAGCAGAGAAAAACCAGTGAGTGACTATTCTCAGCTATATGAAGTTTACTGATAAACAACAGACAAACATTCTTTACAGAGAATCTTGAATAATTAACCTTCAAGAAACACAATGAGAAATAAATGTTAAAACGAAACCTAATTTATATCTCAATTATTTTTCTTGTAGTTGTTGAACAATAAAAGTGCAATAAAAGCAGCTATGATGAGCTCTGCCTGTGGTTTACAGAAGTGTTTGACAGCGTTCATTGAGAGTTCAATGTATTTTATGTTACTTGAGTTCTTTTGCACTTCCTGGAGAAACATAAAAATGAGTTGTGTGCAGCACAAGAACTCAAATATGCATAGCAAATTTATGGCAAGGCAAACACATGCAGGCATCTAACAAGTCTGCTGCATTCACAACAAATAAACCAAGGCAAGAGTTTGTTTTTGGCTTCAGAAAGCATTGATCTATGCCCACTTCTTGTTTCAAGAACAGATACATCTCTATAGAAGATTCAGTTTTTCAGACCTTTTAATTCTCATTAAAGGGAGACAAACCAGGGCAGATTTTCAGGATTAGATTGAATAATATGGCAGTTGCATTCATGTATGTTTTCAGTCACCATAAAGACCCGGAGTGATGGAAGAAAAGTGTTTTCCACTATCCTTTTATAAAATGAAAAGGTCCTGAAAAAGTTATTTTCACAGAAGAGTTCCAAAGTGGCAGTGGTAGATGCCAGAACAAGTTTGTGTTCACTCCATTCACTCTCAAAATCAACATGTGGGCAGAATAATGACAAGTTGATTGTCAGGAAGACCAATTGCTCAACTGTTTAGGGAAGCAGATATGAATAGTTTAAGCTGAGTGAGAAGGAGGAAAATAAGCAGGAAAATGTGAGGGTATGGAAGTTGCCAGAAGAAGAGAGGGAGGAAATAGTGTGGGGAAGGTAAGGCAGGGGGATATGAGGTACCTCGAAGTCTTTGGGGGTTCACACCATGCAGCTAGTCATCACCCCATAGCAGACACCATGACACTATAGTTTTTTCAAGGTAGAGGGTGCCGATGAATGGGGGAAGGAATGCTGAAAAAAAGGAGCAGATAAAGGTAAGTTGGCTGGTAGATGGGAAGGAGAAAAGGAAGCAAGAACAGATGAAAGGCTTCCAGGAAAGGGAAAGAGGAAATAATGTTGAAGGGTGACATGAAGTCCGCCCCTGCCCCACAACAAGTCCTTGCAGGTACCTTGATGATCAATATACTTCTGCCCTTCCCGGTGACTGGGAGGGCTTCTTAAAACTTTATTTCAAAAACGGCTTTATTTTGTCCTGCAGCAGCAGCAGCTCCAGGAAGTGTATATGTGTGTGGGGTGGGGAAGGAATGGATAGGGAGGGAGGGGGAGAAAATATCAGTTCTACACATGGTCCCCTTCTTCACCAGTGTGTGGTCCAAGGAATTGCTTTGCCTCTTTCATTTAGGAGGGGACTTGTTGTTGAAAAGAGCTACAATATTGATATATCGATATAACAGTAATTAAAAGGCTTTTACAAAGCTCACAATCTTGAGACTAGTGGGTGTGATTAGATCTCTGCCTTTGAGAAGGACTTGATGGGTGGAGTTAAGAGAACAAGGAAAAACAGACCAAGGAGAATTGTCTTCAGAAAAACTGTGCAGTGAGTGAGTGCCTCCTCATGTGTAAGCAGAGAAATGTGAGGAGACCCCACTACAAGCCCACTGTGCAGGGGAAAGCCTTGAGGTAAGTGCTCCTTGCATAATGGGGCATTGTCTGGATCCAAATAATTTTATACATTCATTTGTTACAATACATTCATTCTGGTTTTAAAGGATACCTTTTGGTCTGGGGTGGGGAACAGTAAGTATTGATTTTAGTACCGTGTAGAACTTTTCCCCCAATAAAGTATTTCTCTGTAAAACTGTGTCAACTACTTGGTGATTTTCATGATGCCTATCAGGAACTGTGTCTTATACTTAAAAAGAATAAAACAGTTTTGTCTCTCCGTAATGTAGGCATTCATAAACTCAAACATTTGAAACACATTTGCTGCTATACTTCCCACATCAATGTCCGACAAAGCCATCTTGTGGGTAAATTCTGTAGTGCAAGGAATTATGGTCCATGCTGTTCTGAAAAGGCTGATAAACATGTTCACAGATGGTTAATCACACTCTCACTCTGATTGTCTGAGAGCAGTGGATTTTATGTCATATAGAATGCCAACGTGGCATGTGCTGTACAGTAAACTTATGGTCTAAGTGACATGGAAATGCAAAGTGAGAACAACAAAGCTTGATAAATGCTTGTCTGAAAGTGGCTAACTTTCTTTTAAACTTCATGATATATTTAGCAGCTGTGAGTTTTTAATTTCCAAAAGGCTTTTGACAAAGTTCATCACCAGAGACTATTGAGAAAACTCAGCAATGAAGGAATAAGAGGGGAAGTCCTCTTATGGATTAAAAACTGGTTGAGGAACAGGAAATAAAGGGTGGGTATAAATGGGAAGTTATCACAATATAGAGATGTAGGGAGTGGTGTCCCCCAAGGATCCGTTTTGGGACCAATGCTCTTTAACCTATTCATAAATGACCTGGAAGTAGGGGTGGGTAGCATGGTGGCCAAGTTTGCAGATGATACCAAATTATGTAGGGTGGTGAGAACCACAAAGGATTGCGAAGAGCTCCAAGCAGACCTTGATAAATTAGGTGAGTGGGCTAAGAAATGGCAAATGCAGTTCAATGTAGCATAGGGGCAAAAAATCCAAACTTCACATACATGCTACAAGGGTCAGCGCTATGAATCACAGACCAGGAAAGGGATTTGGGCGTCTTAGTTGATAGTTCCATGGGAATGTCAACTCAATGCATGGCAGCTGTGAAAAAGGCAAACTCTATGCTAGGGATAACTAGGAAAGGAATTGATAATAAAACTGCAAGGATTGTCATGCCCTTGTATAAAACCGTGGTGCGACTGCACTTGGAGTACTGTGTTCAGTTCTGGTCGCCACATCTCAAAAAGGATATTGAAGAGATAGAAAAAGTGCAGAGAAGGGCAACGAGGATGATTGAAGGATTGGAGCACCTTCCTTATGAGGAGAGGCTGCAGCGTTTGGGACTCTTTAGTTTGGAGAGGAGACGTCTGAGGGGGGATATGATTGAAGTCTACAAAATTATGCATGGGGTAGAAAATGTTGACAGAGAGAATTTTTTCTCTCATTCTCACACTACTAGAACCAGGGGGCATTCATTGAAAATGCTGGGGGGAAGAAATAGGACTAATAAAAGGAAACACTTCTTCACGCAACGTGTGATTGGTGTTTGGAATATGCTGCCACAGGAAGTGGTGACGGCCAGTAACCTGGATAGCTTTAAAAAGGGCTTGGACAGATTTATGGAGGAGAAGTCGATCTATGGCTACTAATCTTGATCCTCTTTGATCTCAGATTGCAAATGCCTTAGCAGACCATGTGCTCGGGAACAGCAGCAGCAGAAGGCCATTGCTCTCACATCCTGCATGTGAGCTCCCAAAGGCACCTGGTGGGCCACTGCAAGTAGCAGAGTGCTGGACTAGATGGACTCTGGTCTGATCCAGCAGGCTCGTTCTTAATATATGTGTTATCAATATACTATATGTTTTATATATTGGATTAGTTATTTATCTTACTGTCCCTTCAAGGAGCCAGGAGCAACATACACATTTCTCACTTCCTTTTTTTTTTTTGCTCAACAACTCTGTAAAATAGTTTAGATTGAGCAACAGTTATTGTTTCAGGGCCAGCCAATGATGTCATCACTAAGCTGCTATGTGACCAGGAGCAACAGAAGAAATTGTGGGACCAAAACTGTGGGGTCTATTGACAGATATTTGAGACATTGCTACAGCATGACATTGCTACAGCAATGCATAACATCACTTTCAGTTATGTGAGCAGAAGGTATCTTGTAGAGACATGAGATGTCTCTGTGTCTCACAGTGTCATATGGTATATTGCCCTGTTCTCAAAAGCTCCTAGAGGTTGCCAGCCCTCCACTGGCAATCCTAATCTCAGTACAGAATGTGAATACATTATTTTATATATGTATACCACTTCAGGAGATGTTTGAGGCACAAGATACAACTAAAATGTATTAAATACATAAAAAGGAACATTAATGCCAACAAAATGGTTGAAGAAGCTGAAGAAGCATGACACAGTCCATCATAATTCCATTTAGCTGCCAGAGTTTCAGTCTAAGTTCCAGTATTTACAGCAACTCTAGGAAGAATCCACAGAAGAACAAATACAATTTTTCTGTGCATATCAATGCAGTTTCAAGTGTTGGTGAATACATGTTTCCCCAGACTGAGTGTGTAACTTGCACAAATAGAGTTACTAGCTACAAGAGGTTTTCCTGAAATGATAACTAATCTCTAAGCCACAGAGATCAGTTCCCTAAACTTTACTGGTTTGGAAACAACTAGAAAAGTACAACCCCCCACCCCCCCACCCCAAGTATACCTAGACTTGGTTATTCAGTAAACCTGAATCACAAAAAAAAAACCATGAAAAAATAAGTTGTCAACATTTTACTTGGAACAACTGTTGATGTGTAATTTTCTTGATCTTCTCTGGACTCCCTTACAAAAATTAGAGTTAGATTTACTACTTTTCAGTCTACTGCAGGCAACCTAAAATTATGACGGCTTGCACTACTTCTAAGGAAACAAAACTTGGAGCATGGTCTCAGAAAGCACCTATCTTTGTCAGTTATTTCTAATTAAGGTGTAACTGCAACTATCATATGCTTAGTCTAAAACACCTAGAAATACTTCATCTCTCCTTTTCTTGCCTCTTTGTTGTATGACAGATTTTAACAAGCTTTAAAACTGCAGTTTCACTTTTAAATTTGTAATATCCATCATTTAAAGTAACACTTCTGTCAAGTGAGAAAGAAATTGTTTTGCAAAGAAATTATGATTTCCTACATAGGCACAGCAATAAAAGAAAGTAGAATGTAAATAAACTTGTTTTATAATAACTGATGAGGTTCAGATGACATTTGTTAGTTTATGCGTATGTTACTTTTTGGATTAACAAAGAAAGAAGAGAAATATTTTTTTTCACCTGAAGATGGCACCATAACTCAGTGACAGTGATTTTAAAAGTAACAATACAATGAGATACACTAAAACGTTGTGTTGGAAAACTATTCAGAGCTAATTTGTAAAACCATGTTTATTTTTTTTTTCTTTAAAAAAGAGTTTGTACTAATGTTACCTGAATTGG
The DNA here is from genome assembly GCF_021028975.2 of Sphaerodactylus townsendi. Taxonomy (NCBI): domain Eukaryota; kingdom Metazoa; phylum Chordata; class Lepidosauria; order Squamata; family Sphaerodactylidae; genus Sphaerodactylus; species Sphaerodactylus townsendi. Next base: position 51,648,947 of record NC_059428.1, on the reverse strand, counting down.
ATGGGTCTGTCCCTTTTAGGATGGGGAATTAGCAACAGACAGAGCTTTGCACTGTGAAAGGATGGGCTGCAGGATCTTTGCCACTTATGCCAGAGTTTTCCCCTTCAGAAATCCACAGGAAACCAGATTTAAGTGAAACGGTTTGACAGTCTTCATTGTAAAAATAAATTAATAAAAATATGATAAAAATACACTCATACAAATAGTAACACTGATGTTTAGAATATTGCATTGGTTTCGCACCAACCTTATGATTCAGAATGTGTCCAGCCTGAGTACAATCCCTATCTAGATTGCATTTCCTGTATTTCTATATGCAGTTGCATGATGGGAATAAATGCAACATGAAACAACTATCTTGTACTTCCAGTTTAAGAGTCAATCTAGGCATTCAGACACCCTTCGGGGGTGAGGCGGCTTATAAATCACATAATAAATAAATAAATAAATAAATAAAATTTGGGGGCAAAATGCAGAATTGCTAACTTATCTCATTTTGTAGACTGGCCTCACTATGTCTAAAGTAGCATCAGTTTTGTGTAGTGGTCAGAGTCCTGATCTAGCATCAGGTAGATTAGAATTCAAATCCCCACTCTGCCATGAAAGTTCACTTGGGGAGCCTGTACTACACTGTCATCCTAGTCTATCTCACAGGGTTGCTGTGAGGATACAATGGAAGGGAGAGAAATGATGTAATAAATTACTTTGAGTCCCCATTGGGGAGAATGGCAAGACATAAATAAATGAATAAATAATGATCTGTGTCCTGGCTCAAATATGGGCAGATAAGACAAAATGAGTGTACCTTACTAGGCTGCAGGGCTGGTCCTAATTTCAAGTCAATTATCACAATATAATTTGTGTCATTTCAGAAACCAAATGTAAAGTTCTCTTTCATGAGAGTTTCTGGACAGGAGTTCATCAAGTTCTGCAGCCTTCTGTTGACAGTGAGTGGATTGCCCAGATGAAGTGAAACATTGGAAATTGATTGAATACATGAGTACTTATGATGAAACCAGAAGGCTCTGAAGTGGTGGCAAATCACCCGAAGGTAGAAGGTTTCTTTCTTGTTGCAGTTGTCTTCCTGAAACAACCACTGACTTTTCTACCCTAGAATTTCTTCCTGTTTAGTTGTGGTGGAATGTCCCAGAAGAAGAATCATCTTGACACTTTAGTAAAGATTTAATTTAATTTACCTTCTGTGCAGAGACGTATCAAAGGAATATGGCACCTGGGGCAAAGTCTAATTTTTCCACACACTCTTCCTGGATGGCGCCCCCATCGCAAGAGAGCAGTTGGGAGGGAGGCAGGCCTGGGGAGGGGTTACTGCTCACTCCCTGCTTCAGTGTGCCACTCCTCCCTGTGGGACCTGAAGAGTGTGCCCGGAGTCCCCCACACATGCACACCTCCCCGGGCCCTGCCCTCTCACTTGGCCATGCTCCCATCCTCTGTTGCCAAGGAGACGCACACCTGGGGATGCTGTGCTGCCTCCCCTTGCTGGTGGAGGGCACTTCACTCACCTGGTAGGGGGTGACGGATGGTGGCAGACCTGCATTCCATCTGCAGGTAGTGGCAGACATCCCTGGGACCCTCCCTCTGGGTAGGGGCAGCAGCCTTCTGTCTGGGTGGCAGCAGGGCCTCTCCCTCACCCAGGCTACCTTCTCCAGCTCGGGGGAGGCAGGGAAGGACCATCCCCAACTTCACTGGGCAACTGACCTGCCATCTGCAGGCTCTGGCTGGAACGCCAAGCATAGGAGAGACAGACGGGTGGATGAGGTGGGGCTGGCCTGGCTGGTGGGCAGCCATGCAGGGCCTTCTTGCAGAGGCATATCAGGGGAGAATGGAGCCTGGTACGCATGAACCTCCCAGGGTTGATTAAATAGCCTGCTCCCAGAGACATGTCCCCAAGAGCAGTACGCCACTGCTTCTATGTTTTTTTTGTCACACCAAACACATACAACACTTTCTAGCACTGTATCTGTGTCAGGAAGATCATCAGCGAGAAAAGCAGCCCACACTTCCTTAAGTCACAAAAAGCAACTCAAAATAAAAATCTTATTGAAGAGAAGACAAGAATCCATACCTTTTTTTAAAAAAGTGTTAATAGTTTTCAGCCATGGAGCCTAAGTTGCCAAAGGGCATCTCTAATAATGTATTATTGGGTTCTTTGGCAAGCCTTTAGTAAAGGTAGTTTTCAATACCCAGTACTAAAGTCCAGGATCTCCAGCACTACTGATCTGTTATTGTTCCCTTGTAAAATGTTTCAAAAATGCCATTTAACAATGTCACAAAGGATGAAGTTCTCTTCCCACATAAGAGGGCAGATCATTAGTCCTAAGTAGCTGCAGGATTATTGTGCCTGTTAATCAGTCTTCAGCTCCTCCTAAGCTATAACAATGTAATGATAGTAGTTTCTTTTGTCCCAGTAATGGCTATTTTATTTCATATAGGATTTCAGTTAAAAAGAGAAAGTGGATCAAAGTGCAGCCTCTTGCTTCACATAGATAGTATTAGGAGCAAAGGCTAAGAAAGACAGCGGTGGGAAAGCTGTTCTCTGCCCCCCACAAATCTACTAACTATGCCTCAGTTTTTCCATCTTTTGTTCTTGCATTGGAATAAACAGCATTTTTAATGCAAAGCAACACCAAGCAATGTATGTATTTTACCACCAGTTTAGTGTTTATTAAGATGTATTCTGGATAATAGTGTGATAAAATATTCCAAATTCCACAATTGAACAAGTCATTTGTAGCTTCACAACCCAGAAGTCATACTTTACATTTCCAGAGCACCCTTAAAGGCATAAGACTGACAAAAATTAATATCAGTTTCTGTTGTAAGATACAAAAAATGGAATTAAAACTGTTGACTATGCAAATAGTTGTATTAGTGGACTAGTTTCCTGCCTCAATCATCCCTCCTTTTGGCTGTGTGGTAGTTGCAATGTTTGGGAACAGATGTATTACTGATGTCACAGAAAGTTTTCAAAACAATGTTCAATTTAATTATACATTTTCTAGGACTACTGATGCAATTATGTATATAGTTATCACAACCTCTGTCCAAAACCCCCCTGCTGTTTGAAAAGCAGGTCCATTAACAACTTCTGCATTTCTTCTGATGTGATATAGAACTTTGATAAAATATTTGTTTCATTTGTCTAAGGGTTGATAGAATGTCAGAATTTTTATGTGGCTTCTCTTCTGGTAGAAGAAGGGGCTTTTAAAAACTATTTGAAAGACTCAGTTATATATGCACAAGAAAACATAAGCTATTTATGCATGCATTACTTGCTCCTTGCTGTTTGCTTCACAGTGGGGGTTTCCCATTGTTTTTTTGCTTATACAGGGATTATCCTCCTGTCCCTAGCTGAGTTGCCATTTTACGCCCTCCCCCCTCCCGGTTTACTTGTTGGTTCCATTTGGGGAGGATCCCTGATGACTTTTTAAAAAATCTAGGTTACTTTGCAAGACCATGTCAATTTCACATCAATTTCACCATAAAAAGAATGAGATCTTGTGAAACTAGCAAAATGTTGAGAAATTAAAAGTATCTTAATTTTAAATGCCCTTTGAGGCCCAGGCCAAATGGCCCTCCTACCACCTCTTACTGGCATTTACGCATGTATGGCTTCTTTGAGTGTACATTCCCTTCAGGTTTCACTTTCATTTATGCACAAGTTATCCCCTCTTCAGTACTCATCACACTTTCAGATCTTTAACCCCGAATTTTCTGAATGCTCCCCAACACCAGACCAGATTCAGGGGGCTTGACATGGGACACCCTCCCCCTACTTCTCCTGAGCCCTGTGAGCAGCACAGGAGAAAGATACTCAGTGACTTGTATGGGAGGAGATGCAGTGCTAGCTTGGCTGCTCAGTGTTGGCCAAGTCTCAGCTATTATAGGGAGTGCTTGCAGGAGCAGGTGTGGTACATGAGCCAGGTGCACAACATCTCTGGCTGCTTGGTGAGCATCTGGCTTAAGGTAGACCAAGGGAAGAGCTGCCATGTGGTAGCAACATCTCTCCTACATGCTGCTACTTTCCTGTCCTGAATGCTGAGTTTCTCAACCTGACCTTGGCTTGTGTTTCGGCTCTTCCTTGCTATCTCCTGACCTTGGCTGGTGTGCTTGACTAATAGCCCAGCTGGCCTTGCTTGTTTCCCTGATCTAGGTGTCTCTCTTCAGTCATCTGCTGGCTAGCTCCTGTAGCTTCTCCTGTCTGCCATAGAAGAAAAAGAAGGAGAAAAAGAGGAAGAGGAAAATGAGTAGTGAGCTTGGATTTATACCCCACCTTTTTCTCCTGCAAGGAGACTCAAGGTGGCTTACAAACTCCTTTTCCCTTCCTCTTTCCACAACAGACACTTTGTTAGGTAGGTGGGACTGAGAGAGTTCCAAAGAATTGTGACTAACTCAAGGTCACTCAGCAGGCTTCATGTGCAGGCAAGTAATTTATTCTCTGGATCCTATCCTTCCCTACAATGGCTGTAGAGCAATTAAGTATCCTAACTCTGGAGGGGTATGAATTCAGAAGTGGGCTCACATCCAAATATAAATACATTATTCACATTTAGAAATGATTTATTTATATGTATTGTCAAAGATTTTCATGGTTGGAATCAATGGGCTTTTGGAGGTTTTCTGGGTTGTGTGGGCTTTATCTGAGAACTCCTAACATTTGATCTACATCTGTGGTTGGCATTTTCAGTGGCATGTGATTGTAAGATGTGTTCCCTTCTGTAACACATAGTGGAGTGGCCCACTGGGCCACAGGGAGCAATTCATCTTACCATGATATGCCTCTGATGATGCCAGCCACAGGTGCAGGCAAAATATTAGGAGTTAAAACTTCCAGAATCTGGCCACATAGCCCGGAAAACCATTAACAGTCAATTTATTTATAGTCAACTTTTCTTCTGGACAGAATTTTAAAGTAGTTTGCAACAAAGATCAACACATTCTCATACAACGATCTCTGAAACACCAAGTTCCTTTCCCCGTTTTCTTCACTAGCTCATGCTCTACCTGCATTCTCCATAGTTAAGAGTTATAGTGGCCTATCTTGTCTGATAATTTACAGGCTAGTAGTGATGGGAGAACTCTCCTTAGTTCAAATGATAAGTTGTTTTCCAGTTGTGAGTGGCATTATAACTGTTGCTTTTTATGAAGTATTCTGAATCACAAATATTTTACAATATTTTAAATACCCTGCCATGTAAAATTTGTGGCTTGCTTATATCATCTTTCCTCATGATTTGTCACTGACACTGTAAGATTGATCATGTATTATCAATATTTTGAAGACATGTTCTCAGGAAACATTTAAATAATGCATATTTTCTTCTTGTGTACCCTGCAGCTGCCCTGGAGGTACATATCACTATGCCAGTAGTCTAGTATGTTCTGAGTACACTATCACCAACCAGGTCAGTCTTTTGTATTTTCTAAGTGCATCACCACTAGGCTGCCTCATGTGATGAAGAATGCTGCTAACAGTGCAGTCCCCAAAGCATTCCATAATCTTGAAACTCAGTCATGTTTAAAATGATGGATATTCTTCCCCTAACCTTGGGGCATACATGACTTTGCCAGCGAGCCAATGAATTCTAAACATGTGGCTACCAGCCAACTGCCTAATGTTATGATGAATGATGCAAAAGCACATAAACTTGAAATACAGGCCATTTTAAATTGTGGTTGTACCAGCAGTATAGGCGTACAGGAGATCAAGAGAAGAGAGGCATTACATGCAGGGTAATTTCAGTTTTCAAGTCTTTTTTTTTTTTGCAAGGATCGCCACATTATTAGCAATTATTTATGGAAGATGACTTTGTAAGATCCTTTTTATAGATCTTATTTATGGATGATCTATATGTGGGGTGTGTACTGCATTTATGAAATGGGTATTTGTTACTGGAAATATCTGATAATTAGTTTCGATTGTTTCTTGCAATATTTATGGACTTTTAGTAAGTGCACATTGTTCAAGAATTCAACTGGCATAACGTTTCCTGATATAGAAATTCAGTGATTGGAAAAATTTCATCTGGTAACTTTCTTTTGTTCATAACACAACTATCAAAACCACAATGTGTTGAATGGCACCATTAGACCATTTTTGGATGGCACCATTAGACCATTTTTGGATGGCACCATTAGACAGTGAGTGGAACAAGTTTGCGGAAGGCATTATTGCAGCTTCCCACTGCAGCCCCCTGCATCTCTTTCCATGCCTTTCCTGATTTCTGATATCTCAGGAACAGTAAGAGATGAGACACAGGGGTGTTATTCCCAGACCCTATGATGCAGAATCTGTAGAAGATCCAGTATAGAAGAACAATTTCATTTTGTTAGGCCAAGGATTTTTGATAAAGAATTTTTAAAAAAATCAGCCTCACAATTGTGCAACTGAAGAACCAGTGTTTGTGAATTATTACAGGTATCCTCTCTTATTTTAAAGAAATGAGTTTTAGGAGGTAGCCATGTTAGTCTGCCAGACAACAGCAAAATTTGAGTCCAATAGCATCTTAAGACCAACAAGCTCCCTTTCTTACATCACAAATGCTTATACCTAGTGGTGGGATTCAGCAGGTTCGCACCACTTCGGCAGAACCAGTTGTTAAAATGATGCTTGTAAACAACCAGTTGTTAAATTATTTGAATCCCACCAATGAAACCGGTTGTTAAATTATTTGAATCCTACCACTGCTTATACCCCCAAAATATTGTTATTCTCTAAAGTATGGCTGGGCTGGAATCTAATTATTTTCAGAGCATCTAAATTATTTTCAGAGCATCTGAATGTCCCTAGGACATTCACATAAGCCTTCCAGTTAGCAAAGTCAGATGTCCCGTTCACAAGTTACATTTGATGGTAAGACATCGCCAGCAGGCATTCACCTAACAAGTGAAACCAGGGACCAATAGATGGATAAATGTATGTTCAGCTGTAGATGCTCTGAACTTACCATGAGAATTACTCAGCACGCATATGAAAAATATTGTACAGAGCCCTTCGGGGATAGGGCGGTATATTAAATTTAATAAATAAATAAATAAATAAATAAATAAATAAATAAATAAATAAATTCACTGTAATTTGTAAACAGGGCTAGAATCACCCAGACATAAACTGGAGAAGAGGAGAGGGGAGAACAGATCCCCAAAGAGACAATTTATATACTTTATTTAGTATCACATGATCAGAACGTTCATTAATTTAAAAATTAAAGTACCAGGCTTGCAAGTCTAGTTCCATTATTGTGTTACCTTTTAAGGCCCCTTCCACACATGCAGAATAATGCACTTTCAATCCACTTTCAGAATTGTTTGCAAATGGATTTTGCTATTCTACACAGTAAAATCCAACTGCAAAGTGCATTCAAAGTGGCTTGAAAGTGCATTATTCTGCAGGTGAGGAAGGGGTCAATTTCTCTGCTCTGTAGTTATGCTTGGACTTTATACATCATGATCAGGAAACATATGGGTTGACTCCCAGTCTCACGTGTACTTCATTCTTGTTCTTCCCTCTTTCTGGACTTTTCCTCTCTCCTCAACAATTTTACATTTTTAGCATTCCAGTTTGACCTCTTTTTGCTGAAGCTTTCACAGGTCCCCCCCCGCCCCCATCCTCATGGCTCCTCCTAACATCCTTGTTTACCTTTCACCTTTCTCTTTGTAAGTATCTTTCCCCTTTGTTCAGGATACTGTACACAAGCATCTCCACACAAAAAAATTATAGTGTTCTTCAGGAGTTGTTTACTATTAGACAAGATTAAAGATCACAATAAAAATTGCTTTGCTGGAATTGCATTTTAAAATTGAAATTACTTTGGTGGGCATGTACTGTAAATTGTCATCTCCTCCTCCTCCTGCATTTTTTTCCTCTCTTTTAGCCTTATTTCACTGAATCCTTAATCCTCCAGTAATGTTTGTATATGTGTGTGTGTACTTATGACCTTAAATCCAGAGTTGGAGAACAGACTTGTGAAGACACCCCACATATGTCACCTCCTTGATTCTTGGGTGATAAAGGCTGAAACAAGGGAGAAGATGGCAAAAATCTCTACTTTGAGCATCTCCATACACAACTCTGTGGTATCTAACTCAGGAGTGTTGAACTCCTTTGTTACAAGGGTCCAATATGACATAAATATGACTTGGTTGGGCCAGGCCAGTGGGATGAGTGGGGGGTGGGTGCGGGGTGGCTGCCTTGGTTCTCACGACCACAACAGGCTTGCCAGTCCAGATTAGTATTGGGGGGGTTTCTTCCTCAGGTGGCAAGTTGGGTGGCAGCTTGGACTGGGTGGGGGTGTCTGCCACAGCTGGTGATCTTGAAACAAGCTCACAACTCCAGATTGGCACTGTGGGAAGTGGTTAGTGCTGAGGGGGTGCTTGCCTCAGTTGGAAAGCCCACCCCAGGCTTGCTAGCCCAGATCAGAATGAGAGGGGGGTGCCTCAGCTGGCACACCCACAGGCTCACCAGGCCAGATTGTCATGGGGATGTGGCTCACCAGACCAGATTGGGAGCAGGGGCTGAGTGCATAACTGGGCTGATGACCCCACTGGGGGCTCACCAGACCAGAATAGGAGCAATAGTGAGGCTACCTCAGCCAGCTGACAGGCCTGATAACTCCTCTCAAGGGGCAGGATCTGGCCCTGGGCTACATGCTTGATACTCCTGATCTAACCTAATGCCTCTGCCAAATAAAATGGAGTATAATTTAGAATGTCTTTCTGTCACTGGACTGAAGTGCTTTGACAAAGACATATCTGTCCTGCTGATGTAATGCTATTGGCATTCCATTTGATCATGCCCAACAATGCCATACCATGGCTTTTAACATGGAAATGCAGGCAAGACAGAGGCGTAGCAAGGGGGAAAAGCGCCCTGTTCACCGGTGTGTCTCTGCCGAGTCCCACCCCAGAGCACCCCACCATGCCCCCGCCACATCCTTGCCACACCCCCACAGGGGCATGTGCCCAGTGCATTGTGCCCCCCCTGGAGCTACACCTTTGAGGAGAGAATGCAGCTTTAGTTGTTTCAAGAATGTTTAATTGGGGAGGTCAACAGTCTTCCACCAAATGGAGAACAACAAAAGTAATTCTAGTAATGATATTGCATTAGTTTACATTGAAGAGTTATTATTTGAACATTCAAATGAGCAGAAAGTTTATACTTAATCCTGGGCTCCGCTGTCTGTCTTCCTGTCTAGTAAATGTTTATCCACTATTAGTTCGAGTAACTCAGACCAGTGGACATGGTTCTCCCTTCTATGCTGTATGCTCACATCAACCATATGAGGATGATTTGACTGAGATACAGTGACTGGCCCAAAGGTCACAAGCTTCAGGGGAAAGTGGAGATCTGATTTTGGATTTCAGAACCTGGTCCAACACTCTGGCCACTGTATCATAATACTGCTATACTCTGTTCCACAGAAAGATGATGGAAGACTGCATATTCCTCCACCACAGAACAAAGCTTTCCAGACCTTCTTCATTGTAAAATGCTCTGCCTGGGCACTAGTGCCTACCTAGCCCTGCTCCCCCGTTCATTTGAAAGTAAAAATACATTTTGGCATAAATGCTCTTGTATCAAAGTATCATGTTTAATAATGCACAAAATAATGGTTTTAACAAAAGCAGTGTGTAAAAATTAATGGTAATTCTCATATTTGTTTGGGATTATATTCTAATGAGGAAGCATACAACTTTCTCAACGACTACACTTCAACTGACTAAATTATTATCTTTCTGTGGAACATAGTATGCCAGGATAGACCCATTACAGAAGATAATCCAAATTGTCACAATATGTTGGAGAGCCTTTTTAAACCATTTGCAGAAGTACCTCTGTGTTGAGAACTCTGGGTTCTTCAGGAGCAGAAATTGGTGCTAATCTTGTTTTTTAAATTCACTTGAACAAAGGAACATTGTAACATTTTGACTTTAAAATTGGCTTTTAGCAGGAGAAGGCAATTATTTTGGCCTGAGAACTGAAAGAAAATGCAGTGTCTACCTATATAGATGTGCCAGCAAGCAAAATCTGAGACATGGTGAAGAGTCAAAGTTTATACTTGACCAACCACACTTGGAACAAAACAATGTCCAGCAGTGCTTCCAGTAGCTCAGGGGGCCTGTGCCATGTCTGTTCTCTTGCCAAATAAATTGGTCTGGCGTGCCTGATCTAAAGCAATAGATTTTATGTGCATGTGTATTGAAATCATATTGGCTCCACTTCCAATTTTTTTTTAAAAAAATGTCTTGCTGGTGATAGGCTATTCATGGCCTTGGACCTGTTTACCTGAGGGACCGCCTCTCCCCATATTGACCTGCCAGGCCCTTCCATTCTTCGGAGGAGGACCTACTGGTGATCCCTGACCCAAAAGTGATCAGGCTGGCCTCTACAAGGGCCAGGGCTTTTACAGCCCTGGCCCCTACCTGGTGGAACAGGTTCCTGAGGGAGATCAGGGCCCTGTGAGACCTGCAGAGTTTTTGCAGGGCCTGTAAGACGGATCTGTTCCACCAGGCATTTGGCCAGCCTGGCTGAGTACATTGTGCCTTTTCCATCTGGCCTCCCATGGGTATGAAGGGGGAAGGGTGCTTGACACCATGGGTTGTTTTATGGTTCCTGTTTTTATAGATTATATATAGAGTATTTATATTGTGTTTTAATTCTGTGTATTGAGGTTTATGTTTTATTTTGTTGTTTACTGCCCTGAGCCCTCCAGGGGAGGGTGGTTTATAAATTTGATATAATAAATAATAATAATAATATTACAGCCTTAGAGAGTCTTGGACAGGTGTGCAGATTATGATGGCATTATACTGTGCACTTAGAAAATGAGTCAGAAAATAATAAAAGCTCAAAGTAGCTGTTGAACAGTAGATGTTTTGCGCAAGTTATAAACAATACATAAGATGCATCAGCACAAGAGAGTAAAATACAAAATAAGGGAAAATGCAATTTTGTTTTCATTGCAGGCAGCCATTTTCCTGCCATTTTCCCAAAAAATTCTGGGTGCTAGTTTTACAATATCAACAACCCTATAAGGTGGGTTAGACTGAGAGAAATTGACTGGCCCAAGCTGCTTCATGGTAAAATGACACTTCACTCAGGTATCTGAAGATTTGCCATGTTAAAAGCTAAATAGTGGATTTCTATGCTGTGAACATGCAAGAGCTAACATAACACCAGACGTTTCAGAACCCATTTTCCCTTCTGGTTTGCAAAGAGCACCAGGATAAGAAGAAGAAGAAGAGTTTGGATTTATATTCCCCCCTTTCTCTCCTGCAGGAGACTCAAAGGGGCTTACAATCTCCTTTCCCTTGCTCCCTCACAACAAACACCCTGTGAGGTGGATGGGGCTGAGAGAGCTCCGAGAAGCTGTGACTAGCCCAAGGTCACCCAACTGGCGTGTGTGGGAATGTACAGGCTAATCTGAATTCCCCAGATAAGCCTCCACAGCTCAGGCAGCAGAGCGGGGAATCTTTGTTTCCTTTGATTGCTATTGTCTATAGTTGTCCTGTGTTTGTGTGGAGCTGATTAGTCACTGTCTTTTTTTAAACTTTCTCCTTGAGGGATACTCATTTTCCTCCCCTCCCTTTTATCCCCACAGCAACACTGTGAGGTAGGTTAAGCTGAGTGTATGTGATTGGGCCAAGGTCACCCAGCAAGCTTCCATGGTAAGATAAGGATTTGATCATGGGCTTCCCTGATCCTAGTCCACACTTCAACCACTATACCATGAGTTCAAAAAGTCCCATGTTTCTCTGGAACACAATAAAAACTGCAGCTTGTTGAAAAGAATCTATCCTTCCTGTGACCATCAGAACCAGCTGTTATTTTTATGGACTCTTAACAGAGAGGGGGAGAAGCCCCAGCAAACTATTTTTAGCATCCAAATGTTGATTCATTCATAACTCTCCTATTATTAGGAATTGCCCCAATAAGAAATACATTTTCATAACTATGCAGCTGATACCACTTACTTAAGTAGTCATTTCCCCAGTGTTTTACGGAAAGTAAAAACACAAAATAAATGTGTAATTGCTGTATAGAATTAATAATGTTTCAATTAAAATTACCCCCAGTTTTTGCAATGGGTAACTTAAATTTCAAAGCATGAAATTAGATCTGAGCTCTCCTTAACACTATCCAGTCTCAAAATATTCCATGTTTGGAATATTGAAATAATTGAGATTTGTTCAACATAACTGTGGATTGCATCCCATGGAAGATTTCCACAGGCCTTGTACAGGCAACAGCACCAAAAAAAATTATTTCTACCTATCAGCTTGCATAAAGTAAAACTGATTCTATTCTCCACTAGCTATCCTGTATGTGCAGGACAAGGTATTTCTTCTGATAGCAAACTTAAATGACACCATGATTCAAGACCATATGATGGTCCATGTGCATACTGATGTTTCACTAACAGCCCAATCCAGAGTGGGCTGGCAGGCAGAGACGGTGCCGCTCCAGTGCCGCCCTCTCAAAGGCCTTTCCCATAGCATGAGAAACTCCAACACTTTTAAAAATCCCTTCAGAATCTCACATAGGGAAAAGCATGGAAAACGTGGCATTTCTCTGAGGCCAGGTCCATCAGCACAAGGCGGCTGAACAGGCAGTGGAAGCCAACCAACATTGGGTCCAACTCCGGGAGGCCCCTACCACGCTCCCAGCATGCTGATGTGGCTCAGCAGTGCCGACACAGAGCTGGGCACCACAGCCAGGTGTCCAAATGTCCCATAGTGGATTCACCTCTCTGCTGGGGTGAGTGCCCCAGAGAGGGCATTTCCTCCAGCTTAGGCCTGTGCCATGTCCAGAGGGGGATTTCTGTATTATATTAAAGCACAACCACTGTGTGTTTTTCCATTCCTTAAGTTACTATGTGCGCAAGAAGAGTTGTGGTTAAGTACATTTTTCTTTCCATTCACGCACTGCTGCATTCAACCCATTGATTAGTACTGTAAATAATATGTCAAAAATGAATTTCTGTGTTTCATTATGTTTTGCCAATATTTTAAATACTTATTGCCCCCAAATGATCTGTAGTTATAGAAAATAAAACAAAGGAAGATGTTGCCTGTTTTGATAATTGGTGTGAGGAAAACCTTTGACATATCTCTGAAGTAGGTAGAAAACAGACTGTGTTTCTGTTGATAGCTGCTTTTAGTTGTTATGAAGGAACAGTGACAAGATAGAACTTTCAGAACTCAAGAGAGATAATTTCTCTTTTGAAGGAGAATAAGAGCCAACTGCATGTGATACTGTCGGCCTATTCTAGGATCTCTCAATGGCCAAGTAACAATGTTGACGGGTAGGTCACATAAATTCAGAAATATTGCTTCACCTCTGCCAAATGCTAGGGGGAAGCCATTCGAAAGAGCGGCTACAGCTGTCTTCATTTCATGTCTGGCTCTTAGCCAGACTGCAACAAGTCAAAGGCCAGATGCTACTGAGACTGCCTTTTTGAGTCTCTCAAAGTTTCATTCAATGTACATATACATAGGAAGGAGCTTAAACAGTGTAACAATTTATACTTTGGATAAAGGGGGGAAAGACCTTGGGTCATTTACAAAATAAACCTGTATAAGTTTTTCACTATTTTAAATGACATCCCCTATTTTAAATGACATTCTGCAAAGGATTCTTGAGAATTTGGGAGAAGAGATGCTAAGGTGAATTACTAATTGTTCAGGCGACCATGGAAGTTGTGCTTGTTTCTCTCTGTGCCATAAATGTCTATAGTTACGTTTATTTCAGTACTATGAAAAAGTTCATCTACTACTTACTGCATAATTTAAGCAACTTTTAATTAAAATATGATCACCTTAATTAAACTACACTGTAATTAAGCAAATATGAAATAGAACAAAGGTACATACAGCTTTAAAGCACAAGAGCAGGTCAATCTCATTTTCCTTGACATTTGTTAATCCTAGCATTGGGAATTTTCAGTTGTACAGTCCTGTTATTAACAGGTTTATTCAGAGTTTGGCCATTTACAAAGTCTGCTTAGTTCAACAGTTAATTACTTGAGTGCTTGCTAAACAGATTTGTATCCAATTTTTGCCAAACTCTTTATGCACAAAAATACCTCAGATCAACAGCCCATTATAGTGCTAAGGACTTTGTAGATAAATTGTGGAGCATAGGAGGCTTTTATTTTTTAAAGTAGCATTTATTTACAGTTGGTTCGTATGATTTGTGACTGATTTAGCTGTCTATATATTTAATTAGCTTCCAAGTGGTGCAGCAGAATAGCAGGGGTGGGTGGAACTCTATCAGGCTGGGTGAAAATATGCAAAAAACCCATTGTGTTTTAGAAAGGAACAAGTGGATGCCCATGAAAAAAAGAAATTATCACACTGGTCCCTACTTTGTCCTCGACTTCTGACATGTGCTTCAGCCACTTTCTCTACCCATTTTTCCCACTAGCACCTCATTCTCCCATCTTTTCCCTTTCAAATTCTATTCTTCATTCCCCCTTACACCCAGTAGTGGTCCCATCCTACCCAATTCCCTTGTGCTCCCCCTTTTTCCCTCAGTCCCCACTATCTTTTTTCCATTGCTCTACCTGCCTACTCACATACCTCCATACTGGTACATATATCTACTCTTCTCCACTCATCAGTCAGTGGGCTGACCACTCATCTCTTAGTAGCTCAGCTGAAGCACAGTCTACCTGCCTTCCTCATCAGCTCCTCCACCCCCACCCACCCACCTCAGTGATAGGGGGTGGCTCCTCTCCTGCCTGCCTTGTTCACCTGAGAGAAGGTAGGCCATGATTTTTCCTTCCACCATGCTTCTCTTCCCTGCTGCCTTGCCTCCCAGCCATCTCACACCCCACATCACTCTGCCCTCCCACTCTTTTGTCACATCCCACTGTAATGCTATTGATATTAGGTGATGACTTCAACAGAGGCACATTGTCTGCATTGTCTTCTGGGGGGGGGGGGTTAATACCACCATTCCCCCTTGTTTTCATATTTTCATATTTTTTCTTTAGATCTGGGGGGGGGGGTTTCCCCCAAGGTTGCTGAAAAATCTTTCTTCTGTGTACATGGCCCCAATCCACAGATTTCAGTACCCAGAAGTGGAGTCATGTTGACTATTAGGTATATTGACAGCTGAAGCAAACTGTCAAACAGCAAAAATGGGTCAATAAATAGACGTAAGGTCCATTATAAATTTGTTTGAGACTAGTGACTCTTGTTTGACACTAGTGAACATGATGTGAGCTTAACCAGATACTTTTCCATAATTGTAATTATAGACCATGCTCCTTCACAAGGTGAGCTCCAGGTTTTGCGTAATCCCCTCCTCTAGTGTTCTCTACTCTCTAATATCCCCACCCTTTCCTCGTTGTTCAGTCAACACCCATATAGTTGGTGGGCAAGCATACAGGCATGGCTAAAAAGAGGAGCAGCAACTTGTACCTGCTTACTCTCCCATCAAGAGGCACTGTCAACTGGACTTACTGGTCCAGTACTCCATGTTGGCCAGGGAAAGCAAGTTGTAGTAACTCTGCTGGTGCTGCTGGCCTTCTCACTTACTTGAACAGTGGTGGTAAGAAACAGTAACCATTACTACTTGCTTGCTTGCTGCTCAGTGAGAACAATAATACTTTCAATGGCTATTTTCCCCTCCCCTCCCCCAAGAGTTATGCCTGTTCAGGGAATGAGGGAATAAAAAAAGAGTGGGTGTTCTTCACAGTCACTCAGAAATTGTGGTTAGGTGGATAAGCATGCAGTTACAGCATGGCCTCTAGCCAACTGTCTTTCAAATATTCCATGCTTATTCAGCTGCAAAAAGGGGTTAAAGCTAAACTGCACCATCCTCCCTCCAAATCTGGTAGAAACAAGTGGATCCTTTTCCTGTCAGCCAGAATGTTTGCTTTGATTAAAGTTGATTTTGCATTTATGTATCTTTGACACCAATTTTCCTTTCTGTCTTACAGTCAAGATAAGATATACTACTTGCGGGAGGGGTCCCATTAATGCAAAGCAAATTGTCCTACTTTACCGGGGTGTGTGTGTCACCAATCGGGCATGCGATTTGGATTTTCTACCTCAAACAGCAAAACTTTGCCCTCATTTGTTATATGCTCATATAAGTGTAATAATTTTCAATGGATATTTCTTGGACCAAAAACAATTTTTTTATCAACCTACAGCTGCCCTCTTTCCTACTAAAGCATGTAATATTTTCTCCTTTATTTTCAGTCTTTTATATCAATGGTCCAGCTACATGCTTAGTGCTTACATGCTTAGACAGCTTACATGCTTAGACAGCTGAATATTCAGTCCTCTTACCTGGGAAGTAGCAACAAAATAATTGACATGACTGGTTTACAATCAATTGTTTTCTTGATTGTTTAAAGTAGGAGTTTAAATGTTTGGGGGACTTTAGCCCAAGCAGTTGACTCACACTGCATCTAATCCCTGGGTTATTTCTTTAGGCCTAATTTGACTTTTCAAAGAGTGAGACACATTCATGTTTCCTCTGACATTTTATATTCTACAACAGCATGATATCTCCCTCTAGGCCGCTGTCACCCTCATTGAAAATGTTCATTCTTTCAGAAATGTACTCCTTCATTGTATATGCAGGCAGCAAGCCTAAAACAATTTCTGGAGTTAACCCAAAGAACACTGTGGCTTAGTTTATATAGTTATTCATGATGTGAATCCTGAGACGGCCAAGGTTCTGAAGCTCTGGAACTAATTTGGCAAACAAAATACATCCCAGTTTTGGAACTATTTGTAAGCAGCAATAATTGCCCACCCTACTGTAATTAAACTAAAACTATCTTTCTGAAAACTGAAGCGTTCTGAGTCTGTTCAGTATCTGGATGGGAGGCATTCTTAGAAATTCTGTACACCATCTCAAATTCTATGGTGAGAAGAAGACTAGATTCAAACGGACATTCACAGTATACTCCATTGATCTTATGGTATTTTGCGTTTATGGTATTTGTATCCTATCCTACTTGCAATGAGCTCAAGATACAAGGAGCTCCCTCATTTTATTTTTACCACTGAGAGGAGGCTAAAGGTCAAAATACAAAACTATTTCTTGGCCAAATAACCACACAACCCTTTGGGAGTCTTCCTCCAATTATATGTGTGACTACAAGTACCGTGTATTTTGAGAGAGGCAGTAACTGCTCAAAGTCAGTCAGTATGTTTGCTGTCTGAGGATGGAATTCCCTGGGCAACTTCCTTATCCAAAGATCACACCACACATTTGGCTGGGGTAAATCAATTGACCTTAGCCATTCTTTATTAATCATACAGAAGCGTGAGGCCAACCAGGGGTCTTGATCTGAACAACTAACATCACAGCGAAGTCCCTGCGAGCGATGCCCCGTTCCAAGGCTTCACTCCGTTGTGGGGCTCTGCCGGGCAGACGTTCAGGGAAGCAGAGAAGCATGGGAAATGTAGTCAATAGATTGCACAAGAACTGAAGACGTTTTTCAATTCTTTTCAACCAGAGAATTGTTTTAAAAGGGGATTCATTTAAAACATTGTGAGGCTGCAAAAACATTTGGGAGTAAAGAAAACAATGCTGAACTCCATGGAGGAAATGTTTTATTTTTTTTTACCTCAATATTTTAAAAGGTTTGTGCAGAAAGGGCCAGTATGCTGCACAAACTAGCAAAAATAAACCAACAAAAAGAACAAGTCTCGAAGAGATTGTGTCATGATTATAGCATGCTCGGTGATGCTAATTATTTTCCAAACATTTTAAGAACTGAAAACTAATTTACTTCTAATATTCTCAAGTTTATGGTTAAAACATATATACCATTTCTTCTGCATTCCATGGGGGCAGGGCCTGGGGGCGATTTTCCACCGCCAGGCATGCGCCTGGTGCACAGCGCACCCCCCATTCCCTTGTAGCTCCGCCACTGGTGACAGGCAGCTTAAGAAGTAAGTCCCAGGTACTACGCTCTTGTCCATAATTATGAATTGCTGAAGATAGAAGGGAAGGCAGTGCTATTACTAGAGAGTGTCAGAAAGTGGTGACTGAGTAGCCAGGGGCATGGCTGTAGCAGCTCCCACTAGCCCCTGAGCCAGATGCACATCTGTGCAGAGCTGCAGGAATGGGCCTGGCCATTCTAACAGCATCTACCAGTATCAAAGTGCAAGAGAGTGGCCTTTTTCAATGACAGAAGCTCAGTGGTAAAAGCTGACATGTTCTCTGTACTTCAGTCTATGAACTGTCATCAACGGAAAGTCATTAGCTCAAGATTTGGCATTTTGAGCCATAAATAGATTTTTCATATCATAAGTTAGAGGTATTGCAATATTTCATCATTTATGACTAGGGTTTTTGGTCACCAATACCACATAGTTTCTGTGACTTTGCTAATGGTCCAGTGTTCAGTTTGGAGATACAGGAATACAATCTAGATCAGCGAAGCTTACATAGTGCTTTCCTGATGTCTAGACTATCTAAAATCAGCAACAAGGTGCAATGCAGCTATCCACCCAATTGTCAGCCATGGCACTGCTACCTTCCCATATTCATATCAGAATATTTTACAATGTTTACTATAGTTTCTATTCCTATGTGTCTAGAAAAACAAAGAGGAAGGGCAGCATTTAATTTTATTTATGTATTTCACAAAATGCATATATTTACAAATGTAAATCATATTTACATAAATTTCAGAATAGTGTACTTGAATACTAGCAGAAATACTATTTTTAAAGTGTCATTAGCTTAATCTGACCCAGTAAACAATCAGCTTGGAAATGCTATTGAAAACTCTTCTGTTGCTATATAACATTGTATTTCTGGTAATAATCTCAGTAATTTCCCACTTTTTCTTTCATACTTTAAAGTGGTATTGATGGGCTTGCCTGCTGTAAACAACTGTCAAACCTTGTAATATCGGTATTACTATACATAGTTTTAACAGAAAGTCCAATCATTAACCAAGTGCTAATATTTAATTTCAACATATTAGGAATTCATAAAGGGCCTAAATAAAATACATATAATTAACAAGCTTAATTAATTGAGTCAAATGTTTTTTTCAGATGTCACAACATATGTCTAATTAGGTAGTTTCATGATAAAAAAACAATAAATGTTTCAGAGGTACTAAATGGTGGGTGGAAATAGCAGTGCAGACACCCATCAGCCACATATTATTCTGTTGGCATGACGCATATAAGGGTTTTTTATATATTAAAGTGTTACAAGTGGAAACCTGAAAGGACTTGCAGAGGCATCTTATTTCCCCCTCCTTCACTATTTCTTCTTTCCATGTTCTGAAAGCCTCCATAGTGTCTCTCCTTTTCTTGCTTCCTTCTCTCATTCTAGGGAAGTGATGGTGAACCTATGGCACAGGTGCCAGAGGTGGCACTCAGAGCCCTCTCTGTGGGCACACGCACACATAGTTCGTCATGTGGGGGACGGAAAATCACCCCCCCACACACACACATCTAGGCTGGCCTGGGCCACTGAGCATGACGTGCACGCACCATGGTGAACAGGGAGGACTCGGCTGGCAGGCCTGGTGCCTGTGCTCCAGGTGGCTGCTGCCCAAGGGGGGGGGCGCAGAGGAGGCAGAGACGCTAGCGAGACACAGAGTGGTGAGCACGGCTGGAGGCTGGCTGGCCCCTGCTCGAGCGTGTGGGGCAGAGGAAGAGGGAGCCATGTAGTCGTACCCACGAGGTCCCAGGGAAGAGACGACACGCGGAGATTTCATCTGGTGGAGAGAGCCAGCAAGCAGGAAGTGCGGGATCCCGTGATCCTGGCAACTCTGCCGTGCGCTCGCCCCTCACACCTTTTATTAGGGTTTCAATGGGGCCGTGTAAAAGGGGTCGGGCAGGCGGGAGAACGGGAGGTCGGGAGAGTGGGAGAGCGGGAGATCATCATGTGATGCATGATCTAATCGGGCTGCTACGTGCGGGAGGAAGCACCCATGTCTGGGCCTAATCTTCACCTGAGGGCAGGAGCCTTTGTGTCCCTTTGTGTGGGACACCTGGTGACAGCGAGTCAGGCAGTTCATGACCCGTGACTCATGGGGGAGCAGGGGTTGGGGGAGCGTGTGCGCCCGGAAGGCCGCAGCCGGCACCGGCATGCCTAGCGCGCCTTCTACGGTTCTGCCGGGTTCGCGGGCTCACCCCTACATCTCCCCGTTTCTTATATTTTAGGAAGGAAGCCGAATTAGTTGGGGCAATTTAGGGGGATGCTTGCCTCCCCAGGGACTTGCTCAAGCTGGCTGAGTTGTTTGTGCAGCATGAGGACCTGGTTGCGGCATAGGGGAAAGTCAAGGGGTTTCTTACAAATGTTACAGGCAAAGGCAGATACGCACTGAACAAGGCAAGATCCAACAACAAGGCATACAATCAAACCAATGAAGAATTGTACAATAGCATTTAACCATCCCCCCGGCAGCCAGCTCCAAAGGGCTGACCACCAGTGAGGCAACACATCGTATTTCAGATTAGATACAACATCTTGTAACTCACGAACTTTCATATGAATCAAATGGGAATTATCAGAGAGATTAAAACAACACATATTATGTACATTCTCACAACCTTGGTGATGCAGTAATAACAAATAATCAATAGCGGCACGATTATCTAAAGTCGCTTGACGAAGCTCTTTTTGCTCGGAGGCCAGAGCATCCAGAGCGGTGGAGGTGGAATTAATGGACTTCGCAAGGGCACAGGCCAGCCGGCCAATAGTCTTAGCGTTATAGGTGGCGAGTCCGGGGACTCCCACCAAGGAGGTCGCGAGGGAGACATACTCAGCTTTGGAAAGGGTGACCGCGTCGCTCCGGCAGGAAGGGTCGAGGGAAAGAGCGGAGCGGCGACGGCGTTTGGGCTCCCGGGGTGGAGCCTGAGGCAGGACGATGGTAAGACGGCTGAGGCAACAAAGAGTTCCGGCAGAAAGGCGAGCGGGGATGTAGTTGAAGGTTCTCTCCCCGCAAGTCCAGAACCAGCCTTTAGGGAGGAGGATGTTCCCATATATGGGGGCAATGTCCTCGACATGCGTGCAGTTCCAGTTGGTCGAGCCGGTGACTGGGCTCGGGCCAGTCTCCTGTCCCGCCACATCAGCAATGCGGGCGCAAGTGTTGGACTCGTGGTTGGCGACGGTTTGGGTGATGAGAGAGAGGGCGCCAGCGGGGAGGGTTTGAACAACGGGTCCCCAATCGGCGCTCATGGAGTATCGGATGGACGAGGCGTTCATGAAAGGGCTCAGGCCCGACTCTTCCAGGAAATCCCCAGGGGCCTTGCAGACAGGGAGTAGGCAGGAGCTTAGCAAGCTTCCCACTCCGAGGTACTGGCCCAGGCAGAAGGATGAGACGTTGGCAGCGGCAGCGAACCGCTCCCAGATGTTGACTTGGTTGATCTCCAAAAGGGGGTGACCGAGCGTCACCGGCAAGAGGCAGCAGAGCAGGCAGATGAGGGTGACTGCGGAGTTTGCAGTGATGATCGCAAAGATGGCAGCGCAGAGACCCTCGGGCGTCTCGGGGCAGCCTTGCTGTTGCAGTAGCTCTCGAGCTCGGCCGGTCGTTGCCTTGACGTCTCCCCAAGTCATCTGGGTCCTCAAGCTGTTCTGGCGCTGGCGGCGGTTCCGTCGGGGTCGCGGGGCCGGATCTTCCAGGGAGATCCGCTCCATCTCCGGGATCGGGTTGGTTTCCTTCTGGTGCCATTCCATGGGTTGGTTGGACACGGCGAAGCTGGAATCCACTGGGGACCTGTAGGGAGAGGGATTGAAGCATACCCCTTCCCCAGGTTATGAGGGGGCCGGGCCCCGCCAAGCTTGGTCTTGGCTCAGGTGGGAGTGGATCTGAGAGCAGGTTCGAATTGTTCAATTTCAATTCTGCAGGGGGGTGCAGGCCATGGAGGCCCCGCCTACTCCCCTTTCTTTAGTTTGTTTGGGCCGGAGACAGGGGGTACGAAGGGCAGGCAACTTCTATGTGGAGTTGGCTTCAGAGGCGTCATCAGGATGCGTCGGAGTGATGGCCCGAGCCCCAAAAGAGGGGGGGCGAGTGGACCGTCAGGGGATTGTGGGTATGCATATCTAATTTGTAGGACAAAAGGAACTTTGGGGGTGCGTCCAGAGAAGGGGATGCGTCAGAAGAGCAAGACAATCACACATTTGGGAGTTGGTCTTTGGGACAAAGGACTGGGGAAGGTTCCACCCTGGGGCAGGTATACTTACCGTGATCGCAGAGGTTGAGGCAGGCATGGTGTTCAGAATTTGGGGTCGAATTTGAGTATCTTGGGGAAATGCCGCTTGCCGAAACCACTCCTTAAGGGGCGGTTTCGGCTAAGCGCCTGGCCTTGCACATGGTATTGATACAGCTGCCAGGCGCTGGGCAACCACAACCCAAACATGTTTGTGAGTGAATTTGGTGCGGCAGCCCCTTTTTAACCTGGGGCCTGTCCTGGCAGTGCTGCGGTACCAGGATGGGCCCAGATTTTAATCCAGGGAGGGCCAGTCAGCCAATTGGCCCTCCCGCCTTTGCTGTTTGAAAAAATAGAACAAGTGAGGGAAAGAAAGAGGGTGTTCCAGAGCGAGGGCTCTGGGGTGGAGGTAGGAAACACAGTTAGAGCCGGGGGGTAGGGATCTCAACGTGGCCCGCTGCTATCTGTTCTTCTTCTGGGTAGCAGCCGTGGCGGGAGTGGATTTATCCATCCCAAATTAGAGTCATCTTTATTTATTTATTTATTTATTTATTTATTGTATTTGTATACCGCCCTCCCCGAAGGCTCAGGGCGGTTTCCAACAAAATAAAAATTTAAAACATCATATATATAAGTTAATTAAAATACATAAAATACATAAAATATTAAACTAGAGATGGCTTCAGCTATTCTATTCCCCCTTTTTATGAACCCATGGGAGGCCAGATGTTTGCTTTTTATCGCGGTTGGTATCATCCCGGCTGGCCAAACGCCTGGCGGAACAGGTCCGTTTTACAGGCCCTGCGGAAACTTTGTAAATCCCGCAGGGCCCTGATCTCACCTGGAAGCCTGTTCCACCAGGTAGGGGCCAGAGCCGTAAAAGCCCTGGCCCTTGTAGAGGCCAGCCGGATCGCCTTGGGGCCAGGGATTACCAGTACGTCCGCCTCTGATGAACGGAGGGGCCTAGAAGGGCGATATAGGGAGAGACCGTCCCTTAGATATGCAGGGCCAAGGCCGCGAATGGCTTTAAAGGTCAAAACCAAAACTTTAAACATGACCCGGTACTCGATCGGCAGCCAGTGCAGTTGGTATAGGACCGGAGTAATCCGGTCCCTCGCTGTTGCTCCGGAAAGGAGTCTGGCTGCCGCATTCTGTACGAGTTTCAGTTTCCGGATCATGGCTAAAGGTAAGCCCGCGTAGAGCGAGTTACAATGAGTCTAATCTAGAGGTGACCGTGGCATGGATCACAGTGGCCAGATCAGAACGGGAGAGATACGGGGCCAGTTGCCGTGCCTGCCGCAGATGGTAAAAAGCTGCCTGGGCTGTCTGGGTGACCTGGACCACCAATGATAGAGATGGATCCAGAGTCACCCCCAGGCTCTTGGTGAACGAAGTTAGTTTTAATGTCTCGCCAAGAAGGGTAGGCAGGCCAAAGGCCACCAGACACTCCCCCCGGCCCAGCCACAGGACCTCCGTCTTAGTGGGATTCAACTTCAGCCGACTTGCACTCAACCAACCAGCCACAGCATCAAGACAACGCTGGAGAGCATCAGGGGCCGAGGTCGGGCTGCCCTCCATTGTGAACAAGAGCTGGGTGTCATCAGCGTATTGGTGACACCGCAGCCCAAAACTCCGAACTAGACTCGCCAGGGGGTGCATGTAGATATTAAAAAGCATCGGGGAGAGTATCGCTCCTTGCGGCACCCCACACATAATGGGGCGACGCTTGGAGATCTCACCCCCCGATGCCACCTGCTGTCCCCGATCTCAGAGGAACAAGATCAGCCAATTTAAGGCTGAATCTCGGACCCCGATACCAGCGAGGCGGTGGACCAAAAGGTCGTGGTCTACCATATCGAACGCTGCGGTGAGATCTAACAACACCAACAGCGCCGAACCGCCTCTGTCCAAGTGTAGTCGGAGGTCGTCCACAACAGTGACCAGCACCGTCTCGGTCCCATGACCAGCGCGGAAGCCCGACTGGAAGGGATCCAGTATGTTTGTGTCATCCAGGAATCGCTGGAGCTGAGCCGCCACCGCTCGCTCAATTACCTTGCTCAAGAATGGTAAATTAGAAACTGTGCAGTAATTGGCCAGATCTCCAGGATCTAAGTGCGGTCTTTTTAGGAGTGGGCGGACCACTGCCTCTTTAAGCCGACCAGGGAAAACTCCTTGCTCAAGGGAGCAGTTGACTATATCCAACAGGTGGCTCTGAAGCTCCTCCCTGCCGGCTTTCACCAACCAGGAAGGGCACGGGTCAAAAGGACAAGTGGTAGATCGTACAGCATCCAGGATCCTGTCAACATTCGTTGGGTCAAGTAAGCTGAAGTGGTCCAAGAAAGGACAGCCCAAAGGCAGCCCAGGGGCCTCTAGTTCACATACCGTGATCAATAGTGGCAGGGAGGGATTGGCTGGAGGGTCAAAGGGACTTTGTTATTATTGTAGAAGTAGTTCCCGCGAAAAGCCTCACAGTTTCCTAATGCCAAATCAGTCTCTTTAGGACTCTATCAAGAGGTCGTCAACATCCGAATTACACGAAACAGATTGTGCTGGGCTTAACTAGCAGATTCAATAGCAAAGCAAAATATATGCCCGCTTCGTCTCCTTCACAGCACTCTCATAGGACTTCATAAACGACGATATGACTGGTCTTGACCCCTCGTCAAGTACCCGCCGCCACCCTCGCTTCTAGCCGTCTCTGTAGTTCCCCTTTTCATCTTCCCTCAGGCTCCCTCGCCGGTGTACTGCAAGGAGCCGGGTTGATGCGGCACGCCTGAGAGAGATGCTTTGGAAGGCCGACAATCACCGATGGCTTCAGAGAGCCTGGTGTCCCAGCTTTCTACCAGCTCATTCGGTAGAGTAGCCAGTGGGCGGGAGTTCCCGTGAGAGCATTTTGGAACCGGTTTCACCGGTTCCATTAGTCTCCGCTGGCATGGCTAAAATATGCCCGTCCACCTAGGCACTCGGCTTTGCCCGCTTACCTGACTCATGAGATCCCCTGCACCCCTACAAATTCAACATGGATGTCCAAGACGATGAGGGCGGGACTGTGAGCTGTCGCTCAAGCCCTGGACTGCGGACCGTTGAGCGGAGTTTTAATGGTGCTTCGTCTCATCGGTTCGCTTCCCCACCCCCCTAAATGCGGCGGGCAAAGCCCCGGATGCGGCCACTGATCAGGCCACTTTCGGCTGCTCATGATGACAATGGTTACGTACGGGTGCTCGGTGTCCACAAGTCCCTTGAATGGACGCCCTTCTAAAAGTGAGCTCCAGGTATGCATGGAGCTGCCGATGGGCGTTTCTACTGCCGCTTAACGGTGTTAATCCGGCTGTGCCCCGATGGCTGCATCTGGGCTCCGTGTGCCTTTATTGGATCGGCGGCAGGCAGCATGTGGGGCAGGAGGATCAGCTATGCGCAGCTGGGTTCCACTGGGCAGCTTCCTGCGGGATGTTTGTCCCACACCTGAATGTGAAGCGGCTCTCTTTGGTGCTGTAGAGTCAATGAACTCCCGGAACAATGCCAAACAGTCCCTGCTCTCAGCGGCGGAGGTTTGGGCAAGCGTTAACCCGACGGCCTCTGGGGAGATGGGATCGCCAGACAGAGTCGGAACAATGAGGAATCGTCATGGTAAACTTTGAGTAGCAGGCTGCGGTGCAGAGAGGAGGGAGATACCGCTGGGAGGAGGTGGCTTGGGTTCTTCGGGCGGCCCCTTGGTTCTCCCGGGGCTGGTTTAGTACTCTCTCCTCGGCAGTCCCTTGGCTGGGGAGAGTCCCTGGTAAGAGTTTCCCATCGGGCACTCGCTTCTCCAGTGGAAGCCCTCCCGGCATCGGGGGCATTTGGTCCGGAGGCTTTCCTGGACTCTCTATCCTCCGTCGGGGTTGCCAAAGCTCCCCCCGCACCGGGCGACCTACAATCCCTCCCGGAAGTGTCCCCGCTTGCGGCAGTTTGAAGCACTCGTCTTGGGGCTGTCCCCGGTCGGTGGAGAGTGGAAGTGCTGCTGAGGAGGTTGCCGGTCTGATGGGCGGGAGAGATCCGATAATATCGCTGGCTTGAAGCCTTCCAAGCATGTCGGCCAGCTCGAGGGTTCGCTTCCCTAAGCCCGGGTAGACTCGCCTCTGTGGCACCTCAGCGGAGGCGTTCTCTTTGGCGAGAGAGCATGAGGAGTTCGTGTTGGGCTGCGTCGTTGTCAACTTAGTCTCTCGCAAGGGCCTCCTGGAGCTCTGTTCAGGAATTCAGCGTAAGGCTCCCTGGGAGAGGCTTCTGCTGAACATTGGAAAAAGCTTCTGGGATTTGGCTGTCCGGCTGGCGCGGCACTCTTACAAAACTTTGGTAGAGTGCAGTCAGAGCAGCAAATCTTTAAGGGTAGCCTCCGGCAGGACTTAGTCCTGCTGCAGCGCCGGGAAGGGCGAAGCCTTCGCAGCACGTTAAGCTGCGTGGCAGTATAGGCGCTGCCAGAAGGCTGCCCCTCTGCTTATGCATTGTTGGCGGTATTCGCTTTCCCAAACAAATAAAATTGTACTTGCAGGGTTCAAAGAGCATGTGAAAAGTGGTTTTCCAGTCCTCTGGAACCATTATGTGATTCCGCATGGCGGCTTCCAAACAACATGCCTCTCACATAGCGGGCTGGAATGATCCCCACGTCCCGTATTGCCTTGCGGGAGCTCAGTGAGGACGCGTTATAGCCTATGGGGCGATATCAACGCACCTTCGTTGGATGGCGCCTGCCTCCCCCACGTAGTCAGATGTAGTGGGCTGGGCGAGACGGTGAGGAGAGTCGGCGTGAATCGCTTCCGGGCTGTGGTTTCCCTTTCCCTCTGCAGATCGCGGGGAAATAAATGCTCTGCTAGAGTTTTTTGAAACTCGCGCCATTACCATTTGGCATTGACGGAGGTG
Source organism: Sphaerodactylus townsendi (assembly GCF_021028975.2). Classification (NCBI taxonomy): domain Eukaryota; kingdom Metazoa; phylum Chordata; class Lepidosauria; order Squamata; family Sphaerodactylidae; genus Sphaerodactylus; species Sphaerodactylus townsendi. The sequence goes on along the minus strand of NC_059428.1, from coordinate 51,621,887 downwards.
CGTGTGGCTTCCCAGAAACGGGAGGGGGAAGCGGAGAAGTGCCGAGCAACAGAAGAAGCGACTGGCTCTGGCGGCGAGAGCACGGTGCGGGAGAGTTTTGAAATGAAAGCGAGGGAAGCAAGTGAAGCGGGAGTAGGACAGGCGTCCTGTTTGAGTGGATAAAGAAAATTCCGGGCTTGAAATTGAAGGTGAAAGATCAAAAGGAGGGAGATCCATGGCAAAGACACCATGGACCTGCAGGCTGATGCATGCGACATAACTTATTGTCTCCACCGTCAATGGCAGTTTGACATCGGTAGCGCCAGGCTCTCTGTGCAGAGTGCGCTCAACAAGTAATTTCCCAGTCCCTTAAAGAGATTGAATGTCCCGCTTTCTGGTTACCATGGACATTGCCTATCAATCCTCCTCAACATAACCAATTCAACGCAGCTCCCTCTCTCTTCACGGAGACCCTGCCGCGTTTTGCTAGCTGCTTTTCAGTTCGCCAAGCGATAGCTTGTCAAAAGCCGTGCTTTGCAAGTTTTCCATGCTTACCGGGTTGGTTCTCCGATCAGATGAGAGAGTGTCCGAGAACGCGGATCCCTGGATGCGCCGATCCAGCGGATGAAAGGTCGGTACCGAGGGGGGTGGGATCCCTGGACTGCGCTGATCCAGACGGACGATCGGGAAACGCGAAGCCCTTTCCGCGACGGTAAGTCACGGCCGGAGGTTCGAGGATTCCCGGGTTTCGGCACCAGTTTGTAGTCGTACCCTAACGAGGTCCCAGGGAAGAGACGACACGCGGAGATTTCATCTGGTGGAGAGAGCCAGCAAGCAGGAAGTGCGTGATCCCGTGATCCTGGCAACTCTGCCGTGCGTCTTCGCCCCTCACACCTTTTATTAGGAGTTTCAATGGGGGCGTGTAAAAGGGGTCCGGGCAGAAGCGGGAGAAACGGGTGGTCGGGAGAGTATAGGGAGATCATCATGGTGATGGCATGATCTCATCGGGCTGCTATGTGCGGGAGGAAGCATCCATGTCTGGGCCTAATCTTCACCTGAGGGCAGGAGCCTTTGTGTCCCTTTGTGTGGGACACCTGGTGACCGCGAGTCAGGCAGTTCATGACCCGTGACTCATGGGGGAGCGGGGGTTGGGGGAGCGTGTGCGCGCCGGAGAGGTCGCGAGCTGGCAACCGGCATGCTCATTCTTCTATGGTTCTGCCGGGTTCGCGGGCTCACCCCTACAGAGCCAACCGGTTTTTTCTAAACTAAAACCTCACATTCAGGTTAAATTGCCAGGTTGGCACTTTGCAATAAATAAGTGGGGTTTGGGATGCAATTTGGGCACTCGGTCTCAAAAAGGTTCACCATCACTGTTCTAGGGAATCCAACTCCAGGTAGGGTCTGGGTATCTCCTGGAATTGCAACAGATCTCGCAATGAAAAAGATCAGTTGCCAGATTCAGGTTGGAAAAATCCTGGAGATTTAGGGGTGAGGTCGTGGGAGGGAAGTGACATCAGCATGGAACACCATCATAGAGTCTACCGCTCACAGCAGCCACTTTATCCAGGGAAACTGATATCTGTCATCTGGAGACCAGCTGTGATTACAGGTGATCTCTATACCCCACCTGGAGGTTAGCAAACCTAGTTTCCATGAAGGAAATGGCTGCTGTAGAGGGTGGAATGTATGGAATTATACTGTTCTGAGGTCTCTCCCCATTTCAAGTCCAACCTCAATCTCCATCCCCTGGAATTTCCTAACCTGGAGTTACAGGTACCCCTGTATCCTTCCCATCCAATCTACCTTTATCTGCTCCTGTCTTAAGTTTTCCTTTTTGCCTCTCCAAATAGCCTCTACCTAGGAAAACTGTGGTCCAGTATTGTGGTGTTGGCCTCCGGGCCAATCCCACATGCTTTGTAGAGAACCCTCATGTCAAGTATTATTCAGAAGGGAATGGAAAATCAAACAGCCAATATTGTATGTAATTTTATAAGGCTATAGTGTGGCCTTATTTGGAATATTGCAAGAAGTTCTGGTTCCTGTATTTCAAAAAGGAATGCCAGAACTGGGAAACAGCAGCAGGGATGACCCTAGCCTCTATTCCATTTGCTCTCCAGGGCTTCTGATTGGTTGTTGTGTGAAACAGTTCTGATGTAGCAAGTTCTGTTCTGTTCTGTTCTGTTCTGATGTAGCAAGTTTTTTGTATCTTATCAATAGAGTGTGTGTGTGTGTGTGTGTGTGTAGACAGACAGACAGACAGACAGACAGACAGACAGGATGATATGTGTTGACTTATTGGCATAGATGATTAATGACTAATTGGCATAGACATATACTGATAAATTTACAGGAGATGAGACTATGCATGAAATTACAGCCACCTATTTTCTAGTCCAACATTTCAGATTGGGGAATGCATAAATCCTGTGCCTGTGAGTTGCTCAGAAGTGATTGTCGTTCATTTTACTGAAACAATAGCTGAAGCACATAGGGGACTGCACAGGTAAAAATAAGAAGAATGAAAAGTGTGTGTAGATTTTTCTCATGTTTACAGTTTTCTTAATTTCTTTACTGGGAAGGATATGAAAGCTGCTCTTGAAGCAAATGGTTTACAAACAAGTTTTAAAAAACATTTTATTTGTTTTATTGGCATTGGGACTTGATATCTGGATAGCTGGGTTTTCTGCCATGACTAATGTTTATTCATTTATTTAAATGTCTTGTTTGCTTTATTCTGAAATTTTGCACAAATAATAAAGTGAAAAAGTAAAAATAGTGCAGTAATCATTATATCCATGTGAGCTTCCTATAGTATCTGGCTGGCTATTGTCAGAGAATGAATGCCTGAGTAGACAGACCTTTGACTAGGGGTTCTCCACCTTGTGAATTCTGTACACTTTTTGAATGTTGAAGAGTGAAGAGTAGGCATGCCACAAAATGGCAACTGTTGGGCACTGTGCCAGTCTTGAAAATAGCTATCAAGCAGTACTGGGGCGAATCAGAAAATGTTGGAAGGTTTCAGGACCAGTACTGTCCAACAACAGAGACAACTAGTTCTCAATGGGTCTTCCCTGTAAACAAATAAGTTGGTTTTTTTCTGCTGTGAAGTGGAAAAAAGCCAGGTCTGGCTATGTGCTGTTAGGGGAAAGCAAATGTAGACAACAAAACCCATTGGCTGGCAACATGACACCCATGGGTACCATATTGGCGAGCTATGCTGTAGTCTGGTCCAGCAAAGCGGTTCTTAAGTTATATAACAGACTTTTCCAGTGAGAAAAGGAAATGTAGACCACTGACATAGTGCCTTAAGGTTCATCCAAGTTGCACTGTTTCACAGTACTAACTCAATTTTTGCCAGAAAAATACAGTCGCAACACTGCATCTGAGACTTAAAATGCAATTATTTAGGACCATGTTAGCAATTGCTTGGCATAAGGTGGTACTACATTAGCAGAGCCATTTTACTTTCTCCACCACAACTATTGGGACAGCAGAGCATCAGCCTGTATATAGGTAACATTAATGCTGACCAGATACTTGCTTTAACCATTTTTTTTAAAAAAAGTCTGCATAGTACAGGTTATACTGAGTCTGTGTGAGAAAGCAAATAACAGCAGGCATCTTTGTTGCCTTGTTCCCACAGTGGAGAATGAACTGTTTCATTTTTTAAAAAGAAAAGATAAATTGGTCAATCCTGTGACTTAGTAAAGAGAATTAAGGTTTCATGTTGATCTGCCAACACTTAATAGTTCAGCTTTTCCATTAGGATGATATATAGCTTTGTAATAGTAGGTGGTTTCCCTGCTGCAAATTGTTTTTTCAGTGCTGTAAGTGGGATCCCTAGACAACTATACACTTTCTGGGAGATATTAGTCACTTTTATAAAAGCCAGTTCACTTGCTTGAAATAGATAGATGTCCTATGAAGAATGCAGTAGCTTGAACTACTCAGTGCAAGCAGTACCTTAGCCTAGCTATTTTGTGGTACTCTTGCATTGTTTATTTAATTCCTAACTTTTGTGCTTGTTGTTTTGGCTCACAGTAATAATGATAAAGCATCAATTACAAAACTGTTAGGCATATATCTTTATGTATTTGGGACACGGCATTCCCAGTTACTAAAACCCAATTGGGTTATAACAGAGAAAAGAAAATTTGGAAATGGGAGTGACATGTTAAGAGCTAAGTAGTCACTGTGATTTGGCAGTTGTTTCCGAAGTCAATTGGTCAGGTAACAACGCTGGTGAAAGAAATAGAGACTCTGGGAGATCTCTACAAGGGACGGGGAATCTGACTCTAATCAATTCTACTGTGATTACTAGGAACTTCCAAGAGAGGAGAAGCAGGAAAGGAGATTCTGCAAAATTTCAGAATTTCATTTCGTATATCTTAAAGACAGGCAATGTCTTTTCCAAACCTCCCATCTTCCTGCTAAAGACCACCTTGTGGTGGGTTGCATAAAACAGCTGCAAGGGCTGAGGTTACAAAAGAGTTGCTGATGTGTCTACAAAGAAAAAAAGAGATAAGCGAAATCAATGGTTATACTCAAAAAAGTGAATTTTGGGAAACATATCAAAACATCACCACCTGCCTGAAGCAGCCAGTGATTTACATCCTGTGACTTTTAATTAGTCTATGCTTTTTCATGGCAAATTATAGTTTCTTATACTTTGTGCTGAAAATCTGAAAAAGCATTCAAATAATAAATCAATCCAAATATAGTCTCATTTGCTAAATATTTAACAAAAATCCCCATCTCCTACAATTTAATTAAGCAAAGAATTCAATACTGAAGTAATCCCCATTCAATCATCATTGTGCCAAAGCAATCTATTATTAGTACTATTATACTATATGTTGCCAAGTAGTATGCCCCAATTACAGAAAAAGGAAATACAATCTGATTAAATGAAGTCAATTTGTAGAGTCTACTGAAATTCATCTCCATTAGGCATGACCAACAATTGTACATTTCAATTGGATTGGAAAGGCTTGAGAAATCAATGGATAAAATTGATACATGGCAAGCTGAAGCGGCATGATTAGATTTTTTAACTGTAAGATTCAGTGAGGTGTTGTGTGGTTTCTGGGCTAGTAGCATTTTCTCCTGATGTTTCGCCTGCATCTGTGGCTGGCATCTTCAGAGGATCTGATGGTAGCAAAGCAAATATATACCTGTGGAATGTCCGTTGTGACTAATGAACATCACCCAGACAAAGGATGTCTTCTGTCAGTAAGCAGTCAAAGGGCTAGTGAACACCACCCACAACCAGTGGCATACCTAGGCGAACTGGAGCCCTGGGCAAAACCTGAGTTTGATGCCCCCCCTCTCCCACCATGACCAAACAATGATTTTTTACACCAGGTCGTTTCAAAGTCACCATCACATTACAGAACAGGCCCCAGCTCACAAATCTGAAAACAGCAATAGGCCATGCCACACAGCAGAAATATTTTTGAAAACATTTTCAAAATGCTTTCAAAATGTTTTATTACTGCTATGAGAACATTTTATGGTGTTGTATCCAGTCCCCTAATTGGGGGAAAAAGCATCACTTTCAATGTTATTTAAACTGGGGACCCCAGATACTCCCTTTAAGATAGATTTAAAAGGAGAATCTGGGTTCCCTAGTTTAAACAAGTGGTGCTGGAATCCACCCCCAAACAGCATTATTTTCAATGGTGTTTAAACTAGAGAGCCCAGATTCTCCTTTTAAATCCATCTTAAAGGGAGAATCTGGGGTCCCCAGTTTAAACAACATTTAAAGTGATGCTGTTTTGAGGTGGATTCTCCCCCACCCTAAACAGCATCACTTTCAATTTTTAAACTAGGGACCTCAGATTCTCCCTTTAAATCCATGCCAAAGGGATGGATTTAATAATAATAATAATAATATTAATACTAATAATAATAATAATAATAATAATAACAACAACAACAATAATAATAATAATAATCTTTATTAGGCATTGAGAGAATAAAAGAAAGAAAGAAAACAAGCATTGGCAGGAAGGGGGTGGATTTAAAAGGAAAATCTGGGGAAATTTAGGGGGTGTCTTCTGTCAGGGGTGCAAATATTAAGATAGCAGCACCAAAATTTCAGAGTATCTTTGTGAGTCCCTACTAATGATACCACCCAGATTTGGTGAAGTTTGGTTAAGGGGGTTCAAAGTTATGGACCCTCAAATGTGTAGCCCCCATCTCCTATTAGCTCCCATTGGAAACAATGGGGGATGGGGCATTAACTTTGGGAGTCCTTAACTTTGGACTCCCTAAACCAAACCTCACCAAACCTGGGTGATATCATCAGGAGAGTCTCCTGAAAAATCCCTGAAATCCCTAAAAACTGTGCCCTCTGCAGGCCAAAACAGAAAAACACTGAAAATACAAAAAAACCCCATAAACGAACCTGCAGTTTTTGTGCCCCCCACAAGGAGGCGCCCTGGGCAACTGCCCACTTTGCCCAATGGGAGGAATGCCTCTGCCCACAACACCACCCACCACTCAAGGCAGTAAGCAAAGGATTCAAAAGGCCAGGCTACTACAATACAGATACCCTCTCTAACTGATTACGTTATCTTCATGGTTACTCACATGCTATGTGGGTGGATCCCACTCAACACATGCAAATCAAGCTTCCTAATTGCACTTGTTACACTTGTTAGCAGGCCCTTTGCACCTGTTAACAGGCAAAAGGTTCTTTCTCCCACCCTGGACATTCCCCTCCCATCCTTGACATTCCATATACTCCACTTACTTTGCTACCATCAGATCTTCTGAAGATGCCAGCCGCAGATGCAGGCGAAATGTCAGGAGAAAATGCTACCAGAACATGGCCATACAGCCCAGAAAGCAAACAACACCACAGGGATTCTGACTATGAAAGCCTTCGGCAATACAAGACTATTTCAGTTATTCATGTTTAATAATGCAATCCTAAGGTGAATCTAGCAGTTAAGTCCCATACAAAGGTCATTCAGAGATACACCAGCACAAAACTCTTTGATGCCAGCCAAGCACTGATGTGACTATAACAGCATTGAAGCCAAATGAATGGCATAAGAGAACATGCTAGCAATGAACAGGACTTAGCTAGTATCCTAAACTTTGTCTCGTTCTGTCTTAGCCCCAGCCTAATGTTATGCCAATGAAAATGATAGCATAAGTAAACTCTGTGCGTGCCTCCTGTTCTATCTATATATCCACAGTGCAATGTAGGCTACTGAATAAGTGTGCAGTCAGTCACTGCTCTCCTAAGCACTTTACAAACACTGCCCAGGTCATCCTCATCCTCAAATGATAGGGTTCATGATTCATGGCATGGGGATGCATTTCATGAACAATTAGAACATGGGGCCACTTTTGGGGCCACTTTTGTGATGGAAAGGGCTCTTTCCATATAAAGGGAGAGTTTGACACAAAACAACTAAGGGGGACAAATACAGACCCATTCCACACAACACAAATAAAATATCTGCTGGAAGTTTTAAAAAGTATTTTGGGGTGGAATTCCGCACAGTTTTTCCCCCAAACATTTGAAATATGTTTTATTTTTGCTCAAAATTGATTTTTTGAAACTGCTAAACTAGCTTTTTCCCCCCTAGAAGTCTTTTTTGAAAATGTTTCCTGCTTGCTGTGCAGACAGCAGGAGACATTTTATTTTTCCTGCCCAACTTGTTACAGATCTCACTTTCAGTTTCTGAGCAGCTCGTGCCTGTCATTTTTTGCTGCTTCAGGATTCTCTGTGCTGCCCACCATTTGCAGAACATTCCCATGGATGATTCCTCTGCTCACAGCATATCCGCTCACCATTTTAGCATGTAAAGTTCATGAAAAAAGTTAGTTTTGACTGCCAATTCTATGCATGTGTCATTTTTCCTCTTTTTCTGGTTTGTTTTCAATGAGATATCATTGGAGTTATGAAGACACAATATAAGAATTGGTTGTTTTTTCCAATCAAAACACTGGATCCTCCTCAGATATATGCTGCAGTGGAAATACAGCATTTGAGGAAAATATAATGAAATCTTCAAAGTATTCATCTATGCCCAGTTAATTTCATCTGGGTGTAGAACTTGCTATAAATAGTGGTAAAACAGGGAATATTTACGTGTGTATTTAAGAAATCTATGTAGGAACTGCATAAGTTTGGGTATGCTACAGTATAATTTTCTTTTCCACCCCCAAACACCAATGTGAGTATAAAAAGTGACCCTCAAAGGTTATTTCTTTATCTTCTAACTATGATAATAGCTGTGCCCAACCAAGAGAAGAAATTGACTACTTTTATTCTGGCTGCTATAGTAACATGTAATGGTCCAATTTATTCCAGTTACCAGACTGTTGTTAATCCTAGTGGATAATAATGGGACAGCTATGAACCACATAGAAAATCCAAGTATTTTGAAAAGCACTGAGAGAAGTGCTATTATACATGCTTTTTCAGATACACACAAAAGGAAAAAGTTAAACCAATACAGCTAAAAATCTCTTTGTAAAGATAAAGTAATACATAGAAATACATTAAAAAACCAGCAAATGCTGCTTATATTGATTTGGCAGCAAAGACTCTCTGACTAATGAATATCTCCTCAATGAAGAAGAGTGAAGAAAGAATAAAATTCATATAATCTATTTCATGAGACTCTAGTCTAGTCAAAAGCAACCAATTAAACAAAAAATCTACAAGCAACATAGATCAAGGTAGCTTAAAGTGAATGTCATAAGCCAAGAAGGACAAAGGATTAAGTAAGAAAAAAAGGAAAATGAGAACATTTGCATGTAACGAGGCAACATTTCAATGTCAATCCAAATTGTCCAGAAATTCATCTGAAGTATTATTTATATTCTTGGGTGTCCTTGAAGAATGCAAGACTACGTTGGTTAGTAATATCTATACAATTTAACTAGTGTTGCAAATCGCTGAAACAAAAATGTGGTACTTTGGCAAAGACTGAAAGAGAAGCCTTTTACTGGAAGGGCGTGGACAGGTTTAAGTAGACTCAAGAACCTGCATTGCAGTGAATCAGGCCAATGGTTTATCAAGGTCAGTATTGTCTGTGCTGGTTGTTAGCAGCTCTCTAGGGTCTCAGATAGAGGTCAGTTATACTAGCCAAATCCTTTTAAATGAAAATTGATGGGGTCTTCTGCATGCTAAGCAGATGCTCTACCATGGAGCTACAGTTCCTCCCCAAAGGCAAGCAGAGTCCAGCTGTTTTGGGTGTTTCATAGGATTTCAGGGTTTTTGTGAAGGTCTGGATACAGAACCCTAAGCTCCTGACACATCCAAAGATGATCAGCAAAACGAAAGCTCTTTATACCTAGAGTTTAAAAAAAATAGCAGCAGAGGGGAAAAAAACTTCAAATTGTACTGACTTCTATTACCTGTGTCTACCTTGAGAGGAGTTTTATGGATACCTCTTTAAGCTGCTGAATACTGTTTGCTACTGTTTTTAAGTCTCTAGAGAGCTCTTATGTTAGTTTTGTGGCTCGTTTTATGACATTTTAGTCCGTTATTACATATAGCCCTTCTGAGGTGGATCTTCAGAAACGAGGACCCAGAATAAAGGAGCCTGGTCATTCTAGCTGTTCTTACTAAGCACCACAGCAAGAAAGGAAATTGTTCCATCATGAAAACTTGTTTAGAGTAAATAAAGTGTGGGATTACAGAGGGCATTTTTGCATGATCAATGGCCCCATCCAAAGGGGAGGGATCTGCAGCTAAGAGTGACACAGGGTTGTGCCAGCAGATTTGCCCCAGAAGAGAGGTGAAACAGCCACCAGGTAGTCACTTTGACCTTCCTTGATGGTGGGACACAATGCTGAACACCATGAAAGTGGCGGCAGAGTGGAGGGATGCTGGTGCGATGTTCAGCATCATTTCCCACCTCCATTGTCATCATCCACCCAGTCATGGCCCCTGTTCACCAGCAGTTTGGGTTTGGGATTTACACCACCTTTCTGGTGGTGTAAGTTCATTAAGTCCAATGAGGGCTTTCCAGCGGCAGGCAGGCTTTTTTGTGTTGTTGGAAAGCCACCTTGGGCACTCCCCATGCTGTTGGAAAGCCTCCTTGGGCACGGCAGGCCAGTGTGGCCACAGCGTCGCATCTGAGTCCCTGGCTTTTTAGGTATCCCATCACAAAATACGTGTGTTTCTGACGGTCAAATTATCCATCTTCTAAATATGCTGTTTGTGCTCCAGAACCTTATCTTAAATTCCTGATGTCCATGGCAACAGTCTTGTCCTCGGCTTTCAGAAGAACAAAAATCATAATAGGAAACCTGCAGTCTGGTTAACCGCAAATAATGAAAAATATAATATGCCAGCTTTCTCCTAATGCATCACAGGGCAAAAGTCTATCAAAGCCAAAAATAATGTCAAAGATCAGCAGAAATCCATTACGCTCACGCTGCAGTGAAAATTTGACTTTATTCTGCTGGCTGCATGAATAGGAATGCGAGATCTAGCGATCTAGGCCCATTGTGAGAACCTCTTGACCAGGTATATGTGTATGAACATATAATATTAAATTAAATTAAAGAGAAGTTGAACAGCATTTTGCATCATCACTGGATATTTGACTTTTTAAAAAAAAGATAATTTTCCAGCAGTTAAAATAATCTTCTGATCCACATTCAATATCAGAGTGGTATGCAATGCTAAGCATGTATACTCACAAGCAAAACTAATTGTATTCTGTGAGAGGTCAGGCACCACTTTAAGCAGTCACTTGGGGGTGCCATTGGCACAGTTCCACCCCCCGCCACTCCTGCGAAAAATCCCTTTTAAAATTTGCAAAGTTGCTGGGCTGCAGCAGTGGCCAATTGCTACTCCATCCCCTCTGGCCCACAGGAGAAGTGGTGAACTGGACAAAGCAGCAAGTGAGTGAGGCAAGTTGTAGGGTCAATCTGTGGTGAGTCACTTGGCCGGTCCCTCCCTGCAAGACTGGCGGTCACTGTTCTGTCTGCATTAGATTCAGCACAGACAATTCTTTGCCCAGTTTGCCCACTCTTCTTCCCTTTCCCTGGGGCAGAGAAGCAGGGGAAAAGGAAGAAGACCAAGTTAGCTGGGGAAAGAAGTGACTGCATGGAAGTCCAACCCTTTAAAGCAGTGCCTACCGCCCCACCAGGGAGGGCCCAGTCAAGTGGCTGTCCAGGGATTGCACAGCACCAAAACTTGTCTTGCTCACTTGGTGCTTTGCCCAGCTCACCACCTCTCCTTTGGGCTGGAGGGGGCAGGAAAGCAGCCAGCTGCTGCAATGGCCCAATGACTCTAGAAATTTTAAAGGTATCCTACCAAAATAGGTTTTAGGTAGGGTGGTAATGAGGGGAGTTTGGCTGGGGGCAGCTGGGGTAGGCACAGCACCCAGGGAATCTGGGGGGAAATTTGAGAGCCTGGCCCAGGTTCCATTTCCCATAGATACCACCCCTGGCAATTCTGGAAGGTTTTGTGGGGACAAAGCATGGGGAAGAGGAGCATCACTCAGAACAGCAACATCTCTTCTGAGTGAAGGCCAGAGAAATGATGCTCTGGGAATCTCCCCCAGTTCCTAGAGATTCACATGATGCAATGAAGTCACTTCTGGATCTTCACACAAAAGAAACATCATTTATTTATTTATTTATTTCAAATTTATATTTCACCCTATCACTGCATCATATGATGTCATTTAATCTCCATTAGGGAATACAATCCAGAATTTTAGCTCCTCTGCAGACTATACAGGTCAGTTTCCCTGGATAAGATGGATGCTTTAGAGGGTGGCATCTATGCCATTGCCCCCACAGGCTCCTGTCGTCCCCTGGTTGCACCCCCAAATCTCTAGGAATTTTCCAACCTAGATCTCGCATTCCTAACTCCCACCCTTTGCCAGTGTCATGGGGGACCTCCAGTTTTGTTCCTACTGCTGTATCAAGAAGCAGCAGGGGCAGAGCACAGGGGCAGGGGCTTGCCTGCCAGAATGGGTGACCTGGCTATTGTATTAGCACCCCAGAGACCTACTATTAGATATTTGTCCCTTTTTTGCCATTAGCACTATGTTTGAATATACTGATGATGATCCAGTTGAATTTTGAAAAGATTATTTCTTTATTACAAAACATAAGCAATGGAGTAAGTTAATAAATCGCTAAATACCTTGTATTTAAGTACGTAAGTACCTTGTAATAAGTAAGTACCTTGGCCTATATGAATGGAGCATCATCAGTGTATGTCCCATGCAAACATGATCACCACCTGAGTCATATGCTGCTGACACTCCATTCATATGGGCCAGGATATTTATTTATTTAGTCATCTATTTACATACTTCATTTATACCTTGCCTTCCCCCCCCCCACCCCAAATTGGGGATCCAAATGGTCTTATGTTATTTAATTCTCATCCATTTGTCCTAACAGCCACACCGAGAGGTAGGTTAGGTTGAGGGTATGCATCTATTTTTAAAAATCCTTCTCTACAAAAGAACTACTAAGGAGAATTCTAACTTCATCCACCACATGCTAAACAGTCTTTGTTTTAGAATGCTCCACTTGGGTCCTAGTGCGTACTTAGTTCTGTTAGGTAGCCACTAAGACCAAGCAGAGCATTCTAAAACAAAGATGGTCCACCATGTGGTGGATGTTCTTAGTTCTTTTTGTTGAAAAGGGTATAGCCTGAGTTCACCCAGTAAGCTTCTGTGGCAGTGTGAAAGTTTAAATGTCGGTCTTCCAGATCCTACTTTGACATTCTAACTACTGTCCCACACTAACTGTGAATCTAAACGACCTTTTAAATAAGACTACCACATGCAATAACCCCAATTATTAAGAGCTTTTCAGCAGCACTTCATGGGAAAAAGTATTGTGCTTAAAATGGCCTTCAGTGGAGAGGCTAGAAAAAAATGTAGTAGGTGGCATTAGACTGAGAGAGGCTGGTATCCTAAACCTTGTGCATGAATGACTCATAAATCACAGTGTTACCAGAAGTGCACTTGGCTTAACATTACATAAATATATTTGCTGTTTTTTTTACTTTCTCACTGTTGTGGATCTGAGCTTTGAAATGAATTCATTTACATGCATCAGCCTCAGCTCTGAACTCAAGATGGAGTTTGCCCCTATCAATTAATTACAGCAAGTTTTGCTCTGGGAGATAATCTTCTTTTTCCCCCTGCTCTAAAACTATTCCAAACTCTGTTTACTGTAAGAATTAGGGAACAGAAGGGGGAGGGATCTATGTTAATTCTTCAGCCACTCATTCCAGAATGTATTAGCAAACAAACAACAAAAAAGCCCATAAGTGCGGGATACTGAAGAAACAGTGTTGATCCAGCAAAGGGTAAGAATGATTGAATGGAAGAGGTAAGGACTAGTTTATTAAAACCGGTTCTATGCACATTTACTCAGAAATGCCACAGAGGTCAATAAAGTAAGTGCCACCAAATAAGTAAGCAGAGGATGCATCCTTAAGCTCTTCCAGTGATATGTAAAGATATGGGGAAAATTCATGAACTTGGCACCATTGTTCATATTTGCTCAGGACTGTATTCTAATGCAAAAGCATACAACTTTCTCAATTGCTGAATCTCAACTGACTAGGGCCGTTTCCGCACGGCAGCGGAAACGGCTGGGTCGGCGCTTCTCGCGCCGACCCGAAGACGCTGGGACCGTCCGCACGGACGGTCCCGGGAAGAGGCGGGCAGCCGGCGCCGCGGAGCGCCGGTGCTCGCACGACCTGACTTGTCCCCGGGCCTCCGACGCGTCGCCGAGGCCTGGGGACACGCCCCCCTGGCCCTGCGCGCCTGATCGAGCGGTGCAGGGCAGGGGTGCGATCCCCAGGCCTCGGGCGACCGCCGAGGCCCGGGACAAGGTGAGTGCCGGGTGGGGGAGGCGACATGAAGCCGCTGCCGTCAGCCGGCAGCGGCTTCATGCCGGCGTTTCCCCAAAAAGAGCGCTGGGAAGCGCTCTGGGGAAACGCCGGCTTCAGGCCGGCCGGGCGGCGCGAGGGCGGCGCGGCTGCGTTGCAGCTGCGCCCCCTGTGCGAATGGCGGCCTGGAGACGGTGTTTTTACCGTCTCCAGGCCGCCATGATTTGCCCGTGCGGAAACGGCCTAAACTATCACCTTTGTGTGAAGCAGAGTATATCTCCACATAATGTTTCTGCCAGGCCTACAGCTGAGGGCAGCAACAGGTAGGTTTTCGTCTTAGTTGATCTCCCTTTCTTTCCCTTTCCTTGTTTAGTTATATTGGATTTATTTTGGGAACTTTCTGAGCCATTCCATCCTTGGTTGAATTAAGCGCCATCATTATATGTTTTAGAGTATTATTGTTCTTTATAATTTTATGTATTTTAATGTATCTGTTTTTATATCTTTGTGAGCCACTGTGAGCCCACTTCAATGGGGGAAGAGCAGGATAAAAATCAAATAAATAAATAAACGCACACAAATATGTACACACATCAGTTCTAGAGTGTGAAAAAGAGGTCATTTAAAAACATGAATTGGATTATTTAATACCAGAAGTAAAGCTAGAAATATTGGCTCATTAGTCCAATAATTATGTCCATTGGTTTCAATGAGAAACACAATTCTCACCCCCATGAAAGTGAAATTTTCCACATCTACATGCCTCACTCTAGGACATCTTGCCCCAAATGTCAAGCACAAAGGAAAATGCATCAGGCAAATAAAGTCCTCACTTCAAGAACAGAAACAGCAAGGTATGAACTGGCATGTGAGTAAGATTCTGTCCTTTCCTGTGACCATCAAGCTTATAGGAAGGGGATTCGATTTATGCACACACACAGGAGTTTTCTGGACAGACAAAATATCTTGGTGGAAAACCGGGATCATACGTACTGGCAGGGGTGTAACGAGGCAAACTGTAGCCCTGGGCAAAACCTGAGTTGGATGCCCCCTTCCCCATGGGCGGCCACTCCACCACAACCAATTTTTTTTTGCACCAGGACATTGGTGCCTTCAGGGGCTGCATTTTTAGACATACCAGCACCAAAATTTTAGTGTATCATCAGGAGACTGTCCTTATGCTACTCCCCAAGTTTTGTGAGGTTTGGTTTGAGGAGTCCAAAGTTATGGACTCCCAAAGGGGGTGCCCATCCCCCATTGTTTCCAATGGGAGCTAATAGGAGATGGGGGCTATAGTTTTGAGGGTCCATAACTTTGGCCCCCCTGAACCAAACTGCACCAAACCTGGGGTGTATCATCAGGGCAGTCTCCTGAAAGTTTTGAGACTGTGCCTTCAGAAATGTGCCCCCCCTGCAGCCTGAAGCCCTATTGACAGCAATACAGAAAACTCAATGCAGAACAAAGATTCTTGGGCAAATTTCTGGGATGTTCCTGCAGAAGGCGCACCTTTGGATGTATTGGCACCAAAATTTCAGGGTGTCATCTGGAAACTGTCCTGATGGGACCCCCCCAAGTTTGGTGCAGTTTGGTTCAGGGGGGTCAAGGTTATGGACCCTCAAAACTGTAGCCCCCATCTCCTATTAGCTCCCATTGGAAAGGGCTGATGGGAATTGTAGTCCATAACATCTGGAGTGCCAAAGGTTCGCCACCACTGGTTTAGGGGGTCCAAAGTTATGGACCCTCAAAGGGGGTGCCCCATCCCCCATTCTTTGCTAAGGAGATGGGGGCTATCCTTTTGAGGGTCCAATGACTTTGGACCCCCTGAACCAAACTGCACCAAACTTGGGGGATGCCATCATGACAGTCTCCAGATGAAACCCTGAAATTTTGGTGCTGATGCATCCAAAAATTCACCCCCTGCAGGAACATCCCAGAAATTTGCCCAAGAATCTTTGTTTTGTATTGAGTTTTCTGCATTGCTTCAATGGGGGTTGCAGGCTGGGGGGGCACATTTCTGAAGGCACAGTCTCAAAACTTTCCTGATATCATCAGGAGACTGTCCTAATGATACCCCCCAGGTTTGGTGCAGTTTGGTTCAGGGGGGTCAAAGTTATGGACCCTCAAAACTGTAGCCCCCATCTCCTATTAGCTCCCATTGGAAACAATGGGGGATGGGGGCACCCCCTTTGGGAGTCCATAACTTTGGACTCCCTGAACCAAACCTCACCAAACTTGGGGGCTATCATAAGGACAGTCTCCTGATGATACGCTGAAAATTTTGGTGCTGCTAGCCTAAAAACTGCGCCCCCTGCAGGCCAAAAATGGAAAACCACTAAAAATATCCAAAAACGAACTCTGCATTTTGATGCCCCCCACAAGGTGATGCCCTGGGCAGCTGCCCACCTTGCCCAATGGGCATTACGCCTATGCGTACTGGGATGTTTCCATCTCAGTCACTCCCTTTGCATGGCAGCCCGTCAGCGCGTTCAGACCAGGAGGAAGAACTGTAGGTGATTACACACGGCCCGCAGCTTACTTTCATTTTCCTTGCCAACATTACCGTGCATGCGCTGTCACATTTTTCCAACATTTTGATTGGCTGCAGATGGCGAGGTGGGAAAAATAAACCGGTCCATCTCCTATGGTGTTTGCATGGGAGTGGGAGCAGCAGGTTTTTTTCCCAAAAGAACTGCCAATTTGCCATTTTTTTGAAAGCTGCGGGATAAGGAAAATCTCATGGAGCAGGCCCGAGTTAGACCCAGAAGCCATGCAGAAGTTATGGCTGAACTGGGATGTTTCACCTCCTTATCCCGATATATGGTCCATGCGAAAAACGCCACAGAGTGTACTGATGTGGAGTCCTTCATGGCTGGTGAGAAGGAAATATACCTCAAGGTTCAGCAGAAAATGTGGAATGGGGAAGGGTTTATTCCATTGACCTGCTTTTAGGGGATTTGGTTTAAAAATATACTATATCCTTTCCTTTTCTTTTTTCATGAACAGGAGGAGTGCTTTTGTTCTTCCTTACTACAGTGAATAGCAACTGGGGCAGTACTTAGTGGGGATTCATACTGGGGAAAGCCGAAAAGGGATCAAATACATTTATAATCTTTGAGGTCTATACATGTTTCTTTGACAGAATGGCTAAACTTCCTTACATCATTAAGGTTAAATGAAGCTCTGTTTTCTTTTTAAAACTGATGACAAAAAAAATACTTTGGCTTTTAGACTGGAAAACCTTTCCCTTGGCCTTCCTTTCCACAAGTGGCAGCTTTGACAGGAAACATCTCTGACGTCTCCTGTCTTGTTCAATAGCTCACATCATACACTGGTGCCTGAAGCACATTTTATCCTTTAAAAGCAGTGCTTAGCACTTTTGAACAAAATTACTGACACTGTGGTCTCAGATCACGAATCCACAGTTCTCTGAGCATTAAAAAGTTGATTTGATCCTTCCTCCCTCAATTAATAATCTCTGTCATTTTGTCTAACAATTAAATCAGCATGCACTGACCATGTTTTCTTCTGCTCATCAAGATAGGTAACTGCTTATAGCTGCAGTAGATAAAGACTGGATATCTGCCTCTGTCCTGCCAGTTCTACAGTACCAGCATTTCAACTCATACTAGGAAAACATTTCCCTCCATTCTATGTATTGGAGCTGCCTGTGAATTGTGGGCATGGGGAACCTATTATTATTTACAAATCTAACATTTCTTATGACAAGATCACAGTTGTTGTATATGAAAGGTAGGAAATATATAAATATTAGTTTTAGATCCTCCCATGCACATACTTCCCTCGTGGTTGGATAGAAAATAACTTTGGATTTACTTAGAAAATAATTATTTGTTGATCAACAGTTCTGGGGCATTAAAAGCTTACATAAGCTAAAGAGAACATCTTAAACAACAGGCAATCAAGAACTAAAAGCACATAACATGTATTACATTTCAGAGTAGGACATAGCTATATATATGAAATGCAACTAATAAAAATAAAAATGTTATGGAAGTGATCACATGGTGAGCAGAAGGTTTTGCTAGGAAATGCATCAACAACATGTTAAATTCACTGGGTTATTTGAAGTAAAATGTTTTTACAGGTTATTTGAAGTAAAATGTTTTTACTTATAGCCTTACTGACTTAATCTCTGAAAGGCTTTTTATTTGTTTTTTTTTTGGGGGGGGGGGGTTGGCTTTTAAAAGCTATATGTTTGTCCAATATGAGATATAGTGATGGAAAAAGCCAAAGTTATGGAAATTTTTCTTGTCATATAGTTGTTAAAAGCATAAAAATGGTGCCAAAAGAAAAGTGCCTGTCTACTAAGGAAAAGGCTTTCCATCACTAAGATTTTAAATACAGACAAGCAATTTGAAGATATTTATGACAGGTACATCATGGTGACAAGACAGCTATGCCTTTCTTGTCCATTTTTATTGGCCAAGGGCCGTCATATATTTTCAAGTGTGCCATGAATTAATCTTGTATTAACCCTTCACATAAGTGCCAGTAATGAAGGCTACAGTGTCTGGAAGGAAAGAGATTAGCCCTGGGAGATGTCCAAGAAAACTAACTGTGCTTTTTAAAGAGTATATGAAGACTTATAGTTGCAATGTAGCATCAGCACCTATGCAACATTATAATTTCCCATGTGAGCTTACCACTGCAGTATCTCTCACCATGTGAATTTTAACCAATAAGTGTTGAATTCTTACATAAGCACACCATAGGTTTCCAAGAACATGGCAGTGAAAAATTCCTGGAAGTCCTTTTTATTTTTCTTAGGCTGCATTTCTGATACTTTAGTTGGAAAATTATATTTACCTACCTATGGAGCATATCATTATGTTCCCAAGGATACAGTATGCCTTTCTAAGTATTCACAAATGGCTTTTTTTGTCTGAGATTTAACCAAGTTAAAACTACTTGGTTTTAACTTTTTAGTGTAAATTCTCACTAGGTATTTTATTTCAATTTTATACAAGACCATCATAGCAAAGTGGAATAGACATAGCCATTGCAGTTATGATATAAGAACTCAAAACAATTTGATCCATAAACAAGTACAGCTGAATGGGAACTTTTTCGATAGTTCCTATCCTTAAGAAACAGGGCAGATTCATTTAGAAATGTGAATGATCATCTCCTATTTTCCTTTAACTGCGTACTTTGATTACGGATGTTGCATTTTTAATGTCTAATCAGTTTACATTTATTCTCTTAAATGTGTCTTTTTAAACAAAGATAAAGCCTTTAGAGGCAGGCACATAATGTAATCTGAGAATTTAAGACACTGCTCGTCATTCATGCCTATTTTCTTGAACAGCTTCATAACAACAGATCAGAGGCAATATTGATTCCACAGATGTATTTTATTAGTACAAAGAAAATGTTCCTGTACTGAGTATTCTAAAAAAAAAAGGGTTCAAAATTGCTGGCAGCTTTGTTGTGGTTGTTGCTGTGGTTGTTGTGTGTGTGTGTATGTGTGTGCGTGTGTGTGTGTGTGTGTTAGCAACTCCTTGGGGGTTGTTGTGGGTTTTCTGGGCTGTGTGGCCATGGTCTGATAGATCTTGTTCCTAACATTTCGCCTGCATCTGTGGCTGTCATCTTCAGAGGTGTATCACAGAGAGAAGTCTGTTATACACTGGGTCTAGTGAGAAGGGAAAGTACCTGGGGGTTATTCATGATTTCAATGTTGATTCTAACTAACAGAAGTATGCCTGATGTCCCTATTGAGTAGCCCATGTTTCTATCCAGGTTCAGCTTTTTATGTTAGATATTTGTACAAAACTTTAAAGCTCATATCTGTATGTAGCTTTTCAGTTTTCAAAATTTGAGATTTTGTAGCCATAGGAGGAAACTGAATGAAAGAGAGTTTGGAGAAGTTCTCTGTTCAAGCCAGTGGAGGAATGAATATTTTGCAATGTACACCTAGCTGAATTATTCATTGTGAGTAGTAGAAATAAACAATTTCCTTTTTCATTTGCCGTCATGAATCATTTTGGTAGCCAATCCTAAAGCCTTTATATTCATACTTTGGAAAAGAGATCGTGTGGTTATTTTTTTTTTAATCCAACAGCTACTTGTGTTCACATTTAACATGTTGAAACCTTGTCCCCAGGCACAGCTGCATTGAAGTTTTTGCTCCAGTCCCACTTGGCAACACATGATTAGCATATTAACAGATTAAATTAAATTATTTATTTTGTTTTTATATCACCCTTCCTCTTGCAGCACAGGGTGGCTTTAAACATGTAACAGTACAGTAAAATCAGTAGGTCAAAACCATCAAAATACCCTGACTATAAAAATCTATACAGCAACTAAAATATATTAAATATAATAAATTATTATTATATATAGAAAGCAAAGGAGGGGAAAAAGAGTGAGAAAAGAGGGAGGCCACTGGATGATATGCTGCCTCAACCATAGGCCTGGTGGAAGAGCTCCATTTACCGGCCCTGCAGAATGGCATCAAGAACTGCAGGGCCCAGGGCCCACTGGACAAAACTACCAGGCTGGTAGCATAAATATGATGGAAGAATACGTGTTTTTAGGTATGAGGGAACTATTCTCATTAGTCATCTTCTGTTATGAGGTAGGATACAATGCTCTTAAAAATGAATGTTTGGGAGAAATTCAGCAGAAGTAGATTTTCTCATCACAGCAATCCATCCTGAAAATGCACTATTGTTGAATTTCAACCTGTTCTGTAATTGGTAAAGGAGATGCAGGAAGAGAACTGGTATCTTTAAACAGTTTTAAAACAATAGCCTAATGAAAAAAAATGTCCCAATGGATATTCCAAATCACAGAGGCTAGCTTATTGGCAGGAATGTGAGCCATTTATCCAAAAGATAAACAGAATTGAGAAGAAGAGCTCAGCCCACACGTTATGTTAGCCGCAAGGGAGGTTATTGCTAGAAATTATCAATGACAGCAAAAGGAATACAAACTGCAGATCATGACAGAGAATAATCTGAATGATGGTACTTTATCCAGCCTGTTCTACATTTTCTAATTTTAGCATTCAGGAGGAAAAAAGAAAGTAGCTATCCAGAATCATGGGGGCAACCTCTGGGTGATTCGATACCATTCAACTTGCATGACTCAACTAGGCCTGGCTGCTTGCTACTGTTCAATAGAAGCCACCCTGTGAAAGCCAGTGTGGTATAGAGGTTAGAGCTTCAGAGTAGGATCTGGGAGACCCAGGTTCAAATTACCATCTTTCTGTGGAAGCTCACTGGATGGTCATGGACCCATCACATACTTTAAACCTAACCTACCTCACAGAAGAGGAGAGGGGAATAATGTTAGCTACTTTGGTCCCCAGTGCTGAGATGGGGTGTAAATTAATAAATAAGAAATATTGTTGAAGATGGATGACAGATAAAAAGTAGCTTGATGAATGGCTGACAATAAGAGAATGAGGCAGGGAGAGGCGAGAGGATATAATGGTTGCCAGGAGGAGGGAAAGAGGAAATAGTTTGATGATTTGGCTACAGGGGAAAGTGAGGTGCCACCTCACAAGTCCTTGAGGGTTCTGTATGATGTGGGTGGGCCTGGTCCAGTGACCAGCACTAAACATCCGGACCACAGTTTTTCCAGGTAGAGGTTTCTAGAGGGGAGCGGGGAGAAAGAAAGCTTAAGAAAGAGGGGTTGATAAAGGTAGGTTAGGTATTGAGTGGGAAGGACATAGGGATTCCAACTCAAGGTTAGGAAATATCTGGATATTTGAGGGGTGGGGCCTGAGGGGGGGTAGCAGTTGCAGAGGTGAGGGACCTCAAAGTGGTATAATGTCATAGACTCCAATCTACAAAGCAGCCATTTTATCTAGGGCAAGTAAGGTTGCTAATTTCTGGGGGAGGGGAGGAGCTCACCAAAATTACAACTCCGGAAGTCAGATATAAGTTCCTTTGGAGAAAATGGCTTCCTTGGAGGGTAGAACTGCTGAGGTTGCTTTCCTCCCTAATTCTCTCCTTCTAAGGCTCCATCCCAATATCTCCAGGGCTTTTCGAATCTACAGCTGGACATCCTAAGGAAAAAAGGAAGCAGGAAAAGGGGAGAGAATATGGGGCTTTCAGGGAAGGGAAATTGGAAATAGTAGAAGAGGGGGGGATGAGATGCCTTCTGCAAGTCTGTAGGTTTCACTTTGTTTTTTACAAAAGCAAAAAAACCCCTTCATCAGTGGGCCGATAGTCTATCTGGCATTGGTAATTACACTGAGGTTAAAAAAAAGTTTTTGCCTCCTACCACCATTGCCAACCACTAAGTGGCAGCATTTGCTATTTACAATAACAGGTTACACATGCTGTATTCTATTGAAATGTGAAATAGTTTCTATGTTTTTTACACCGTAGTTTTCACTATGCTTGAAGTTGGTTCATATTACTCCCACACACTGGGGAGTGGGAATTAGGGATTGAATAGCTAAATGAAATGCATACACACACTGTTTCTTCCTAAACAGCTCAGCATCAGTTCCTGGGACATTTTATTTTCAATTTCTTTAACTCAAAATATCCATTACTCAGTCATTGCAAGGGACTCATAACATAGCAGAATGCTTTTTAATTGGTATTACGATTGCTTTTCTTCTTCTAATCACAAAGGAGTGCTGTAGCACCCAAAAGACTAACAGATGTATTGCAGAATAAATAACAGTTGCCTGGGAATTTTAGGAGAGATCTGATCACATTAAAGGCTCAAACTGGCCGTTACAAATATTGTGAATGGTCACTGTGCTTATTTTGTACTTTAAAGTTCTGCGTAAAAATATCACAAACTGTCTTTACATTTCATGACCTTTGAACAACACTGTTCATATTTTCTCCCCGCTATATCCATTTGTATAGTTGTATCTCTTAGGTTGTATAGCTGTATTTCTTAGGTTGATTCTGCATGGTCCCATGCATGGACTAGAATCAGAGACCCATGCAAGCGAGCCCATGCAGGAAAGCATGAGTGCCCACCCTGTTCTTGCTCGTTCTCACCAAGCGCTGCTTGCTAGCCGAGCCATAGCCCTGAGAGCCTTAGCCCTGCAGCTTCAGGATCATGTTCCCAATGGGGTCCTGGGGAGGAGCGGTGGGGAAGCACCTGCCTGATAGGATGCTCTCACCTCAAGACAGCCCCAAAGACCAGTCAAATATTACTTGGTATATCATGGGGGGCGGGGGTGAGTGTCTCATGCACATCTTTAAATGTGGATGGGACATAGTGCTCTGCCCAGCATTGGTAAAAAGTTTTTACTTTGTATAGCACAACGTGCTCACTGCACCGGCTCCTTTCCAAAGCTTCTTTCCAAAGCTTCTGGGCTAAAACGTTGCAGAACTTCTCAGAGGAAACATTTTATTTCCTGCCTCAAAATGTTTTATTTTGGTTGTGTTGAAAAGGCCACAGTGTTTCTTTGACTACTTAATAACAACAATTGCCTTCATCCCCACACACATTATCATTGAAAAATAATAATAAATAAAATCTCTGGCAAGATTTTTTAATAGAAGGGGTACGCCCACAGCACAGCCTCTTTCACCCAGGGGTAAAAGTCCACTCAATTTGCCAGTTTTCAGGCATTAAAACAAACAATCTGGTAAATTGTTGTAAACATTATCAGTGGAAACTCATGCTTTTTATATCAATTAAAGCATGTATGTAGAATATTAATTTACCATTTACTTCTCTTGAACACCTACTCACTCCCATTCCGGTGGTGGTCACGGAGGAGGAGGAAAATGCCATCAAGTCTCAGGTTATTTCTGCATGGGTCGAAATCACAGATTTTGGCCCGATAAAACACCGTTTTTGGGGGGGAGCCTTTGCACAGGTTCCACCCCACCCCCAAAATTGGTGTTTTTAAACCTCCCCCCTCCTCTCCCCCCACCCCCAAAATTGGTGTTTTTAAACCTAGCTCCCTGAGTTAGGTTTTTGGAAAATGCCGGCTTCCATCCAGTGCCAAGCGAATGGCACCAGGTGTAAGCCGGCATATTTCGTGCACTGCTCAAGGACACCTCCTACCTCCTGCTGCCTGGCTGAATTCGTCAATATGATTTGGAGTTCGAAATAGCCAACCACAAATGTATCTAATTTGAAGATTTCTGGAGGAAAGGTGAGGTGTAAGTAAATTCATAAACAAGCATTTATTTTATGAAAGTGGGTTTTTTTGCCTGTCTCTATGATGTATAACCAATGATAATAAAGCCAGAGCAGCATGACAGGAATAGTTCAAGTGTAACATGAGTCTAAAAATGCAAAAATAAATCCCATTTGTCATTGTAATGTAATGTAATCCATTGTGTTATACTGTGGAAACTGAAGATTTACTTTTAATTATTTATAGGGATATAAAGTGACAGAAGAAAAGTAAGCGCATTACAAGTTCAGGAAAATGGAAAGCATTCAAAAAGAGAATGTGCCCCTCAGATAGATAATGGGGCTGTGTACCTAATTACATCTCTATTCTTCAAATATCTTTATAAAGTTCAGCATCTTGAGAAGTCATTGTAACATAAGGTAAAAATGATACAGATAGCTAATTCTAATATTGTGTTGTAGTTTCGAAGAGATCTCTTTGAAAACAAAAAAGAGGAAAAAACGACAAGTGCATAGGATTGCCAGGAAAAACTAACTTTATGAATGAACTGTATACACTGAAAGAATGTGCAGATGAGCAAGTAGAAGAGAAACTCCATGTGAACATTCTGCAAATGGTGGCAGCATGGTGACTCCTGAAAATGGTGGGTGTGAGCTGCTCAGTGGTAACTGAAAGTAAGAGCTGGGTAGGGAGGCAGGAAAAAGAACCACTTTCCCTGCCAATACTTTTTTGTCTATGCACTATGCAGACAAAAAAAAAGGCCAAAATGGTTCTTCTTAAAACACCTGCAAGATATTTTATGTGTGTTGTGCAGAAAGGACCTATGTAATTTATATGTGTCATAACCTGGTGAACCTTCAGTGGATCTGCACATTCTTGATATTCCCTTCCAAGGTTAAGTTGTTGCAGTTGCAGCGTGATAAACTGACTTCACTATTTCCATTTCTGTTTTAGGCAGGTTGTATATTTCTTGTCAAATGTGCCTATTTGAGTGATTTTCTATTGGTTGACTACCATTTGAAGTGCCCACATTTCAGTAGACTGATCTTCAGCTGCTTATGCCAATTTTATAGTGATGATTGATAGATGTTTTGAACAGTTAGCTGCCTCTGGAATACAGTGATGACATTCCTATGAATGTTAAGTAGCAAACAATATGATTCCCTGTGTCTTGGCTGGAATATCAGGTTTGGCTACTAGAGTTGCCAAAATTCAGGTTGGGCCTGGAGTTCTCCTGGAATTAAACTGCTTTCTAAACTACAAAGATCAGTTTCCCTGGAGGAAGTGGTAGCTTTGGAAAGTGGACTCTATGGCATCACATCCATATTAAACTGAAGATGGCAAACCTATAAACAGACTATTTTGATTTCATTTATTGTATTCACAACAAATGCTTTGTTATTATCTGCTCTGCTGCCTGGGTGAAAACTTTTTTTGTTCATTTGGCATCCCCCTGAATTCTTCTTCTTGCCCAATGCTCTAGTTGTTGTTTTTAAGATTTTTGTATGCATATTTTAGCTCTAATAGTAATTGGTTTAATGATTTGTTGGTCTTAATGGGTTTTAAGATGCATTTTACTATATATATATTACTTTGTTGGCTGCCTTGGTGGCTCATGAGGGCACAGAGGCAGGCTATAAACACTGTACCATGAAATAATGCAGGGAATTCTGAAGGAATTTAGATACATTAGAGCAAGTGACATTTTTATCTAGCCCTTATCCTTATTGTTTGAATGAAGATGGACAATGAGCTTGTCCTTCTCAAGATACTAATGTCAGAGTAACAGTTGATCACATGGATTTAGATACATTAACAAATTATAAGTAGCATACATACTCAGTGAGTTTAAACCTAAGCCAATGCTTTAACATCTTGGTGATGCAGGCTGCATTAATGGCAATTACTGCAATGGCAATTGCAAAATGGCAATTACACATTTGCATCTAATGCACAGCAAATACACTGTTTGACCTTTTAGTTCAAGAATAAGTGATGTACAAAAGGTGTCACCAAAAGATTACTTAAGTGGCTATTTGATCCTTATGTTTGCTTAAGGATGTTTGCTTAGATTTCCAGATAGTTTTGCATTGTTTATTTGCAAGATGCTCATATGGACTTGGAGACTAAGAAACATGAACAAAGTTGATTTCAGGAAGAAAGCTCTCTCTCTCTCTCTCTCTCTCTCTCTCTCTCTCTCTCTCTCTCACACACACACACACACACACACACACACACACACACACACACACACACACACACACACACACACACACACACACACACACACACACACACACACACACACACCAATAGTCCCTTATCTAGCTTGAACACTCAAGCTGCTCTTTGAATTCATGGTAGTGTCTGCAGTAAAATAGAGGTTTTCTTGTTTCCTTGGTGATGATTTGTACAATATCCCTACAGTACCCTATGACAGCCAGAGGTACATAGTGTTAAAATTTCAGACTAGGATCAGAGACCCTCCACTGTGCAGGAAAGCTTGCTGGGTGACCTTAGGCCAGTCATCAAGGACATAGGTGTGTGTGTGTGTGGGGGAGGTTCTCGGGTTCAACCCCCCCATTACATGTCTGAAGTTTTTTGAAAATTTTTAGTGTTTTTTGGCATGAAGGGCGCATTTTTAGGCTAGCAGCACCAAAATTTCAGGGATTTGTTGGGAGACTCTCCTGATGATACCACCCAGGTTTGGTGAGGTTTGGTTCAGGGGGTCCAAAGTTATGGGCTTCCAAATGAGGTGCCCCATCCCCTATTGTTTCCAGTGGGAGCTAATAAGAGATGAGGGCTACACATTTGAGGGTTGATAACTTTGGACCCCATGTACCAAACTTCTCCAAAACTGAGTGGTTTCATCAAGAGATTCTCTTACTGATACCACCCAGGTTTTGTGAAGTTTGGTCAAGAGGGTCCAAAGCTATGGACTCCCAAAGGGGTGCCCCCATTATTTCCAATGGGAGCTAATAGGAGATGGGGGCTACACATTTGAAAATCCATAACTTTGGCCCCCATGAACCAAACTTCACCAAACCTGGGTGGTATCATCAGGAGGCCCTCCTAAAGATACCCTGAAATTTTGGTGCTGATAGATTAACAATTGCAACCCTGACAGCAGGCACACCCAAATTTCCCCAGATTCTCCTTTTAAAGCCACCCCCTTCGGTATGGAGTTTCACAACTGTTTCACAACTGTTTGCAAGTGGATTTTGCTGTTCTGCACAGTTCTGCACAGTTGCAAAGTGCATTGAAAATGGATTGAAAGTGCATTATTCTGCATGTGCGGAAGGGGCCATAATCCACCTCAAAACAGCATCACTTTCAATATTGTTTTAACTGGGGACCCCAGATTCTCACTTTAACGTGGATTTAAAAGGAGAATCTGGGCTCCCTAGTTTAAACACCATTGAAAGTGATGCTGTTTGGGGGTAGATTCCAGCATCACAGTGGGCCCCCATTGGAGGGCCAACACAAAACTCAGATTTTGCACCAGGCTCTATTTTCCCTAGCTACACCTCTGCCCAGAGGAGAGGGCAGAAGGGACTGCTGGCTGGGAGCCCAGCCAGTGGGGGAGGGCGGGGGAGAGGAGTCTGCTGCCCCTGGCCTTGGAGAGCTGCTTTTATAAGCACTGAGGCTGGGGGCAGGGCTTGGTGAGGTGTGGCCATGCCCTCAGGGGTGGGCAGGGGCATGGCCCCACCCCCGAACCCCCCACTAAAAATCTATACCTACATCCCTGCCAGTCATACACACTCAGTCTAAGAAGATAAGAAGAACAGTTTGGATTTATACCCCCCTTTCTCTCCTGTAAGGAGACTCAAAGGGGCTAACAAATTCCTTTCCCTTCCTCTCTCCACACCAGACACCTTGTGAAGTAGGTAGGGCTGAGAGAGTTCTGAACAAACTGTGACTAGCCCAAAGTCACTAAGCAGGAATGCAGGAGTGGGGAAATAAATTAGAGTTGACCTGCTTTTAACCACTACCCCATGCTGGCTCACAGAGTGTTTTGAGAGTTAAATGGAGAAAGTGAGAATGTTGTATACCACTTTGCATCTGCATGGTAAAGAAAAGTGGGATATAAATGCAGCAACATAAACAAATCTGTGTACAAGTGCATTTTTCCATGCAATTGTTCATATAAAAATATGCCAGCATTTCAGAAGCGAAGAAATGAAAGCCATTATATTGATCCAAAATACAATTACTCAGAAGATAGCTGTTAAAATGGGATAGCCCATAGCGCACAGTTCTAAGTGGGTAGGACAGGCTTTCTATCATATTGCTCATTCAATGTAAACAAGAATTAAAAAGTAATTTGAATTGCAAATAAAAGTTATGTTTCATCTCCCAGACTGTCTTTTCATAAATGGAAATTGTAGGCAAAATGCTCCAAGTAGAACAAGAAAAGAGACAAATTGCCCCAAGTAGAGCATGAAAAGATAAACTGTTCAGGTTGCATTTAATTAAATGTTTTGGTCCATTATGTCAATTTCCTCTTACCTCATCTGCTTGCATTCCTTTTCACAGCAACCAAAGTTATACCACAGTGTTTCTCATATTATTCAGAAAATGAACCTGGTCATCAAGGCTGAGCAATGATATGGAATGATGGAGAACAAAGGGGGATGGGATTCAGGAGTTGTATTCTAGTCAAAAGTATAATACAGCCTGGTGGAACT
Source organism: Sphaerodactylus townsendi (assembly GCF_021028975.2). Taxonomy (NCBI): domain Eukaryota; kingdom Metazoa; phylum Chordata; class Lepidosauria; order Squamata; family Sphaerodactylidae; genus Sphaerodactylus; species Sphaerodactylus townsendi. Next base: position 51,593,281 of record NC_059428.1, on the reverse strand, counting down.
CTTTTTGTCATGATCAGATAATTGCGGATTACAGTGGTAGGCAATTTCAACCATCTGAAGTCGTTTTCTAAACAATCTCTCTGATAACTTCCAATCTTGCAGTTCAGGATGGGACATAATAAAATGGTCTTCAACCACATTATGCAGACAGCTTGGAATGTAATTAGGTAAGGTCATCCTATTGATGGAGGGTCAGCTGGCGGACACCACAGATGGTCTGCAATAGTGTTTAGAGGCTGTGACTGGTTGGTTGATGAAAAGTAGGCACATGACCAGAGCGACATTTTTCCATCTTCACTGGGCCAGGTAGTTGGCCCCTTACCTCTCCCATGCTGATCTAGCCACAGTGATCCATGTGATGGTTACCTTCAGTTTAGACTACTGTTAACTCATTTAATGTGGGCCTGCCCTTCAGTCTGATCTGGAAGTTAAAGCTGGTTCAACATGCAGCAACCAGACTTTTCACTGGATCTACAGTAAGAGAGAATATTACTCCCACCTTGTATTGGCTGTACTGGTTGCCAGTTGAATTATGGGTCATGTTCAAGGTGTTCGTCTTGACTTTCAAGGCCTGATGCAGTCTGGGATGCTCATATCTTAAGAACCGCAAATCCCCATACTGCCTGTGAAGGCCTCTCCATTCATCAGATGGAAACCTGCTGGTGGTCCCTGGCCCTAAGGACATTAGGCTGGCCTTGACTTGAGCCAGGATCTTTTCAGCACTGGCTCCAGTCTAGAGGAACTCTCTGTTTATGAAACTAGGGCCCTACTGGGCCTTGCCCAGCTTTGCAGGTCCTGTAAGACAGAGGTGTTCCACCAGGCTTTTGATTGAGGCCATCCACCTGCTGTCGTAACATCAGTTGCCAGCTTCCCAACCATTTACCATCAACAGTCAACTGGACCATGGTTATTAACATCAATACACTGTATCATCTATTTATAGTAACCCCTTTCTGGATTGCTTGTTTTGGGCTGAAGGTTATACATCGCCCATCTATGATAGAAAAGGGAATGGAATTATTTTATCTTGTGTTGGCCTGGTGTATCATTTTAACTGGAATGTTTTTTTTGTACATATTTTTATTGTATTTTGTAAATGACATATAATCGTTTACATATAATGAAATTCTATATCTTTTTTTCCCTTTGTAACTGATCATAATTCTAGAATCTTAGCAATATAATTATAAACAATACTATTGGAAGAATTCAACATACAACTATTCAATAATAAATATATAAAAATGACATATAAATGTTGACATACAGAAGAAAGCCATGTCTTGTTTGAGAAGATTGATTTTGATGTTAGGAAAAATAAAATTTTATTATATATATATATAATGTATGGGTGAGATAACATTTGTGTCATACGATGCAATTGGAAGATATAAGGTTACTAAACTATTTTAAAAATTCCATATACAACTATGCACTAATAGATATAGGCTATGTAGCTAGTATAAGAGATCTAGTCTGGGGATCAGAGTTGTACAAGTATTTTAATAAAGAATCCCAAACTTTGTAATAAGAATCAAAACATTTTTTATGAATAAGTGTTGCCAGCTTATCTGCCATTCTAGAGTTTTGGGCTTTTTGTAGCCATTCATCTGATGTTGGTAGATCTTGTGCTTTCCAGTATCTGGCTGCCATTGCTCTTGCTGCTGTTGTTAGGTAATAAGGGAGTGTTTTGTGTTTTTGTAGAGTGGTGTCACTAGGATCCCAGAGTGACAGAAGATATAACTCTGGTTGTTTCTCAAACCTGTAATTTAGTACATCTTCTTCTATAATACTATGCATTGTGTTCAATACTGTCCAATTTTCCTACAAGTCCACCAACAGAGGAAGAAGGTGTCATCCTTGTCTGCACATTTCCAACAGAGTGGTGAGCATTTTGGGTACATCTTCAATAATTTTGATGGTGTTAGGTATCACCTGTACAACATCTTTAAATTATTCTCTTTGGCTGTTTCTGCATAGCCCAATAACAGCGACCTAGGGATAATAAAAACAGAAACCCTGGGGTGCTTTTCACACAGCCAAATGGCACGAAAATGCCGCTTTTGAACCTTGCTCAAAGAGCGAGGTTTTTCAAAAGCGGTGTCTTCCACCCGCTGCTGTGTGAGTGGCAGTGGGTTGAAGATAGCATTTCCCCCCACCTTCCCCAAAAGGCTCTTACCTCCTGTCCCCTTCCATACCATTGTGGAGGCCAGGGAACGCGCCGTTGCTCTGGTCTCCACAATGCAACGGAAGGCGAAATGAGGTAAGATCCATTTGAGGACGGTGCAGCCTGTGCGAAGACTGCGCTGTTGACTGTGCACCCAGTGGGACCATCCATGTGAACGGGGGTGTATTGACATAAACTATGCCAATGCACCCCCGCTCAGCTGGCCATGCCAAACTGCTTTCAATTTTGACAGAGAGTGTCAGCTTGTTATCTCTCCAGAGCCTTTCCCAAGTCTCCATTTGTGTGGTCTTATTGAGGTTTCTTGACAAATCATGTTGTACTTCACCAGTTCTGGTTCCATCTTAAATTTCAGAAGTAGCTCATATATTTTCCTGAGGGACTTTTTGTTTGAGGAACTGAATATAAGGTCCAAATTTGTATTTTTTTCTAAGAATAATCAGCATTTTTTGTCTTCTTGCAGATATTTTTCAAGTTGGTTATATACATGCCAGTGGCATGGTGATTTGTTTATAAGTATATCTGTTCTGGATTTGAATACGTTGTTATTATTCGTTTTAGTCAATTTTAACTTGAATGTAATTCACCCTGTGGCCAGGGATGAATGGGGTATAAGTTTTTTTTTCATTGTTTAATGGGACCCTCATACACTTTTGGAGGAGCTTATCAGCACATCCATATACAAGAAAGAATAGTTCTATATTAAAAACTATGTCTTTCATGCAGATAGGGTTGCTGACCTCAAGATGGGGCCTGGCATTCTTCCAGAATTACAACAGATCTCCAGACATCATAGGTCACTTTCCCTGGAGGAAATGGCAGCTTCAGAGGGTGGACTTTATGGTATACTATAGATTCTGGGTATAATCCTTCCCCAAATTCTCCCCTCCATAGCACTTTCTCTAAATTTCCAGGGATTTTCTCAGGCCAGAGTAGGTGACCCCACAAATCCTGTGTTGTACCTTTGGCCCTTTCATTTGAAATAAATTCAGACAGGAGAACTGGAAAAGATTACAGACACCCTGAAGAACTATTAGCAGTCTCTGTACTTTGGGTCTTGGGGTTTTAGTCCCTCCCTAAAGGTGCTGACTTTGCTTGCTCAGGTTTATTTCATTCATTTAATTACATAATTATACCCATTTTTTCCACCATAGAGCTATGGCTCAAGGCAGCTTACAAGTACAAGTGTGAACTCCATCACAGAAACATATTAAAACATTTTAAATAGGTAATAAAATATATTCTTTTGGAAGAATTTGCTAGTAAGCCGCAAATCTTCTTTCACTCCCTAGTGGGACTACAGAAGTCTTGCAATCATGTTATCATATAGTAACATAGGCAATGGATGGGGTATAATTACTGAGAGCCAAAAGTCCCTTGGTGGATAACCATTTATCAAACTGGCACCAATAACTGAAACAGTGAACAGTGGTCCTGAAAATTACTTTGACTAGAGAATTTTCCCAGGATGCCACAACAGCTATGAATTCCTAATAAATTTGAAACTCATCACATCAATTTCCTAAAGTTTTCTTGACAATAAGGCACCAGACACTTGTTTGCAGTGGTGGTATCAGAAACAAATATTGGGGGCACAGAAAGGGCAAAGGAACCTTAGGAGAAGGATAGCAGCTTGGCCTGCAGTAATCTCTGAGGCTGATTCCGCATGGGTGAAAAACAGTGATGTGAAAACAGCGTGAAAACAATATAAACCTTTTTACACCGTTTTAAACCCTTTTACACCATTTTCACACTGTTTTCACATTGCTATTTTTGGTCCATGTGGAATCAGCCTGAAAGACATATTGGATATCAGAAAAGAAGGGTAAATTGAAGCAAAGAATATGTGATAATGATCTGCAGAATTTTCTTTGCTGCTATTCAATGGTTAACACCAACCTCAGTGTTTTTATTTCAGAATGCATGTGCATAGAGTGTCATCAAGTTGTAGCTGACATGGCAACCTTGTAGGGTTTTCAAGGCAAGAGACTGACAGAAGTGGTTTGCCATTGCCTACTTCTGCATTGCCAGCCTGGTATTCCTTGGTGGTCTCCCATCCAAGTACTAGCCAGGACCAACCCTGCTTAGTAGCTAAGATCTGACTGTGAATAGGGAGTTGATTTCCTGGGAGCAGCTTGGTTCTGTTCATTCTCCTGCATTCAAACAGTATAGCTGAGTCCAATTGGCAGTGTTTCATGCATGTGCATTCTCATCCCAATGGAAGACCTATTTTCACTACACATCACTTGGCAGCCAATCAGATAAATAAATAGTGAGAAAATCAGTCAGCCAGTGATTAAAAATGATCACTGTAATAAGAACTCTTACTGTTTAGTGTTTTTAAGTGTCTACAATCAACTATTTCACCCATTTATGTTTTGCACAGCCCTTTCCCTCTCACATAACTGAATAACTTGATCTTACTATCCATGACCCATGGCGGAATCATCTGACCTGTTGCGCAAATCAGATGCTTGGTTTGTGAGTGCCAACTGAACCTGGTGAGTGTGTTCACTGTTGAATGTGTTCACTATGCAGATGCTAAATTGCCCAATACTGTGCGCAAGTATGTTAATCAAAAGAGAAATTCCACTCCGTTTTTTAAAATTGAGCATTTTGAACAAGTGATGTTGAATGTCAACCACAGCTGTAGTAAAAATTTCAGTATCTTTGCATAAGGCAAGGCCAGTAGATCATAGTTTTCTCATTCTATTATTATTGTTGTTGTTGTTGTAGATTTCACAGCTGACAGATCTTTAGCTGGTTGTTGACCTTCATTACAACAACAACAACTACTACTACTACTACTACTACTACTACTACTACTACTACCACTACTACTATTGTTATTGTTGTTGTTGTTGTTGTTATATTTAATAGACCGGAGGGCTCAGGTTGGTGTTTAGATGATGATGATATAGAATCCAAACCCATCCTATGTTGCCAGATTTTCCTATAAGAGAGTATTTTCATCAATTAGGGAACGTTTGTTTCCCACATACACATCTAGTGGATGGGACCACAACAAACCTATCAAAACATTTAATTATGTGTGGCAGAGTTTGTATCTTAACTGGCAATATGGTAGTTTGCTCATATTAGCAAGTTGGTTACTACTGACTATAAATGTGGAGGTTGGTCTCTTACTGCTGGCAATTAGACACCTGTCTTCTATACTGCATGTTCCACAATTTTGGAACGATCTCCCCTGACTCATTCTCCCTTCTTCTCATTCTCCCTTCTTCTAATCATGAGTAAATACTTACCAAAAAAGCAGACATTATTTTAAAAATTGTGTCAAAGATTCAAGCGTTATCATGTAAAAGCGCGGCCACGCCTCACACGCGGCCGCGATTGCAGGAAGGGAGGCCTGGCAGAGAAGCCGTCTGTTTGGCACTGGGTCGAAGAGTCGACGTTACGGCCCTTTATGTGCATGTGCGCCTGTTCTGGCGCATGCACAGTCGGCCGCCAGGAAGTCATCTTGTCCAGAGAAGGGCAAGATTGATGTGAATTGGGGTTGGCATGCTCTCACGAGGCACGAGAGCACGCCGTTGGTATGGGGGCTGGGCTAGGGCTTATTTAAAGCCTTGCCTTGTGGACCGGCCCCAGCGGTGGATCCATGTCGGGTGAATGGAGCCAGAGCAAGAATTTGTCAGACGGTGTTGCATTCTGTTCATAATTTTGGGGGTCAGGGGATTTCACATGGGGACATCTCTTGTAAGCTGGAAGTTCTGTACAGGCGGGATGGGGTGCACTTGTCACCTTTGGGTATGGATCAGTGGCTCCATAGCCTTAGAACAGCTTTGTGTGATTGGCTGAAAGCTTAGGAGGTGATGGCGGGAGCAAGGGAAGGGTTTTCCCTTCTCCCCTTGCTCTGTGGCGGGTTGCGCATGGGGGATGATCCGCTGGTAGGGGAAGCTGGAGGAGCTCCCCTGTTTAGCATACCTCATTAGGAGGTGGGGGTGTAGCAAGCTCTCAGTAGGAATGCCCTGCGGGGGGGGGCTAAGAAGCTTGCGTCCCTAGCTTGAGTTGGATGGGGCCTCCAGTCATGGGCACTTTGCCAGTCTGGTCTTTGTCTCACTCCAATCTTTTGCTTTGGTTTATTCCTCCAGCAGCTGGGCTGAGGAATTGGTTTGCTCTGGGGGACAGCACTAATGCTGCCCAGATGCTTGGTTCACCCCCCATGCTGCGCCAACTAGTTTATCCTATGCTTTCTGTGAATAAAGTTCTTTGACTATGGCCAGTTTTCTTATCCACTTAAATTGTGTTGGTGTGTTATTTTGGAAAGGGTAGCTGAGCGGGAAGGGCCATACATCTACCTGCAAAAGCAAGTTGTTTCTGAAACCTGTATCTGATTTCCTGTTTGTTTTTATACTGATGTTGGGTAGAGTTCCTAATCCTAGAAGCAACCTTAGAAAGGCTGGGTTTTCTGCATTTTCAGAGAGACATGGGAATTCTAGTATTAGAAGTTCTCCTTCCTGCTAAATTGGTTGTTGGGCTCATCCACAAAGGTAACAGATCAAAACTGTTAACTTTGTCATTACCTCTCCAGCATTCCAACAACTTCAGAAAATCATTTTATGGATATAACAGGTTTCTTTACAGTGGTGCACAATGATTTTCAGTCAGTACTGATGTAAGTCTAATACAGCCTGGTCACTGATCTAAGTAGTCCCCAGCTAACAATTTTAGAAATACGTTTACAAAAGGAAATAAATGGTAATTTAAAACAAGGCATCTCTGTAATCCATTAATTTTTTTCTGTGGTTCAGGCTCCTTAATAACTATTAACATCACATTAAGCCTGGAGAGATCACAGTCCAGTGTTCAAACAGAAGGTCCCATACTTGGTTCCTCGCTTTTTCATGAGGTGGGGCTGATGGCAGTAAGTAGGAAATGAGTTGAATAGCAACTTTCTATTGTATTATCAAAGGATTTCACAGCTGAAATCAACAGGCTGTTGTGAGTTTTCCAGGCTGTGTGGCTGTGATCTCATAGTTTTAGCTCCTAACATTCCACCCACATCTGCTGGCAAAATGTTAGAAGCTAAAACTACCAGACCATGGCCACGTAGCCTAGAAAACCCACAGCCGCTAACCTGGTACTGTCTGGCACCAATGGGCACAAGGGCGGCACTGTTTGCCCATGTTTGTTGAATGGGCAATCAGGCTCTCCATGGCTTCAGGCCATTCTCCAGTGATATATGTTTATGGTCTTGTCTCCCAGCCTGTCTCTACCTCTACTGGTGTCCAGCAGTAATGGTATTGGGTTGCAAGAATGGCTTACTACTGCCTGCCTCTTTTCTTAAATCAACATTGTATTTTTGTAGAATTTTTGTCTGAAATCTTGGAACACTGATCTCATAGCAGACAATAGTGGACTAGATGGACCAAAAGTGCTCATCTCTTATCTTTCCAAAAAAGAGTTCTCAGTCACCAAGCATTACTAAACATGTTGTATCTGCCTCTGAGCACGTTTACTGTCTCACACAAACATAAGTCATTCATCTTTTCATCTTTCTCTTGTTTTCCTCAGCCTTTGTAATAGCATAAGTAGATTGGCTCTTGTAGTTAAATCTCCGCGTTTTGCAATTTCTTTTCTAGTTTACTAATAGAGTCAATAATTGGCGTTGTTACACCATCACATGAAAGTAAAAATAGAGTGTCTCCAGGCACAAGGCCAAACAGGAATGAGAGTGTCACAGAGACTTTGACCAGCGCTGGCTTTGTACCTGCACTTCCCCAAACTATGTCATTTTTGATTTAGCATAGTTGCCATATGGCTACTCCAGGATGTTTATGGAGTCCTGGGAGCTCTGGAATAATCTTATTTACCTTTAAAAGTCAAGGTTAATTTTATTTTGTAGCCTAATTGTTAAAGCAAATAAAGCCTTACAAGACTAAATGAACTCTAACTTGATTTGTAAAATAATTCTGTTTGCCAGATGCTGTTGTCTCTAATCCTTCCCTGATCCCTGTGAGATGGGGGTTGTTGTTTTTTCTTTTATGTGTTGCATGTGCATTTGCTCTTGGCTGTCACTCGTAGTAAAATAAACAGCTATAGAACTTAAAGTGGTTCTTCATTCTCCACACATAAGTAAACATCTTAAAAGCAATCTCTTATTTAAGCAGTCCAGGGTACTGATGGTGGTATGTTATCATGCAACACCTCAGTTATCTTATAATATAAAAACATAAGTGTTACCATACCACCCTGGCTTATTCACAGATATTCCTACCTGCGTGCCAGCCTAAAGGTGTTGCTGGTGTTGCAGAGATGAGGAGCCCATTCTCTGGCAATAGCCTGGTCTACCTACAAGGAACTTCCAGGAATTTAAAAAAAATCTTTATGTTCTCATGTTCTCAGCTTGCTTGCCATAGCAGCACATTTTGAGCTCCACAGCCAAAAACTAATGTGTTCTCAGCACAATACAGTAGCCCTGCTAAATGGATACTCATTTCCAGGCACAAGAAGTTATCTGATGACATTGCCTTTCCTAACTATCTTAACCCAGATACTTCCTTCTGTAACTAACTTCTCCTGACCACCTTACAATACATTTTATTGTTTCTCAAACAATCTATCCAAACATCTCCCAGAGGTTGTCCTGACACACACACCCCCGGGTGGTTCTTCATCCTATAAATATCCTACCCTCCAAAGGGCCAATTGTCCAGTGCCATGACACCTTTCTGTCTTTGTCACTGTGCCCAACGTACTGCCCCCGGAACCAGACACTGACTGTTTGGTTCTAAACCCGTGGTGGCAAACCTTTGGCACTCCAGATGTTATGGACTACAATTCCCATCAGTCCCTGCCAGCATGGCAGCATGTGTATGTGTATGTATATATGTGTGTATACACATGGCAGCATGTGTATGTATATATATCCCATACCCCTTTCTATTCCAAACCTATTTTCAAACCTATTTATATCCCTGGAACTCTGTGTGTGTGTGTTTATTACATTGAATCAAGTGCTTGTTAAATATGTGCATGCAGCAGATCATCATTTAGCAAACATTTGTAAATCTGTCTCTAATCTAAAACAAGCTGTAGACTGTTCTTTAGGACAAATGGCTCAGGATCGTATTAATTTAATTACTATAAACAGAAAAAAAGGGAAGATACAACAACAGGATCTAGGAATTCACATGTGAAAAACATCACAATTAATGCTCAAAAAAGTATTAGTGCTATGCAGAAATTTTTCTAGCCCAACGGGGACCATTGTATCCCAACTCCACTAAAGTTATTCAATGCCAAGCCCCTTGCTCAATTGATATATGGGGCACCAGTAAGTATCACAAGCAATCTCTCTAGAATGGAGATGATTCAATCCAGGTTTTTGAGAACAATTCTCCAACTCCCAAATAGCTTGTCAAACATGGCAGTGCACGATGAGACAGGGATAGTTACTGAGCAGACCAAATTGTGGATTGTTACTCTGACGTACTGATTAAAATTGCTTTTTAGACACCAGGGGCTAATTTGTTTAATCTTATTAGATTCTTTTTTGATGCCGTGGCAAATTCCTCTAAAAAGAAACTATGGCTCATTCCGCACATGCAAAATAATGCACTTTCAAACTGCTTTCAGTGCTCTTTGAAGCTGTGCGGAATGGCAAAATCCACTTGCAAACAGTTGTGAAAGTGGTTTGAAAATGCATTATTTTGTGTGTGCAGAAGAGGCCTATGTTACTATGGTCTTTCTCATCAAACTTAGCTTTTTATGGGTTATGCATGAACTAAAGAGACTGTCAAATTAAGAGTTTGGAAGGTTGAAAGACAGCATGACCTAACAGGATTAAAAATCCTTGCTTCAACATATCTTCACCCAACAAGCTCTCCCTAGTGCCTTACGTTTCGTATATCACCAATGCAGAGCACAGAAGAGCATTTGATCTCCTACGATATAATGCTCTGCCTTCAGCATTTACTGAGGGAAAATATAAAAAGTCCTCTATAGCAGGATGTACATACATCTGCCAGGATGGAAATATAGGGCTGCAGAACAAATCTTACTTGAGTGTAAGCTGTATAGCCATATATGATAGCAGATTTTAGCCTCTATACTATCAGATGTTCCACCTAGTCTGAGAACTTGTAGACTGAAAAAAATTATTTCAGATAAGAATCAATGAAGACATGATATGAGAATTGGCTGTGATTTTGTCTTTAGGGATTTATAAATGTTTATTGTTGCTGTTGTTTGTTTGTTTGTTGTGGGCTGTGGGCGGTGTACAACATAGAAAAAACACAACATACAAGGAAGAGCATAATCAAAATTGCAATATAAAAATAAATATAGCTCCATAACATTAAAATAACTAAAACCAAGTAAATACAGCATACATAGATAATAAACAGCGTCTGACAATTTCAAAAAATGGCTTGATATTTTTAACTAAATGTAATTCAGTAAGGCACTGACCTAAATAATGTATTTAAGTGCATAATGTAATAATCTATATGTATTTATTGTTGGTCAATGATGTTATCTATATATTTAAAAATCTAAATGTGTGTTTGTCCCTGATGTCCCAAATTTTCACAGGACGTCCCTCCCTGTTCTGGGCAGGTAATCGGACCTTCAAATTGCTGAAAGTCCATACCTGAGCCAGGTAAAATGTTTTTTTCCTGGCGAACCAGGCCATGAAGCTGACTGTGTTTAACTGTCACCCTTAGAATGTTCGTGCAGCATGTCTGTGGCCTGAGGGGTTGGTATGCCCTTAGAATGTTTGCAGAGATGGCCAGAGATGATCAGTGAAAACAGTAAATAGGTAACACTGTTAGGTAATACGAGTGGAAGTGAAACACATACACACTTTGCCGTGTGAGACGTCAGGTGGGGTTCCCCCCTCACATGATTTCACTCTCTGTGCCCTACCCACTGCTACCACACAACACACATACTCTTATACACATCCAGCTCATCCTCACATCTCACTCCGCCTTCCCTCACTGCCAACCACCACTTACCCACTTCCTCACCCATATTCGCCACAGCTCTCTTTTACTAAAAGCGAGCTGGAGTTTGCCTTTTTCTTCTAAGACAATCCTGGCAAGTGGGGCGAGACCAACACTACTGGTTCCGGGCTTCTTTTGCACATGGCCGCTTTAAGAACCCAGTGGAGCTGGCCTCGATCTGAGACGCCTCACCACCCTGCCTCTGCTGCTCTGAAGCTGGGATAACCTGCTTGCCCCAATTCTGCCTTCCCCGAGCAAGGACTGTGGGTGACAACCAGCCTCATGGACAGGCCCGGGATTCGTGACTCTGGATTAAAGTTTCGTTGTGGAATTGAAAGGGTTACCTTATACTAAAAAAACAAGACACCACCATATAACAATGTGAATTGAAAAGGGAAAGAGGGATTCCATTTGACCACTCCAAAAGGCTATGCTGCGGATCATTGGACCTGCATGGACATCTGTGTGGGTTGTGGACTGTGATGAGAAGGACAATTGCCACAGAAATGCGTGGCCGGGCCCCGCTAGTAATTAATAAATTTGATTTGATATTTGGATATTTAGGCATAAAGTACTAAATTTCATTGTGATTAGTGTGGATATGTTTTGTTTCTGTGAAGACTTGCTTGAGGCAAGGAATACTGTCGTATCCCAGAAAGTTATTTTTTACACTTTATCTACCCCAGCATTGTTAAACTATGTGTCTCCACTCTGTGAGTTCTAACCTGATAAGGTACATTGTAAGAAGCATTCTCAGACAACAAACAGATATGACATATATCCTCAAGCATGCTTCATTCATAAAAAACAGCAACCATAATTACTATATTTGTCTCATGCAGTGATGCCCTCTCCATGGCTGGGGCTAGAATTGCTAAATGCATTTTACTGCACTGTTGGAAAACCACACCAGTTACAGCTTATCCTAATGTGACTGTTTGTCAAGCAAGATGCTGTTGCTTTTCAGTCTTTATATTCCCCTAGTGACACACCACTCAGTGGCTGCATAAAGAGTACTGGGATTAGAAGGAAAATACCCAATTACAAGAGAAGGTTAAAGCTGGGCAGAAGCCAATAAACAAAGGAGAGAACAGAGGATCATCAAGGTCACCTTTGAAAAGAAGCCCGGAGAGGCCAATGACAAAGACAGTTTCTCATCCTACTGAAAATGCCTGAAAATAGAAGAAGATAGTTATCTTGAGTGAGAAAGGGATGAAAGAAAATAATGCAAAACTTCACTGAAAAATGGAGTCTCTGAAACACAGCCTAGAATAGTGACTGAAATCTAGAAGGAAAGTTATTCTCACATTGCAGCAATCTTCCATTTAACTGCTTTATACTCAAAGAACAATGAGACTGTTGGATCCTCCTTGGCTCTAGATGTTTTAAAGACCCATGCAGTACCAGTGCCCACTCTCTGCCCCCCAGACAACAATCCAAGACCGACTAAAACCAGGCTCAAGCCTGATGGCCATGTATTGGCTTATTACACACACACAAGCCTTTATTGGCATACAAAACATGACAATATTTTAAAGCAAAACTTTAAAATATGTTTTGTTTCTGTGAAGACTTGCTTGAAATACAGTTAAAATTACTAATTTCCAGTATAAAATTTGCAACAGTTTCACAAAAGATCACATCAGCGCTGTTCAGGAGATTGGGTATCTTATAACATTCTTGCCACTGAGAACATTGCAAGAAAATGGAATTCATGTATTTCATGCGTATCTTATTGTATTTAGGGCATACAAACAGAGAATTTTCAAGTATTTCAACCGTAATCAGATCACATGAACAAACACTTTTAGAACGTTCCATATTCTTGAATCTTCCCTCCAGCAGAGCTGATGGCAGCACATTACATCTTGCAGTAGCTAAGGCTTTCCTCTGGGTGGGATTAATCAGCAGACGAAGATATGCTGCCATAATTCCACTCTCGCATGGGATTAATAATGTAGTCGGAGAACAGGTTGTCTTGGCTGCAAGAGTCAAATTATGAAAATCAAGGTCCAAGAGCCTATTCTTAACGTATTGGCTTATTACTGATAAAACAATTGTGTAATTTGTTTTTATATGATGTATGAACTGGTCTTAATGATATGAAGGTGGAACTCTCATGTTTTTCATGAAGGATAGACCACCTTGGCCTCATAGGAGCTCAGATACCCCATTTGGATCAAACAAGACATGACTCTGGCTTCTGTTCATAAGCTTTTTTTTACTTTCATCAGGTAGTTAATAGCTGTACTGCAAGCTTGAGTCCCTGCACCACACCAACCTCCTACTCTTCCTTTGCCTCCCTTTTATTCCCCTCAGCCTTCTAATTGCTGGTGAGCTGTCTGTTGTGCCCTGCTGGCCTTTGACTGGCTCTTCTGCTTTCCTTGTCCTCTTCTTTGATTGAAGCCTGGTTGGGACTGTGCCAGCCCTTCCCCTATTCTCTAAGGTTGTAGTGGACTGCTGATTGCAGCTTGGCTAGAGCTGTGCAATTGCCACCCTTCTCCCTGGAACTGTTGAGGCTTGCTATTGCTGCCCAGGCCCTCCTGCCATTTCTCTGCAGTTTCTTCCATCCTCTGGCTTGCTGGAGGTTCCTTCTCCTACTGGTAGGTTTGAGGGTGGGGCTGCTGATTGTGGTGTGCTCCAGGGTTCTTGGGTGCACAAGGATCTCTGTGATAAGGAGAGAGGTAGATCAGGCTGTTGGATGCTGGAAGGCAGTCCACCCTGAATTCTCTATTTTTGCACATTATGTTTCTTAGCTTCACTACTTCTGGGTCCTTATTGTAAACAGTTACTTCTGCCTCTTTTTGAATTTCAAACCACTTAGCCAACTTGGCTTTCACTCAGTGAAATTGGATTGCAAAAATTCCTGCTTTGTTTCTGGAACAGTGAGAGTGGTTGGGGACACCATAGCAATTCAGACAATTGATACAAGAGCGTTGTGTTTCCATCACAAGCAAAATTCAGGATAGATGTATGTCTACAAAGGGGATGATCAAAATCAGGCTATGAGGAAGCATTTCTCTCTGATTCCAGTAAAGACTAAATATTCACCATTTGGAACAATTTCATTGAATTGTATCTCAGGTATGTTAGAAGTCTTTTCATGCTGCTGCATCATAGCACAAGATGAATGAAGCCAAAAATTTGAGATCTTTAGTTTTTTTCTCTTTCTTTCTGGATGATGTACAACAATGTGGGACATGGTATTCATTGTCATTAGGCCCCTCTACAATATGTGTGTCAAAGATATGCCTTCTTTGGACAAGATATGTTTCTAAAAGTGACAAAGTAGTTTAAAATAAATTGCTGTCATTGACAGAAAACGAAAATATAGATCAAGGCAACCATTAGATTACAATGAAGCTTAGTAGTGCTTTTAGAATTAGAGCAGGAGTCTTACAAAGTCTGTAAGAGATTAAAAACTCAATCCAGGTGTTTTATGTAATTAAAAATGAATTTAATGTAATTAAAATTAACTCACTGTGTACCTTTCCTATGGCTTAGCAGAGTGACAGTAATGCCAACACTCATGGAATGGCATAAATAAAGAGCAAGCAGAGCAATATTTTAAATTTTCTAAAGAGAGCTTTCAAAAATTAAAGAAGCTAATTAAAAATGCCACTTCATTCCCCCCCTACACACACAAACACACACACTAATTATACCAATTATAGCAGGCCGTTTAGCAATATTGATACAAAACAATTTTTCGCAAACTAATTTGCAGTGATCAAAGAAAGTCAGCTCCTGCTGTGTGAAGTACAGACTCTTCCAAATACCTCTATATGTCAGACGCTGCAAACTTTTCATAAAGTGGGCCCAGATAAATAAGACCATTGGGACCCAGGATGATTTTCATCAGCTGTGATTTACCACACTTACAGTGCAATCCTAAACCACACAGTGACACCCTTCAAAGCCTGACTTCAACAGATTTAGAAGGGTATAACTTTGTTTAGCATTGTGTTGTTGATTCATTTTCACACTTTTCTAATAGTGTTAGAATTTTTGAAAAAACCAAGAAAATTGTGAAAATTAAGTAACAGCAAAATTATATCCACATAATATAGGCAGTAGCTATGTTAGTCTGTGGACATGCAAAAGACAGCAGCCCTCTAATGAGCTTTAATGGTAGGAGTCTGCTATGACAGCTGAACCAAGAAGTAATATCTATATTGAAAATGTACATTGGTTTTTATATCAAAGCACCATATGTGTCTCACAGAATTCTGGTTGTGGTAGGGGTGTTCAAAAAGATGGAGAAATTTGGGTTTGGATATATTGGACCTGAACATTTTTGAAATTTCTGAATATTCCCAAATCTTCATAACGGCGTGGGTATTTTTCAGGGTTTTTCCAGAATCCATGAAATTTTGCTCCATTATAGCTTAAGGGGAATATTTCCAGTGCTTGGTGGAGGGGTTAAAGTTGATGAACCAAATTTTCAACATAGTTTGAAGTGGCCCTTTAAAAAATCCATCATGTTTGGTAAAAATTGTATCCGGGGGGCCAATTTTATGGATCCCAAAGATCATAAGAACATAAGAACAAGCCAGCTGGATCAGACCAAAGTCCATCTAGTCCAGCTCTCTGCTACTCGCAGTGGCCCACCAGGTGCCTTTGGGAGCTCACATGTAGGATGTGAACGCAATGGCCTTCTGCAGCTGTTGCTCCCGATCACCTGGTCTGTTAAGGCATTTGCAATCTCAGATCAAGGAGGATCAAGATTGGTAGCCATAAATCTACTTCTCCTCCATAAATCTGTCCAAGCCCCTTTTAAAGCTATCCAGGTAAGTGGCCATCACCACCTCCAGTAGCAGCATATTCCAATCACCAATCACACGTTGCGTGAAGAAGTGTTTCCTTTTATTAGTTCTAATTCTTCCCCCCAGCATTTTCAATGTATGCCCCCTGGTTCTAGTATTGTGAGAAAGTGAGAAAGAGAGAAAAATTTCTCTCTGTCAACATTTTCTACCCCATGCATAATTTTGTAGACTTCAATCATATTCCCCCCTCAGCCGCCTCCTCTCCAAACTAAAGTGTCCCAAACGCTGCAGCCTCTCCTCATAGGGAGGATTGAGCTCCAGTCCCATCAATCATCGCTTTTTTGACGCTTGCCCTTCTCACTTGCGGCGAAACTTTTTTTTCTATCTCCTCAATATCCTTTTTGAGATGCGGCGACCAGAACTGGACACAGTACTCCAAGTGCGGTCGCACCACTGCTTTATATAAGGGCAGATCGGATCAGGGGGTCCAATTTTATTGATCCCAAAGAGGGTGCCTCCATCCATTCTCCTTGTTTCCAATGAAATAAAAATTGCTAAAAATTCCAATGAAATAAAAATTGCTAAACATTCATAATTCAGCTCTAGGCTGCAGGGACTAGACTGAGATACAAAGGAAAAGAGCCTGATGAAGGCCATACAAAGGCTAAGAATGTGCCTCCCCACAATTGGTGCAGCCACACCTTACTTAAGAACTACTTAAGATGCTGACTAAGGGAGCAGCCAATAGAGAGATTTCCTAGTACAGACCAAGTCTCCATCCCAACAACCGATAGCCACCAGGATACTGTACCCCTCAGCAGTAGGGAGTGTGGTATTCAATGTTGCCTGATAACTACCTGATATGCAGACTTAGAATAAGTGGTGCAATTCCATGGTGGTGGGAAAAGCACAGAGTTAATGCCTTATTCAATGGGACTAGCACTTTGCACCAACAACCAACTGGGAGAGCAAAGTCCATACACTCTGTGGGTGAGCTGTCCTAGTTAAGTACTATTACAGGTACTCGAGCTTTTCTGCCAGGATTTGACTGTTGACCCTGATGATCCTACTTTCTTGGTAAGTCCTGCCCTACCATAGTCATGTCTGTTTTATGTCAGGGATACAATAATAATGTGTAAAACCAGAACACTACTCTCTGGAGGGAGCTTTGCCAAGCACCTCTCTTTGCCTCCAGGGGATACTTGTGGCCATTTCCACTTTTCATCTGGCCTCCATGTTGACAGGAGACATTTAGCAGCACAATAGTACACTTGATGAGACCACATCTGTCATCTCCCCTTCCACTCCCCTTAGTAACAGCTGTTTAGTTATGCAGATGCCAGGATGAGGCAAAGGGGAATCAATAAGAAAGCCCACCTTTCATAAGCAGTCTGACACCGAGTAGTCAAGATGCAGTGTTGCAACATGTTGCGAGAGAGTGTGGCCACATACAATTTGGAAGAGCTCTGGAGGTTTTGGAATGTAGACTGGAGAGACAAAGGACCTCAGCGAAGCTCTGTTTTAAAAGAGTCCACCCTCCAAGGAAGCCAGGGAAACTGATGTCTGAGTCACAAGGGGGCAGGAGGGGCATGTTGCACCAGGTGTGTGCCTGGAGGTATGAAAATCACCCTGCCCTCCTTTTCCCCTCACCACACCCCGCCTTGCCAGGCCTCACCTCACCCCACCAGCCTAGCCCGTTTTCAGCCAACAGAAAGCTGGAAAAAGGTATGTGTGTGGGGGGGGAGGAGGGGCATGGGGGGAGGGGGCAGGGCCACAGGGGGCAAAAAACACAAAGTGTGCCATGGGCGCACTGCTGCCCAGCTATCTTTTTCCTCTCTGTTTACTGTGTTATTGTTGTGTTTCTAAATGTTATGAAGTAAGGTTGTTATTATTCTTTAAAGGAAGCACTATTTAATCCCTCTCTAACAATTATTTCAGCAACTTTTTTTGAAAACAATGAAGAAATGACCTTTGAGAGACTTTTATTGTATTACAAACCAAACATTATGTCTCATTTATTGTTATTTCATCAAACCATTTGTGGCAAAATAGAAATTCCAATGCCACAAAGGTAAAAAAAGTGCTGCTACTGCTGCAGCAATTATAAATGTATAAAACTGTTGTTATTCTACTATTAACACTTGTCATTTGAGAAAGTGTTAGATCAAAACTGGACTTGCATCAATCAGACAGTAGTTTATTTCACTTTTCAAAGAGGCGAAAGCAGGCTTCCAAGAAAGTGATACGTTCAAAGACAAAGGGACAAATTAAATGAGATGTCAAAGATGTGTGATTAAGATATCCAGTCTCTTTGCATGTCTTCAAAAAGCAGTCAGTTGGTTTAAAAGACCATAGCTCTGCTTGTGATTGCACTGTTATTCTCCAAACTTCTGATACATAGACAACTCTTTTTCACTACCTTTATAAGTGAGACTGTATAAGCCATGTTCCACAATGCTTCAAGATTCACCATAACTGAGATCCATTTTTGAAACATATTAGTTTCCCAATGGCAAAGTTGTTCTATGTGCTAAATTCAAAATCATACTGTTCCACGGAAAATGTACTGTGCTATGTCTCCAGGGTTTTTTTAAAAACGAACAAAATAGTTCCAAAATCATTAAATTCAGTATTTGCATTTAAAATTTTAATTAATAATCAAAAGATGATATATATTCCCTGTCAGAAAGTATGGATTATGTTCTGTTCTGTCAGAATACTAAATATTCCAAGCAAAACTTGAAACTAGAGATTGGTGTAAGAAAGCGATGTAGAGATCATGCATATTAGGGCCACAGGTGGCTGTATCCATTCAAGGGTCCTGCTGGATGAGGCCTGGCAATATTTCATGCTACTATCTCCCAGATGTTTCCACAGCTTTTTACTCTCTCTAATATCCTGGAATGAAGCTGAACTCTGGCTATCACAAATAACAGTTCCAAGACCAGTGGGCAGTATATCCTGTCCTGATGTTTATCTGTAATTCACATGTGATATATCAAATAGATTGTCCTTTGATTAGTCTAAATTTGTTCCTGTTTAATTCCAGTTAATGAAAATGATACTGATGTTATGCAAATATTATGTGGCAGAACTGACATGTAATCATAGAGTTGGAAGGGGCCATACAGGTCATCTAGGTTGTTTGCGGTGTGAGATACCACAGTCACAGACTAAAGAGAAAAGTAAGTCATCCCACCCCTGTGTCATGTTGTCTGTCTCATAAACCCCATTTTATGAGACCTACCCAAGGAAGCTCATAAGGTTGAAACTGTAGAATAATCAAATCATAAAGCTGTGAGCATAATAAGTATAAATATTAAAACTAATAAATCTACAAGTTTAAATACATTTCCCATTTGGATTGTAAATATTCATCTCAGAAAAAGTCATATCTTGATTGCAAATACTTAAAATTAGGAAACAGCTCATTATTCTAAGCAGCAGGGAGTTTCTGGTGAAAAGTCTTATTGAATGCCCTTGCCGGGTGATTAAGAGAGAGGGGGGGATATCAGTTGTCTGTCGGTAATTTGTTTGTATTTCTGTCATTATATTTCCCGAGATTACTGGTAATTGCCGAAATATTTTTATTTTGCAAAGGGAGGTATAGAAAGATGATCTTTGCTTATATTTTGTACATTGTTCTGCCTCTGAGACAACTGAAACTTTGGCTCAGTCATAAATTCCCTTCTAAGTAAAGGGCTTTCTGCTGGACATTTTTTTAAAAAAGGAACATAGATCTTTTTCTTGTTTTAAAGCCATTTTCACTCTGTAAACTGACGGCTGTGCCTTTGAGGGAATGATCTGTGAGAACTGGCCATCTTTTGTGATAGCGGGCATGAATTTTGATAGGCTTCCTGGTCGGAGTTTTTCTTTTTCATGCTAGCTTCTTCCTTGTAGTGTTTCTAGCAAAGATTTCAGACGGCGGAGCCTTTTGGCGGAAGAAACACCTTCCCCAACCGATTAAAGGAGTTTGAAAAGACATTTAGCGAAATGGAGCTAATTAGTAAAAACAATGATAGCTTATATCTAAACTTCTGGAATACTAATGTGTTTGAAATTTGTGGCTGGAAACTTTACGCTTCGAAGCTAAAGTCACGCTCCTTTCAGATTTGCGGATAATTTGTTATTGCGGGTCATCCTGCGGGGGTCAGTCAATTAGCAATAGAGAGGTTGTTGTTATTTTGCATGTGCAATTATGTGCTTGTGGCCTTCCTTTGGATTAACCTGGGATCAGTTGCTTTTCCACAAAAGATCAAATTAACCCCATCGTACCGTGTTTATTTTTACTATGAAAATCAGAAACACTTTCATGTGAACATCTTGTAGGATTTCTGCTATGCTTGACTATTGGAGGTAATTCTCCCCATGCCTAAAATAAATACATTTTATTTATTAACTAGCGGGCCCGGCCACGCTTCACTGATGATGTATGAGTCTGAAATTGTGTGCATCGAGGAATGCTGCTGTAAATTTCGTTGTGCGTGCACAATGACAATAAAATGCTTATGCTTATGCTTATGCTTATGCTTACTGTGGCTGAGGGCAGTGAGGTCTGAAAGGAAGGGAGGAGGAAAGGGGAGAGGCATAACGGCCGTGTTGGCCATTTGGGTGGGAACGCTCTTCCTTCCTCTCCCTGTGAGTTTTGGAGCCGTTGGTGTGGCTGAGAGTACCTCCTCATTCCCCGACGGGGGCCAGGTTGGTTGTTCCTAATGCCCCTCCGCACAAGCGGGTTGTCACCGGCAGTCCACGCAGGGAAGCTATGAGGGAAGAGAGAGACTGCAGACATCCCTATTTAACTTAACCACTCTTCCCCTCCGGGAGGACACAGCCACTCACTCCCTTTTCTAGGCGGACCTTAAAAACCAGTCTGTGGCTTCGCTGTGGCTCACTGTGGGGAGGTAGGCAGGGAAGGGAGGAGGAAGGGGATAGGTGTACTGGCTTTTCCAAATGGCTCGGCTTGGGATGCTCCTCCTTCCTGTCACGGTGTGTTTCTGGGGGATTCCGGCAGCAGGTGGGTTTGCCTGGTATGTGCGTGCACACTGCTGCAAAAGCGGCCAAGCCACACACACCCGGCACAGCGGCCCCTCATTGGTCCACTGTGGGTTTGGGGAAACATGCCTTTTACCGGGCTCCAGTGTGACCTGTGAGCCCGGTGAAGATTCAAAAACATGCCCGCATTGGGAAGCCATGCGGTGTCCAAATTTGGGGGCGATCTGTCCAGCTGTTTTCACATTAGGGCGTGAGTAACAAACTCACGGTTAGCTTTTTATATAGATAGATAACATACATGAGCCTAACTTCACACATCAGTGTGGACACCTTACCTATTGCTGCCAGTGACATGCCAGCATTAATGGCAATCCCAACCTGGTTGTGAGGCACATAAAACTAGCAACTTATCCTGTCCTCCATACAATAGTATGCCAAGGGGAGCTATAACTCCACCCCCTGCATGTTACAAAGCACAAGAAATCAACTGGTGAATCTTTAGCCCTGAGAGGGCTCTCTCCAACTCCCTTACTCACTTCTTCTTGTGGTGAATGCTGTTTCTGGTAAAACTGACAGTTCTGTGTCATTTTCCCATGCTCCTGTTCTTGACCTAGTTTACCACAGCAGCATGCCATGTAGCAAGCACTTGTTTATTGGTGTAGTGACTCCTGGGACTATGTAGTTACTGAGGATTTAAGGCAGAATTTGCAAAGAAATGTCATTTTTCCTCTTTGGAGACTTGAATGTTGATTCCTAAGAATTACACATTATTGACAGTAGCAAGTAGCAACCAAAATGTGAAGATTAGGTTATTTGAATAATAATCCTTGAGTGGCTTTAGTGTGCCTAATGTTTTCACTAGACTCTTGAAATATTTTAGTTTTTCACCTATGTTTCCTTAGGCATACTTGATTATCATGTCTCAACTCAGCAAAAACGTTATTCTAAGAAGGGGAGTGATCTTGTTGAGGACAAAATAATAGGCACACTATGGTGGTAAAATTAACTTTTCCCACAATAAACTTCAATGGGGCTTGCTGTTATGCCCAGCTGGCTTTGTGGTAGAGCCAAATTTGCTAAAGTTTGCGTGGAAGGGGCAAACCTCTACCACAGAGCCAGCTGGGCATAACTGCAAGTCCCATTAAAGTCTATGGTGGTTTCAATGGGAGGCACTCTGGTGGGGGTCTTGCTCTGGATAGGGGCAATTATTTCCTGCAGGGATGCTGATCTGAGTCTCCTGAAAGGAACCAACCAAATTTGCTAAAGTTTGCTTGGGTGGGGAAAATGCAATGGGCATCAGGTTCACTTTCAACTGGGTGCCCACAGCATTTGCCCCTGCCACGCAAACTTTAGCAAATTTGGCTGTACCACAGAGCCAGCTGGGCATAATAGAAAGCCCCATTGAAGTCTATGGTGGGGAAAGTAATTTTTACCACCATAGAACTTGCTGAAGAGCCTGGCAGATTCTGGGAAATTTCTGAGTGTTTAAGCACTGGCTGCACATTTTTTAAGATAGAGGCCCCAGACTTTCAAGGTGGCTCCAAGAGGCCTCCTGGTAATAGCATCCAAGCTTGGTGAGCTTTGCTTCTGGGGGTGGGTGGGGGGCACGAGTTGAAAGAGTGAGAGAAAGCCAGAAGGCTTCATGTGCAGGAGCGGGGAAACAAAATAAACCTTTTGGCGGCCCATAAAATTGAACCCCTAGAAGCAAAGTTTACCCAGCCTGGATGCTATTATGAGGAGGGTCTCCTGGAGTCACTTTGAAAGTCTGGTGCCTCTATCTTCAAAAATGTGCAGCCTGCTTACACACTCAGAAATTCCCCATTGGCTACAATGGAGCCAAGGCACTGTAGAACAGAGAATCTTGGGCAATTTTTGGGGGGTGCCTGTCAGGGGTGCATTTTTAATAATAGTGACACCAAAATTTCAGGGAGTCACCCAGAGACAGTTCTGATGATACCACTCAAGTTTGGTGAAGGGGGTCCAAAGTTATGGACCCTCAAATGGGTAGCCCCCATCTTATGTTAGCTACCATTGGAAACAATGGGGGATGGGGTCACCCCCTTTGGGGGTCCATAACTTTGGCCCCCTGAACCAAAATTTACCAAATATGGATGGCATCATAAGTACAGTCCCTGGATGATATCCTGAAATTTTGGTGCTGCTAGCTTTAAAAATGCATCCCCTACAGGCTGAAACGCAAAAACACCCCAAAATACAAAAAAATTCAAACAAATCCAAATTTTTTGGATATACCTGAATTTTTGAGCATATCCGAATATGTGATTTGTCTTATTTGGGCATACAGATAATTTTATGCCCAAATAAATCCAAATCCGAATTTGTACCGAATGTTTAGGGTATTTACCAAGCCTACCGGGGAATCAAACCCTGTTCTCCAGATTAGAGTGCACCTGCTCTTAACTACTACGTCAGTGAACCATGATCACACAGTGAATTTAACCTTGAATCTCCCAGATCTTATGTCAACACTATACTAGACTGCACTGGCTTTCACCTTTCATTGGATGCCGTCCACATTAGTCTTGAAAATATCTCTAATAAATTGACTTGCTTATCAAAAGGTCTGGGCATCAAAGGATGAAGTGAATACTATTGTCTTTGTTCATTTTTGTAATGCTTAATGACTCTGAATGTTCAGTAATATTTAGTAGCTGCTCAACATTACTGGAACGTGAAGATATGCATGAAGCTGTAGGCTCCACATGTCATTGAATGCTGGACTATTGGATTTTTCTGCACAATCAAGAATATCCAGGAGGTGAATGATTACAATAACCTGATATTTAGTGCTCTGACATTTGACCAATGTCTAGGCTCCTCCTATGACCTGTGATCACTCCTGAACCTTGGGAATGATTACAGTGATGAACCTGGAATCTAGATAGAAACCGCTTTCAGACTCTGGATCACAATGCCTTCCATTCTCAAGCTGAGCAATAGAAATAGAATGCTGATTCAAATGCCACCAGGTTCAGGGGTTCAACTATGCCCTAAGAATGGTCAGGCTGTCAACCTTGTGCAGAACTCCACATCTGCTATCTTGTGGACAGTTCTGTGGCATACGGCAAGTTTTGGCACCTAGCCCAGCCCTAAGCTACCATTCACAGCTGCATTGCTCCAAGGTGTTGCTCATTTGCTCTATGCTCTTGCAGTTGTAACAGCAGATGCTGCAGCACTAACAAAACAACAACATGCCTGTGACCTTTTGTTTTCTTTGCTAGTATAAACCTTTCTCCTCTAAGGCAAATGTAGAAACAGTGGCACTTAAAGGAGAGAATCAGCGGAAGAAACTAATGTTTATGTAAGAATGTGTTTGAGGAATGAGTGCCAATGTCACAATATTCTTGTCACAATTATTAATGCTCCAGCAACATCCAAGTTAGATTACTGCACTGTGCTGCCTTAGATGAATATTTGCAACCTTCAGTTTGTTTGGAATGTGGCAGGCAGGATGTTGGCTGGGGAATCTCAGATTTCAACATACTGGACAGCACTTTTCCAAGTGTTTGTATGTACTAGCATTGAGGCTGAAATGGGTTTGGGCCATGGCTGAAGAACAGCCTCCCTTAATATAAACATGCTCATTCCCTAAAATTAGCTTCTGAAGGCCAGCTGTTGATATTACCACCTACAGTGGTTAGGCAGATGGTGTCTGTGGAGAAGTGCCCAATTGAGAAGTTCTCTCCACAGAAACAGTTTTACAGCATCAAATTTACTAGAGTGAAAACACTTAGGTCAAAAAGCTTAGTTAGGTCTGAGCCAGGTATATAAACATATACCAGGTACAACATGATTTGGGGACATGAGATCCTTTGGGAAATGAGTTTTGCCAATGAAGGACCATACAGAAGTAATGGACATTTGGGATAAAAGAATCCTGGTCCTTCCTATTAGAAAATGTTGAAGTAATAAGCAATTTGCCATATTGACAGATGGAAGCAAAACATCTCTGTGTCAGTTTGTTAATTGTGCAAATCTGTCAATGACTTCATCTGGATTAATTTCTTCAGTTTTTCAGTCCTCTGTAGCCACTGTGGCAAGACCACTCCATCTGTCCTTTTCTAAACTATTTTGTAAATATGTTTTCATTCCTTTTAGGACACCAATGAACTCATCAGAGAAACAAGTGAGCTGAAAACTGTATCTAAAACAACGCACTCCACATCACATTGAGCAATTTTGCCACCTGAGAAAGGGAGGAAGTGGTCCAAGGGTGCAGAAGGAGACACAGCAAACCCCATTGTGTGGGTAAAATTTGGCCACAGCTGTTTTATTGGTGTACTGGCAAAAGTAAGGAATCAGGAGGAAAATCAGGATGGAGGAATCAGGCAGGAAAAAGAAAGAGGAAGTGGACAAATGGAAATAGAATTGCAATGTGGAGACCGATATCTTTGATTTATCCTATGTACTGAAAAATGGCAGCTGAAGCATTTTCCTTTTCCATGTTATCTCTCCGGTTCGAGGCTGTGATCCTGCAAGAGCTCAGTCCTCCTCAGATTCAGAGGCACAGCATAGGGGATGGATCCGGCACTGGAAAGTACATCTACTGTCCTCCAGTAATAACTTTTCCCAAGCCCAATTCATGGAGGAAAACACCATTTCCAGATCAGCAAGATAGTGGGAGCCATCTGGGTGTTAGCTTCTGGATGAACTCCCCTTGCTGCCAGGGGGCATGAACCACCAGCAGTCCCCACCTGGGCATGTGTTTCACAGGCTTGCTCCACCACCCAGGCCTCTTATGGAGGCCCCCACCAAATGGGGAGGGCTGACACGCAGGCTCCTCCTCCCCTAAATGGATCTGTCCCCATGCACAACCCACCAGGCTGTGACAGATGAAATGCAAATAACAACAATCACCATAATCAGAATGCCAACAACAAGGAACTTAGACCCATGGGGGAGGGAGGGAGAAGCTGTCAGTGCTTGGGTGAAAAGCTGGTATCATCATACTGTCAGTTATCTGTACATACATGACAACATCAGAAAAGTAGTTCTGAGTAAGGGCAGGCAATGGCAGCTCATCGGTCAGATTTGGTTGTATCACAAAATCCATTCAGTGAAGGAAATGTTTTGTGGCCTCACTCTGGTGCATCCAAAGGAAAAGAATGATACTGTGCAGTGGCAGAGAATATAAGCGCTGCAACCCCCAAGATCATAAACATGTGGCTTTTTGAACACTCAGCCCAACCCTCATAGAAGCCAACTTAAAAAAAACACCACCTTATGATTCACATTCCTAATAGGCTGAGTTTTTAACCAGATTCAGTGCTTGCAGTGAAAATAACTATAGCTATTGTATCGCCAATCCAGGGTCTGAAAAGAAATCCATTATGAATGAACACATGAAATTTGAAGGCTTAGATTATTATATAGAGAGATGAACATGTTTCCCCATTTCTGGTTATTTATGCAATTCAGGCCACACAAAACCAGGAAGTAGATTTCCCCATCCCTTTGCGAACTTTTCATGCAGTTTTCAACTTTAGAATTCATTTTCAGCATATTTCAGACCTGGCTTCTATAATAGTGACAGAAAAAGCTAGATTGACACCTGCAGTTGCTTATGAAGTCTCTTTGCAAATGCCAGTCTGAGATTCAATAAGAATAAGGTAAAGTCAACCTGAAACCTCACCAGCAGATTTAGTGCTTCCATCATGTGATGGAAACAAAAGGTTTAATAAAGATCAACATACACAAAACTTAAATGTCAAATTCCAAGAGTTAGGATGTCTTGCATCTTGCAGGGCCCCTGCTGTTTTGTTCAGTGGTACTCCTATTGGCCACAGGTGCTTTGATGATCAAAGATAGTTACCTACAGCTTTGCTTCCAGTAAAAGATCTATTTGACTATATCCTCTATAGAGTTTCAAGGTCCAAACACTTGGCCCAGATATTTGAACACCTGCTTGCTGATGGTGGTGGGAAAAATCTTTGCTCTTGCTGTGCCAAAACTGTTCTAAAAATATGCAGATGAAACTTTGTGAACTCTCTTAATGATGGTAAAGGATATGGGGTAATGTTTTATTTTATGGAATTATCTAACTGTACAGCACATTTTCATATGTTTTTAAATTTCAACCAGTTCCTTTTGTGCCATTTCAGCAAACACCATATGCTTTAATGTTTTCTTTCTCATTGAGTTCTAGACGCAGGCCCAAGGACTAGATAGTCTCATCGTAAGGTTTTATGTAGTTTGAAGACTGAACAATCTTTTTAAAAAAAAACATCCACTTCATGCATGTTAGACTATTGTCTGTCAGAACTGGGAAGCTGATTTGGTGGAGGCGGGCACATAAGGCATGTGGGGATCAGTTGAGGAATGATTGGGTCTGTTTTTTGAAAGCAGGCAAAGAAATCAGGGAGCCCAGGAAAGAAATGATAGAGGAATCAGGCAGGAAAAAGAAAGAGGAAGTGGACAAATGGAAATAGAATTGCAATCTGGAGACCGATATCTTTGATTTATCCTATGTAGTGAAAAATGGCAGCTGAAGCATTTTCCTTTTCCATGTTATCTCTCCGGTTCTAGGCTGTGATCCTGCAAGAGCTCAGTCCTCCTCAGATTCAGATGTTTCCATTTCACAGAGCCTTCTGCCACACCTGACAGAGAAATGAGCACTACTTCTTTGGCTCTGTAGCTGCCTCTTCTGTCTCTGCCTCCTTTGCACAGTTGGCTCATCACAGGACTTGATGGAGGACTATGCAAGTTCTCTCAGCTGCGTGGCATCAGGTGAGGAAGGGGTGCCTGAATTTCCTCCTGAGCAGTTTGCTCTGGCTGAACAGTGTGGTCAGTTTCTACCTCCTAATGAGGAGCCGCTTCTGAGGGCCCAGCATTAGCACGTTCTGCATCTGAGTCCAGGTAACTGCCCACAGGCTGGCCCATGACAATAATAGTAATGCAGGGGCGTAACGAGGCAGCCCTGGGCAAACTGTAGCCCTGGGCAAAACCTGAGTTGGATGCCCCCCCCATGGGTGGCCACTCCACCACGACCAAAAAGTTTTTTGCACCAGGACATTGGTGCCTTCAGGGGGTGCATTTTTAGACATATCAGCACCAAAATTTCAGCATATCATCAGGTGACTGTCCTTATGCTACTCCCCCATTTGGTTAGGTTTGTTTCAAGGAGTCCAAAGTTATGGACTCCCAAAGGGGGTGCCCCATCCCCCATTGTCTCCAATGGGAGCTAATATGAGATGGGGGCTACAGTTTTGAGGGTCCATAACTTTGGCCCCCCTGAACCAAACTTCACAAAACCTGGGGGGTATCATCAGGGCAGTCTCCTAATGAGACCCTGAAAGTTTTGAGACTTTGCCTTCAGAAATGTGCCCCCCTCAGCCTGCAACCCCCATTGACAGCAATACAGAAAACTCAATGCAGAACAAAGATTCTTGGGCAAATTTCTGGGATGTTCCTGAAGGGGGTGCATTTTTGGATGTATTGGCACCAAAATTTCAGGGTATCATCTGTAAACTGTCCTGATGGGACCCCCCATGTTTGGTGCAGTTTGGTTTAGGGGTTCCAAAGTTATGGACCCTCAAAGGGGGTACCCCATCCCACATTCTTTGCTAAGGGTCCATAACTTTGGTCCCCCTGAACCAAACTGCACCAAACCTTGGGGGTGCCATCATGACAGTCTCCAGATGATACCCTGAAATTTTGGTGATGATACATCCAAGAATGCTTTCCTTGCAAGAACATCCCGAAATTTGCCCAAGAATCTTTGTTCTGCATTGAGTTTTCTGCATTGCTGTCAATGGGGGTTGCAGGCTGGGGGGGCACATTTCTGAAGGCACAGTCTCAAAACTTTCAGGGTCTCATCAGGAGACTGCCCTAATGAAACCCCCCAAGTTTGGTGCAGTTTGGTTCAGGGGGACCAAAGTTATGGACCCTCAAAACTGTAGCCCTCATTTCCTATTAGCTCCCATTGGAAACAATGGGGGATAGGGGCACCCCCTTTGGGAGTCTATAATTTTGGACTCCCTGAACCAAACCTCACCAAACCTGGGGGGTAGCATAAGGACAGTCTCCTGATGATACGCTGAAAATTTTGATACCGCTAGCCTAAAAACTGCACCCCCTGCAGGCCAAAAATGGAAAACCACTAAAAATACCCAAAAACGAACCCAGCATTTTGATGCCCCCCACAAGGTGATGCCCTGGGCAGCTGCCCACCTTGCCCAATGGGCATTATGCCAGTGTAGTAATGGGTTACATCCATTATTTTTGAATCTGGGTCTATTTTATTCTGCTTTTGTCCTTCACATGGGTGCTGGTTTTCTGTGGAGGAAACAATCCATTTTTTTCTGATGCTTCCCACAAACCCACTTTTTATTTTTACAATGCAAACATGCAGGCACAAAGATCTCATTTTTTCTGTATTCTGATCGGCTGTTCCATCACCACAGTTCCCCTTTCACCCAGCTCGAATCCTCTGCTAAGGGAACACTTCCGATTGATGGAGAATCTACAACAAGGAGCCCAAGCAAGACCCAGGAGCCCAAGCAAGACCTCCCCCTCCCATTTCTACAGCATGTTTTGGGTGTTTAAACCATGACACATGTAAACATGAAGCATGCAAACCCCCCCTTAATATTGTGATATACAAAATAATAAATTATGTCCAAAAACAGAGGAAAGCCATTTGTCCCATTCACATCCAAAGGTGTGCATCTCCCTAGCTATGTGCCTTGAGCACCAAAAAAATAAAAAGGAAAGGAAATTGGGCCATTGTGAGCAATGGCCCTATTTGTTGTGAATCTGTTGCTGTAAACATTTGGCTAAAATGGGGCTCACAGTCACTGCCAAATGCAGAAAACGTGCTTGGGGGACATCTCTGAAATGGTGGGCTGCCACTCCAGTCGGCGGCTCAGCAGAAACAAAACAGATATGACATAAGGCGGGGAGAACAGGCAGCGGGGTGGGAAAATATACCTTTTGGGTGCTTGCAGTGATCCCACAGAAGTGGGTTCAACCTGGGATTTTTGAAATAGATCAATAGTGTTTTTTGAAAAATCTGGGATGAGGGAAACGTCATGGGACAATCCTGCTTTAGGGACAGGGCCCTAACGTTCTTGCTCAAACTGAGATATTTGTCTTTATCAGCCTGGTATATTTGTAACTGCATGGAATTGACCAAAGAATCAAAGCAGCTTCTAGAAAGGACAATTTGGAATGGAGAAACATGGGGAGGAACAGGTACCTAACCTGTTTCCTGTTCACATTGATAGCCCTCTACAAATCTCAAGCCAAATGACACCTTCCCCTACCAGTTCTACTATTCTTCCTCACTCAAAGTCTCTCTTCCAAGGGTTGTTCTGCATTTTAAAAATGAATTATATGTGTTATCACATTAATTTGCACCTAAGCAGCTGACTTAATCTCTCAGCCAACAATAGATATTGTACAGGGCATGGCTACAGAAAGAGTGTTTACTGCCATATTATTTGAAAATAATAAAAGGGTGAGGGTGAATTGCAAGTGAATAGTCTTCTAACTCAAGGCAAAATTCTCTCCACTAATCCCATTAGGGATTAACCACACACACTTTGCTATTTTCTTTTTGTTATCATTGGTCCAGATTCTGAACTATTTCTGCTGCTTCTTCCTTTGTACGTTTATGAGTGCAGCCTATTCACAAAGGAGGATTGTTTAGAAGCAGTGTGGCCCAATGGATAGGAGGTTAGCTCTGAACCTCATCTCAGTGCTAAGTTCATATCTCAAAAAACTGAGAACTGTACAGACTCTGCTGCAAGTGAGAATCTCTCCCACTCAAGAGATAGTAGACTGTAATAGCACAGACCACTTGCTGGGAAGAGAAAAGGATGCTTGATATGGTTTTCCCTGCTCATGTGGCACCTTTAAGATCAGATGCAAGAAATAATCTGCATGCAGAATTCTGTTCTGTGCATAATTTTCCTTTGGGGCTCTAAAAGTATGTGACTCTTGGAAAGTTGCTTTTTAAACCTCAGGTTCCCATTTATAAAAATGAAGTAAAAGGTGGCTATAAGAAGAATGAAAAAACATTAGGCTTTACAGTCAGCAAAGTGCTATGAAGGTTAGCACGAGCAGTAAATTGGTAAAAATGGTCAAAGTCAGAGAATATGCCAGGGGCTCAGTGGAGCCACATCATTACAGAGTTAGACTTCTGTTTCTCTTCCCTTCTTTCTCCAATGTGAATTGCAGGCTAAGCTATATTTCTGTTACATTTGCTGTTCATTATTCCACTGTTTACAGTTGGTAGCTAATTATTTAAATTATTCTGATAGTCATTAATCAATAATTATGTATTAATAACTTTTCTAAATGAATAATGCTTTCTTCATTATTGAACTGCTGCCTGCCACGAACACATCACTTTATGTTTTTCTAGTAATTTTTATCACATGATTTCTTTAAGATAGAATTTATGGGTTCATTTCCTCAGTTTTATCCCCAAAACAACCCTGTGGTAACTATCCCAGAGTCAACCAGTGAGCTTTATATCTGAGCAAGGATTTGAACCTCTGGTGACACTTCCACATTCTAGTCAGTATACCAAAATGACTCCTGCAATGGACAGCACATAGCGAAAGCACATGCCAAGCAGTAACAATGCATTCTTATTGATTACTTGGAAGTAAGCCCCTAGAATTCAGTGGTGCTTACTTCTCAGTGAGTATGCTCAGAACTGCAGTCTTAGATATTATTATTATGGGGATTTGCATGGTGTAGCATAAAAATAAAATACAGAATGCAAATGTATAAACTGACTGATTGCACTGAGTTAAAAACCAGCCTTAAAATTAACCTTACAATTGATGTTCATTCAGAAGCCTGTGCTAACTAGAAAAGACAAGGGAGCTTACAACACTTCCCACAAATTACATGCAATGTACCATCTGGATGGTTCTGCATTAACATTCTTGGGTGATAGCAAGTCAGAATTATTCCTGCACATTATCTTGCTTCTCGTTTGTTAGCCAGACACTTTTTTCTCAGCATCGAATCCCCTGAAGATTTGGACAAGGGTCCTTAGAGTTGCCAGCTTTGGAATAAAAAAAACTACCAGAGATTTGGGATGGAACCTAGGGAAGGGAGTGGGAGGGGGACCAGCAGGATAGAATGTCAAAGTGTCCACCCTCCTAAGCAGCCATTTTCTCCAGGGGAAATTGGTATCTGTCTTCTGGAGATCAGTTGTAATTCCAGGAGTGCTCCAGCCCCCACCTGGAGGTTGGCAACCTTAGCCCTGTTATCATAGTAGGGTTTCAAGAATCTTGGTCAATGAATAGTCTAAAAAGGAAGAGGAACAAGGTAAAACATGTGAAATGTATCACTAGAGGTTCCACAGCTACACAAACATGATGTTTTGTGGCAAGTCAAAGCACAGCACACTTTGGGGCATACTCTGGCTTTAGGTATAGAACAAGTGGCCAGGTACAAAAGCCAAAGGTAGCTATTTAAATACAGGAGGAGGCAAAGTGGGTGAACAGGTGTGCCATCTCATTGGTAGAAGGAAAAGAATGGGCAGGTCAGGGTCCTGAAATTCAGAAACCTGAAAAAAACCCAAATCCTAATACCATACTGGTATTTGGTATTCAGAAATATTGGAAATACAGATATTTTCTGGGTTCAATACACTCAAAGTAAAAATTACCATTTTTTGCTCATCTTTCAGGAAAAGATTGAAAATAAAACAGCCAATATTATAATATTATTTATTTGTAGTAAATCTGTGCTCTCTTGTTTGATTGTACTGGGATTTTATGTTGTACACTGCCCAGATCCCCTCGGGGATAGGGCGGTATAAAAATCCAAATAATAAATAAATAAAATAAAATAAATAATGTCCCTATATAAATCTATGGTGCTGCCTAATTTTGAATACTTTGCACAGTTTCGGACTCCACATCTCACAAAAGATATTGCATAGCATGAAAAAGTACAGAAGAGGGCAACCAAGGTGATTAAGGAGTTGGAGAACTTTTCCTATGGAAAGGCAGAAGAGTCTGGAACTTCCCAGTTTAAAGCAGCTGTCAAATGGCCCATTGTTTCTCCAGTCTACTATATTACATGGGAAATTCTGTTGCTTTCTAACTTTCTTGCTAATTTAACTTCAGATAACTATAATTTTTTTCCATTTATACTTTGAATCCTCTCTGAACCATTTGCTAATATCTGACATACGTTCCTGCATATTCCTGCATATTCTGTGGCAAAATCAGCATTTAAAATGTTCCCCCATAGCTCTATGACCAGCAGTTATCCTCAGAATAATGCAGAGCCTGTCAGTTTCACACTAAGCTATTAGAACTGTTCAGCAAGTCTCAATAAAAATGATGCATTTCCTTGTGAGATAAATACTTTATATTTCACACTAGAGACTTGGCTGACTCACAAAGTTTGAGAATGATCATGATCTTAGCATCCTCAAATTCTTCATGAGTTCAGATTTATGGTATTCCATTCTACCCTTAAGAGAGAAAAGGTCAGCTAGAAAGCAAAGGTCTAGAATGCTAATCCAAATCTTAGCTGGTAAATGATGGGAAAGTCTGATTTACAATCATCCCATTTGAATAGTGCCTGCAAGTCAGAATCCAGGATGTAAATGAAATAGATTTTCATCCCACATACGCTTGTCATTCCAATTGCAAACTTCTGACATTGAAAGATGGGCAGGTTAAATATCAAAATCCGAAGTGATAGTACTGCATTCTATTAATGCCCTCTCCCAACCCAAAGCAAATGATTTTATTTCATTCTGGTGACTTTAAAAAAAATAGAGTTGTGAGGCACTTTTATTTTGACAGAATACAAGAAGGAGCTGGAATGAAAGGGAAGCACTGCCAATTAGCTCATCTGCCCCCTAGGGTAGTGTCTTAGAGACTGAGCTTTTGACTAGAGACCTTGGTCCAAACATCACCTTTGCCATGATTCCTCAAAGTGAATTCTGCACAGGCCAAATATAATAGGTGTAGGGCATTATATAAATCAGGCTTTTTTGCAGGGGGAGGGGAGACTTCACTCTGGCCCTGTTCCCAAAACAAGTTTGCCCCCTTTTTATTCCCCTCAACCCAGGATTTTTGAAGATTGCTGTTACTGTTCCCTTTTTGTCATCTGCAGCCTTTTACATCTTGGGTCTTTCCGTTCCCCCCTCACGGGGACTTTTAGATTGCCGGCGCTGTTTTGTGCGTTGTTTTAAATGGTTTTAATGTGAAATTTAGAGCCCTAATTTTATTATATTGTATGTATTTATGGAATGTGCTCTTCTTATTATTTTAGATTATATCAGTTGTACACCACCCAGAGCCCTCCGGGGGTGGGCGGTATAGAAGTCGAATAAACAAACAAACAAACAAACAAACAAATAAATAACAGCGAACCTTTTGCACAATGCCCAGGTTCAAGGTGCTCCCGTGTGAAACATCTGCAAAGTCACTTTATTTCCCTCCCTCCCACCCATTCACTTTAAGTTCCACACCATCCACTGTCAGGGAAAATCTGCCTGCCTGCCACTTTGTGCAGGTTGCCCAGCAAGTGGTGGGCAGAGTCTCCGAGTGCCCCACAGGGTCCAAAGTTCTCCCCGTGGCAGCGAGTATGACCGATCTACAGCAACATTTTCATTATTACTCTGCCATTGTAGGGAGGTCACTTTTTCTTTTTTTCCTTTTGCATTTTGAACCTACACAGGTTCAGCTGATCGTATTGTGGGATGATCAGCATGGCCACGGGGATTCATTTCTGTATGCCTGCGTCGCTACGCATGTTTTGCAGGATTTTTTTTAAAAAGAGAGGAGTGTCTCATGTCAAGGCGCAAATGCAACCTGGATGGTTTCCCTGGGTTCCAATGGCTGCCTGAACAGCAGGCATGTGAACAGGAAAAAGAAAAACAAGTTCCTTTATAATGATTGCAACCCATTGTACATATGCTGTGCTAAATCCACCCAAGCTGCCTTAGGCATACCATTCTCTTTGGTCCTCAGCTCTCCCTCTACAGCGGCATGTAGTAATTTTGGATTGACTTTCAGGGTTCTTTTGAACATGTGAATATGTGAAGCTTTTTAGGTACTCCAAAAACACTGTTAGATTCAAAAATGTTCTCAGTCCTGAGTTTGTATATTTGTTGTGGCTTGGATCTTCAGGACAGAACTTTCTACCTCTCCTTTTCTACTGCAACCTGCTATAAAGAGAGATGGATAAGTACATATAAAGATAGATTTAGATATATAATTCCTAAGAACTAAATGAGGGAACCAATATGGTGTCTGCAATGGGAAGATGGGGGTGCCCTTCCACCCATGAAACACAATTTATAGCACATTACTGAGTACACTTTCCTGGTAGTAAAACCAACTCAATATACCTAAGTAAAATTCTGACAACACCTGCTCAGGATCTTCAACAATTTAACTCTCTATTTTCATCCCAGTTTGTCACAGTTTTCACAAGACTGATAACAGTAACAACAACAATAACAGTTCTGTTCAAATGTTCCTTGGGTTCCCACAGCTGACCTGGGTTCAAGCGAGAAAGAGGGGTGCCAAATTATTCTGCCTTTCCTTGAATTACTCCATCAATGGCAATCAGAAGCTTGGTGAAAAAGGAGCAGGTCTTAGCTGGACTGGGATTCAAGCGTGACGGTGAGTTGTCTCCTTGCCTCATATTCTTAGCCTGATTATTGTCAATGATCATTAGAAACCTTGAGTGAAATTGAAACTAGATCCACATTCATTCTGCAGGCACAAACTGAAATATGAGTACTGCTAACAAGCCTACACATTATAGCACTAGCTGCTCTTGCAGAAGCACATTTGAAACACTGTCAGAAGCTATTTTCTTGCCACTTATGATTCAACCCACTGAGTATAGCTTAAGTATTAATACTTCTATTTTTCCTCCTGGAAAAAAAATCAAATCCTACAGACCCCTTAATTAAATGCAGACTAACGTGCAGGATTAAATCTGTGCATGCAGATGCAGGAATTCTACAGAGCACCATCTCATTTTATGGATGATAGATCTTCCTATTAAATTGAAATATTATGCCACTTAAAGCATTGATCTGCACATTAGTGGAAAGGAATAATTTTTGCTCTGTTCCTCACTTCACCTACCACTGAAATAATTTTTGGAGGGAAGACTTTTTTTAGATCAAATGGCACCAACGAAGGATGGTAAATGCTTACAGTTGGCACATTAAATGATTGCTGTAAGCTTTTCTAGATGCCACTGGTCAAACAGTGAGCACAATGTCATTCGTATGATTTACAACAATTGAAAGGTATATATATTTTTTAAAACATGTCTTCATTAAGCTCTGAATGCTCCTCTCTTCTTCTATAGCTGACTCCAGACATGTTCAGTAGCTAGTTCAATTATTGTATCCTCCTGTGACTCTTCAATAAATTATTGGTGTGTTATTCTAAACCACCCAAATTATGAATCATGAACTTCATTATCCTTTTGATGTAGTTAATTCAAAACTCTGATGTGTAGTTCATACTCACCTATAATGCAGGTTGACCAGTCATTCCCATGTGATTCGTGACAGAGTATTAATTAATATTTGGTTACATCAGAGAATTTATTGCATATTTGTATTTAACAACATGTATGTGTTTGTGCATTTAATTTCCTGTGAATTGACGTGGGACCCAGTTTTGTTTGTTTTTCTATTTAAAAAACAAGATAAAGAAACTAACAAATAGGTACAAAATTCCAGATTAAGACTTTCCAATATCATTCTAAATAAAAGGTATACAAGTTTTGTGTGTGTGTGTGTGTGTGTGTATAATCTTTGCTCTTTATAATATATATATTATATATATATATATGCTCTTGACATAGCTAGAAAGTGTTTATTCCTCCTCTAACTTGGAGGAAGAGCTTTGTATATTTCAAAAACATACACACGCTTAATCAGTTTCATCATTTTTGTATACCACTTGATTACACTGGAGTATTGGATTATACCCCTTACAGATATGTGGCAGGTGTCAATTAAAGTGCCCTAAGAGAGGGTTGCAGGAAAAAATGAAAGGGAGAGTTCAAAATAACTGCTTTAGGCTTCCATCATAGTAATCACTACCACCTGTGCTGAGTGGATGTGAAAGGCTTCAGGAGAGCTTCTGTAAAAAACAGCATTTTTTCTGGCAATGCTTTCAGCTTCATGCTGTTACGAATGATAGCCCATTGCTTGAGCAACTTGGTTTCCCACTTTTAGTAAGTCTCATAGAATGTTGCTACCAAAATTAACATACACACACAAAACAGAAAATCTTTTGTGAACCAGAAACTTCCTACATGGTAATGTAAGTATCTTCAACTCATTTCTTACAGTCCACTGGATTGGCAGCAGAGAGTTGGAAGGATTAAGCACAGCCACCAGCTTCCATGTAGGGACCATTGTACTGAAACAGTGGAATCAGTTCTTCAGGGATTTCACAAAGCACTGCAATATAAACTAGTACCAGCAGGCATTGTAAATAAGGAGAGCTTCTTCAATAGAATGACAAATAGCTGGCACAGCAAGTAATAAAATGAATAAAGGAGCTGGCATAGTGTAATAGTTTAGAGCAGTTAATAGCAGTGGACTCTAATCTGGAGAACTGGGTTTGATTCCCCACTCCTCTACAAGAGCAGTAGACTCTTATCTGATAAACTGGATTTGTTTCCCCACTCCTCCACATGAAGCCTGCTGGGTGACCTTGGGCTAGTCACAGTTCTCTCTGAACTCTCTCAGCCCCTCCTACCTCACAATGTTTTTGTTGTGGGGTGGGAAAGGAATGACAATTGTAAGTCACTTTGAGATTCCTTAAGTAGGGAAGAGCAAAATGTAAAAACCAACTCTTCTTCTTCTGAAGTGGGCCCCTTGAAGATAACTATGCCAGGGCCCTCAAAGTGGTACCCTTCAGTGCCATGGCATCTACTGACACCTTTTCTGTTGCCTGTCAAGTGTTTTTAGGAAGTGAGTGAGGCCAGATAAGGCTTTTGCCCAGCAAGGCTTCTAATATAATATTGGAGAGTTGATTGGCTGTGTAGATTTTT
Organism: Sphaerodactylus townsendi; assembly: GCF_021028975.2. Classification (NCBI taxonomy): domain Eukaryota; kingdom Metazoa; phylum Chordata; class Lepidosauria; order Squamata; family Sphaerodactylidae; genus Sphaerodactylus; species Sphaerodactylus townsendi. Next base: position 51,555,329 of record NC_059428.1, on the reverse strand, counting down.
CAAAATGTTGCTTTGGCAACAGCTGCTATCACAGCACAAGGATCTATATTGTGTTTCTGAAGTTAAGCTATAGCAATCATTTTATGCCTCTCTCTGCCTCCTGTGGCAGCCATTCTGTGTCTGTGCCTACCATACCATATCAGAGTTCCAAATACGCCTGCAGGTTCAAAAAGGTTGGGGGCCCTTGCCTACATTATCCCAAACGATTGTAAGACTGACCTATTAATTTCCAACATCTACATTTGCTTATATACAATTGCTCAGTATGGTATATGATATGAAGCATTTTTAGTGGCACGGAAACAACATATCTACAGATACAAAATAAATGTTATATATATATTTTTCCTAGCCTGTCTTGTTTTTCATACACACACTCACATACACATGAACACTGGAGTTCAGTGAATCAAATCACTTGAGAGTTCCTAATCTTCTCATTTATACAAGCATATACCATGTAATCTACGAATGATGGAACAAATGTCTTATTTGGCATAATGCAATGGGGTTTGTGTATGCCCCCCCCCCCCAATTGGTTCTGGCCCCATATTGCTTCAGTTTATATCCTGATGCATTTTTGTGCCTTTCATTTTCACTTTATTTTCTTTGTTTCCTGTCCATTTTTTTCCTGGTTCTCTTGCTGACTTTTGTGTGTGTGTGCATAGTGTTTCTGTCAGTTTCCTTTGTCCCATCTACTCCGATGCATTTCCAGCCCACTTTTCGAAGATTGGACTGCTGTCATTGTCCAATGATGTCCTCTCCTCACCCTGAAGATGAGCAGTTTCACTTTAAATTTTTTAAAATGACACTAAAATATAGTTATATTGACATGTTCCATGATAAACAAAATAAGTTCTCTGAATTTTCAACTTTTGTTAAAAAAAGTAAACCCCCATCTCTTGCCCTCATCCAGATATATGGGGGAGGGGAGCATAGCCAGAAAGAGGCTAGAGGCTTGCTTTTTTAAAAAAAAACTGGGAATTCAGAGAACCCACTTATATAGTTATAACAATATATTGACTTGTTGATATTTTAGTTCATTAAAAGAGACAGCCATGAGACTGATATATCAATATAAGCATGCACACAAAAATAAGAGGTGTGCTGTGACATCACCAACGCCGACTGCTCCCTCCCTGATTATTTAAGGCATATACAGAAGAAAATAAACTGGTTCAACAACTGTGAAAATGCAGACAAAGAGCAGATGTGCAGAAGAGCTGTGCCCAAACTGATTCAAGTGCTTCTGGAATGGTTCCCAAGAAAATCAGGAATATGTCAAGCATGCGGAAAAGCCCTCACTGAAAACACAAGCAAATGTTGATTTCTTTGACTCAATCAGCATGAAAAAATCCACCAATTCCATAATGTATGTGAGGTAGTCCTTCCTGATTACCCATGTTTTGCATTTCATTTTCCAAGTGTGATTTTTTTTAATGGCACCGCCCCCCTCCCAAAAAACCCCCTGTATCTGGGCCAATGAAATATTTAGTGTAATTAACCTAAAGGGGAATGAGATCTTACCATGAATTTGGAATCAGGCCTTCATTTTATGAACAGTGTAGCATTATAATCCTGATATTTGTTTTCAGTTAGAGGAAAAAAATTTTCAGGCATGCTGGTTTCTACTAACAAGGTTGGTGAACTCTGGCCATGGGGACTGAACCCACCCCCCCAACAAACAAACCACAAAACCTTCCTCTGCTCAAATAGCTGTGTCTACATTGCCAGCAGTCACAACCCAACACACACTTCAAGCCACAAACTTCTTCTTTCTGTACAGGGAATCACGTGTTCAAGGAAGTGTTCCTACCTAGTTTTAAGATCACTCTCTAAAATTCCCCAACATGAGTTTTAAACAAGGTGTTTTTGAGTGGTGAGGCTTGATGGGTGACAATGTGCAAATGGAATGAGGCAAAATTACCACTCTTCCTACTCCCTACGTGCTGGACAATGAAGCTCTCATGACCTCTAGCCAGAAGTTTAGCAAGGGGGGAAAGCACCCGGTGCACTGGTGTGTCCTCCATCCCCGTCCCGCTCTCCTCCCGCCCCTGTCCCACCCCTGCCATGCCCCCACAGGGACGCGCGCATGGTGCCTCGCACACACCTCTGCCCCCTTGGAGCGACACCTCTGCCTCTAGCATTGGCTTTTCAGAAGTCTAAGGCAAAGAAGGAAGCAGAGAATAATTAACCGATGTAAGTGCATTAAGCTAGTTTTTAGTATACAATCCTCAGGTCCTTTCCCTAGTCTAGCTGTTGAAGTTAGATGTGTGGACCTTTTTTAAAGTTGTAATTTGTTTATCAGCTCTTTGGGAGAGCCAGGTGATGAATTTATTCTGTACCCCCAGGTGCTGATTAGATTAATTCTGAATTTTGAACATTTCCAACTTAGGCCGATGAATTGGTCAAGGGCATAGCAATGTCACAGTTTTCACCTGCAAACCATTTGTTTTGAAGATGCTTCATGTACTGAAAAATGAAGTTTAGCCTATGATGATTTATACATAAGTTTTCAAAAAGCCTCCTTAACCTCAGATCTCACCACATGGGGATTCATTCAGAAGAGACATGAAGTGCCATATTGATAATGAATGCATCAATTTGGACCTAGTTAATCATCTGTGAACAACTGTGGGATTGCTCAGTTAAGTAGGGGTGAACTGAATTTTAACCAGAACTGCAGATTTCAACCAATTGCACATTTTCTTCTTGCATAACTGGGAGGGAAGAAAAAGAATGTAGGGAAGTGGGACAGCATATGAAATTGTTTAAAACAACACTATAGTTTTTTTAACCCTCCACTTGCAATGGAAATGTTGACCATTTTTCTTTAATATGCATTTCCAATTGTTTCAGTGTTGATTTTTAGGAATATTAAGGTTGGGTTTAAAACTGCCAAGTTTCGATTACATATTCACCACTCACACTACCATTGTGTGATCACCAGTGCCAATACAATTTGGTGTTCTCTTTTGTTTACAGAAAGGAAGGAGAGAAGAATTGGAGCTCCTTCAAAGATTTCTGGATTGACAGAGTCATCATAATAGAATTACTTCTTTATGTCCATAATATTAAAAGGGTGTAACTCTTTTATAACAAGCATTATAACAAAACATCTGGAGGTGAGGAATGAACTGGCAAAAATAAATACCTTATTGTTTGGAATTTTGCAAGTGTCCGTCACAACTCAGTTATAAAAGGGTTATAAAGTTAACTCTGTTTCTTTGTTATATATACACCCAACACTTGCAAAACGCCATTCACAACCTGGGCATAATGACTGAAATTCCCACTCCTTCTACTCTCTTGCCATGGTTCCATTTGTGAAAGCACATGAAAGACAGCCCAATGGGTAAAAATGTAAACTAATGTATGAAGGTTCCAGTTTCTCATCCTACCCATACAATATGCCAGCATCAAAAAATATCAGAGGCAAAAGCAAAAATATCTGAGTGAAAAAGAAGCAGAGAAAACTTTGGAGAAATTGTAAGGCTCCAGCACAGAGCAAGAGAAAGGGAAGGGGGATTGCCTTTAGTTCAAAGATCTGAAAAAGCACTAGAAATCTTCTTTCTACGCTCTGCCAGCTGTGATTAAAAAGCAGCAGATTTATGAAAAATACAAGATGAAAATATGATAAATGATCCTACAAAGTGGACACAACACTATTAAAACCTATCATAGAATGGCTTGGTTTAGAATTCAGAGTTCAAAACAGAGTCCATCACTGTATGCTACTAATAATTGTATGAAAATACAAAGTACACATTTTGAAAAAAGGATGGCTTCTGATTAAATTTTCTGTGGTAGAGAAAGCGACCAGATTCCTAAAGCAAATTCTGTGACTAAACACACACACGAGAGAGAGGGGGGGGAGAGGGAGGGAGGGAGGGGGAGAGGGAGGGAGGGAGGGAGAGGGAGAGAGGGGGGAGAGAGAGAGAGTGCTAGGGTGGAAGAGGTTAGAGCAAGGGAGCAATTCAATTCAAGTAACTAAATAGTCGTTTCTGGAAACCACTCTAGCTGTTTGAAACTATTAAACATAGCATAAAGATGAAGTTTACAAGCTAATATTGAAGGACCTCAGGCAATGTTTTGTTAAATGAACACCTGACTAGGAGCAGCAGTGGCGTAGGAGGTTAAGAGCTCGTGTATCTAATCTGGAGGAACCGGGTTTAATTCCCAGCTCTGCCACCTGAGCTGTGGAGGCTTATCTGGGGAATTCAGATTAGCCTGTACACTCCCACACATGCCAGCTGGTTGACCTTGGGCTAGTCACAGCTTCTCGGAGCTCTCTCAGCCCCACCTACCTCACAGGGTGTTTGTTGTGAGGGGGGAAGGGCAAGGAGATTGTAAGCCCCTTTGAGTCTCCTGCAGGAGAGAAAGGGGGGATATAAATCCAAACTCCTCCTCTTCTTCTTCTTCTTCTTCTTCTTCTTCTTCTTCTTCTTCTTCTTCTTCTTCTTCTTCTTCTTCTTCTAGGATTGAACAATACTGAAAATATTCGGTAAAATTCAGATTCAGGTTTATTCGGGCATAAAATTATCTGTATACCCGAATAAGATGAATATCATATTCAGTACACCCAAATATATCCAGGTATCCTAAAAATTTGGGTCTGTCTGATTTTTTTTTGGTATTTTGAGTGGGTTTTTTGGGTTTTGGCCTGCAGGGGGCGCATTTCAAAGCTATCGGGGGTGCCCCAATCCCCCATTGTTCCAATGGGAACTAACAGGAGATGGGGGATATCCCTTTGTGGGTGCATAACTTTGGACCCCCAGAACCAAACTTCATCAAGCTTGGGTGGTATCATGAGGAGATTCTCTGAAAGGTACCCTGAAATTTTGGAGGTGCTAGCTTTAAAAATGTGCACCCTACAGCCCCCCTCCCCCCAGAAAATCCCCATTGGCTGCAATGGAGTCACTTCAGAGCACTGAATCTCCCACCGGGCGCACTCTGGCCCAACTATGCCTCTGGAAGACTCATGTCTCATTTGAAAAGGGGGTGAGCATGATGATACCCTCAGCCTCTAGAACTAGGAACAAATTCCCACCTCCAAGTTCTAATTTATTTATTACATTTCTGTTGCTAAATTTTGTTATTGTGAATTTTCATTTAAATGAGAGCAGACAGAGCTCTGGCTGGACATATTACAGCTATAAAAAGAAATAAACTAATTAAAATAATTTCCCCCCTTGCCCAGAGTTTGCTGCTGTTTTCATTTCCAGAGAAAAATATAAAGATAATCAAATTATTTTGTGTTTTAATTTATTTAAAACAAATTTTCTCCTCAGGGTCTCTTTCTGGCACATTTTGGGCTTCACAAATCCACAGTGGCTTCCCCTGCTGTGACACATTATAAGATACCTTGTGGTGCTTCAATTCAAGTTGAACTTCTGAACAAACAGAATGGTAATCAAAAGATTGTAAATGTCTTAATACATGAGTCAGCTGATGGTACTCTTGAAAGAGTGTCAGACATCAGAGGCCTCAGCCATTTGCACTATCAGAATGCCCCTGTCTCTTGCTCCCTTGCTCTGTATAAAGGTGAGCTTAAAAAAAGGAGGTAAATATTATGACCAGCATATGCAGTGACATATAAATAACCATGCACCATTTTCAGGAAAGAAAAATGGAGGAAAGGATGGCTGCTGCTGCTGTTTAAGTAGGTGTCAAAGCTGCACCTTCACAAAGGACTCTTCCCTGGGAGTAAGCTCTACTGAATTAAATGGAACTTACTGGTCCATTCCGCACATGCAGAATAATGCACTTTCAATCCACTTTCAATGCACTTTGCAGCTGTGTGGAATTGCAAAATCCACTTGCAAACAGTTGTGAAAGTGGATTGAAAGTGCATTATTCTGCATGTGCAGAAGGGGCCACTGTTGGAGTTAGTTGAATATGGATCAGCCCAGGAATCCCCTTAGCTTTATGAAGCAAGTTCTATCAGTGCGTGGCTGTCACAAGGCAATCACAGTATGTCAGACTGTTTCAGTGAGTAAAAAGGAAGGAGGAAAGAGGAGAGGCCTTTCCAGGCATCTTTTAGCCTTTGAAGGAGGACACATTGAGACGAGGCCTGACTATGGTTGCCAGCTCCAGGTTGTGAAATTCCTGGGGATTTTGTAGTCTCAGAGACCCAGGTTTAAATCCCCATCTTGCTATGGAAGCTCACAGGGGATTTTGGACCAGTTGTATGCTTTAACCCTAATCTACTTCATGAGATTATGTAGATAAAAAGGAAAGGAGGATAATGTAAGTTGCTTTGGTCCCCACCATGAAGAAAGGTGGGATAAAAATGAAGTAAATAATAAATTTATCTGAAGATGGGAGGTAGATAAATGATAGGTTGGTGAATGGGTGAGGGGAGAATGAGGCAAGGGAAGGGAAAGAGGAAATAATGTGGGGAGAGGGAAGACGGGAAAGTGAGGAGCCACCCCATAAATCCTTGTGGTTTCCCTACCATGCAAATGAGTTTGGCCCAAAAGCCAGTATCACAAAACTGGACCAATGAGATGCTTCCTGCAAGCATTTGCAGATTCCCCCTTCTCTACATATTACTAATAGCCCAGCCAGCCAAATCTGAGGCTTCTTGAATCTGGTGACTGGTCTTTCTATAAGCCTGAAAAATTGTGGTGGAGGGGGAAAATATTGTGGTGGTTTAACAAACTCAAAATGGAAAAGGAGCTTCTGCTGGATTAACAAAAAGATTCCTTTAGTATCTGTTGCTAGGCAACCACAGCATTCTAGGCTGGGTTTCTAAGAGTATAAGTCAGGGGGAGGGGGCAGGGCCTTTTCCAGGTCTGTCTTTGGCGGAGGGAGAACTTATTGGGACCAGGCCTAGCGTAGTAGTATCAGCTCCATACTGGATAATTCCTAGAAATGAGGTGGTCTGGGGAGGTCAAACTTTGGAGAAGAGAGTAACTTCAGCCAGAAATAATGCCATAGAGTCCGCCTCCAAAGCAGCCATTCCCTTCAGAGGGACAGATTTCTGTTATCTGGAGATCAGTTATAATTCAGGAAAATCTCCAGGTCCCACCTGGTGGTTAGCAGCCTTTGGCCTGTCAGCAACCACTGAGCGACTTCATACTACCTGATTTGCACACCTCAACTTGGCCTGGCTCCTTACTTCTATTCAACAGCAGCCACCTTATGAACAGCAGAGTGATATACCAGTTAGAGCTTCACAGTAAGGTCTGAGAGATCCAGGTTCAAATTTTCATCTGGCTGTGGAACCTCACTTGGTGATTTTGAAGGAAGATTTGAAGTGCAGCATATGTATTTTTGGCAAATGAATTTCCTGTAATGTACGGGTAATTTGATCCTCATATAGAGTATCAGTATGGTGTCATACTAGGATCTCTACCATGAAAGCTTACTGGGGGACCTTGGACCAGTCACACATTCTCTGTCTAAACTACTGGTATCTCAAAATGTGGTTATGAAGATCAAATGGAGGAGAGGAGAATTACGTGAGCAGAATTCTTCCCCTTTAGGAAAAAAGTGGTATATAAATGATGTAAAATAAATAAATACAAAGCACAAGCCTTGCTTTGTGAAAGAGGTATTTGGTTGGCTTAAATATTTTGCTGTATTTTATTTGGATTTCTAAAGTAATTTACTAATGTAAACAAGAATAAAGCTGGGAAAACATTTTGAGAGATCTATGTATTTGAAGTAAAGCAATCCTCTGAGGCTTCAAGACTCTGCAAATAATTTATAATCCAATGCAAACACTTTGACGAAGCTGAACAATATATTGTTAAAGTCTTACCTACATATTCTCACAGCCTCTACTGTGGAGTCTTCCCTATGTACTGCCACTTCTCTCCTCCTTGACACTGTTTTAATCTCCACTTGCCCACAGGGGGTGTATATTAGGTATATTAGGCTGAGGAACCATGACTGGTGCTAATAACCTTGCAGATTTCCATGGCAGGGTGGGAATTTGAACCCAAGTCTCCTAGATCCTAGTCCCAAACACTAAACCACACTGGCTGAATTGGAAAAATAAAAAGTGATTTCCCCCCCCTATTAGTACAAAAGCATATTGTTAGCTTTCTGACTCTGCTGGAGAGGCAAGTGGTCTTTCAGTTTAAAATACCAGATCTCCTTTAGACAATAGCAGCAAGCCAAAAGGGGCTAGCTATTATACACAATGGTTCACTGAAGTCACCCAAACTGCCAAATCAGAACTGTGATTTCACTCACGGTCCATGAATCTCATGAATCTTGGTTTCAGTGCTTCTTGCTATGTTCCCAGTCCCTGTCCACATCCCCGAACAATATACCCCACTAAACTTTCCCTTCTCACTTAGACACAGTGTGAAACAGACTTTTCTCTGTGATACACCTCTGAAGATGCCAGCCACAGATGCAGGCGAAACGTTAGGAACAAAATCCACCAGACCACGGCCACACAGCTCAGAACACCCACCAGGACCAGAATAGAATCTTCTCACTGCCTCAAAAATTCTTTCTGTGAGATATTTTCTTTTCTAATGTTCATTTAACATACTAATCCTCCTGTTTACTCAGAAGTAAGATTACTGAGTTCAGTGGGATTTGCTTTCAGGTAAGGTAAGTAAGCATAATGTTACAATTGTGCCATCTATCATACAGATGCTACTTTGACAAATTATGAAACATCATGGAAATGGTCTCCTTTTTCAGGCTGGATTCTGTAGTAGTTATTGTATTTCTCAGCTCTCATTCTAGTTAAAATATCTACCCTTGTTAAAGCAAATCTCAGAGCAAGAGAGAAACTAACATTTTACATGTCTGACATGAACCAGATCCTCCAGAGTAAAGCTGAGTAATATTTAGGCTGCATTCAATTCTTGTTACAGTATCCAATTAACATGGTGGTAAGAAACAGACTCCTAGTAATATAAAACCTACTTTTTGAGAAAGAATATTCTGAAGATGTGACAGTCTGCAAAAGTAAAAAAATAGGAATAAGGTAGACAGAATTATTCTGTTACTAGCAGAAAAGTCCATTGTACAAACAAATACAATGGACTCTAGAAAATTGTTGGTGTGTTAATGGCATCTCTTGAGGGGGCCAACCCTCCTGCCTTCCCTGCCTCCTTTGCTACCCTTCAATCCATTACACATTTGGCAGCTATCCTCTCCATCTTAAGTATCTGCCCTACATGCACTCCAGCATCCGGCAGCATTAAGCACCCAGGAAGAGGATAATTTCTTTGGAATGTATCCTTGCTATTAAATTAATCTTCCATTGAAATCTCTCTCTCAGCAAACAAAGCTTTTCCTTATCAGAAAAACCCTCACCTGTTGAATTTCTACTTTTCATGCAAAGGCACAGGAAGCCTGTAAGAAAAAAATGGCTCTGCACAGATTGGTCAGTGGTAATCCCAACCTAAACAGACAGACTGTATTTTCATCCCAGTCTTCTTGTTTCTCTTCTTCACATTTCTATCTGCCCATCCCATATACATCCTTTACAGAACTCTTCTCCTCTGCCTGTCTCCCACACACACACATACACACTCCTTCCTTCCCTCCTTCCTCTCTATCCCTCACATTGGCTTGGTTCCCTCCAGCAAGCTGAGCTCCTGTGCCTGGGCAAACTTGGCTGAGCCGCTCAAGGGGACTTACTGGCAAGTGTCTGCAGCAGCAGAGGCCAAGTGAGCACCAGGAGGAAAAGAAAAGGGAAAACAGGACTGTTTTCCCCCACCCTTGCCCATTGCTTCTGCTCTGCCTGAGGGGACAGAAGGCAACATTGACTCTCCAGCAAGAACTCAGGCTCTTGGGATCTGCCAGAGGCACCCAGCAGCAAGTGGGTATGGCATCCTGGTAGCCCTGGTTCTCACCCCCTGTGGGCAAGAATTCCTCAGATGAGAAGGAGGTGGGCAAGTGCAGGGAGCCCTCAGGGAACTGAAGCTCCAATCAGCACTCATCACCTTTTAGCCCACATTAGAGAGCTCATCCTTGAGGAAGCTGGGCAACAGGATTTTGGAGACACTGGACTGCAGGCTCAGCTGTCCCCTGCTGCCATAGGGATGGGACAGGGAGGAAGGCAGTCACTTGCCAATCCTCCAGGAGCTGAAAGGACAGGTGGGGTCTTGAGGCCAGCCACCAAAGTGTACCCCAGAATGCAGGCACTCCTGCAGCCTATTTGTATGAGGTAGGGAGGTGCTGTTGGGGTTGGCCTCTCCCCAGCATGGGCAAGGGAGCCCTGTGGAGTACTGCCAGCCATGTCGCCCTGGCCTTTGGCCCCCTTGGTGTTCTGGCTGGGCTGGGGACAGCTATGCTGGGGTGTAAGCTCTGGCTGTCTGGGCTTCCTACTCAGCTGCAGCTTGACCATTGAGGCCATTGGCAGTCATGGACCTCCCGCAGTGGGCTTCCTCCATTGGCAGAACAATGCTGCTCGACCCCACCCTCAGCTGTGTGTGCATGGTGATTGTCTGGAAATGAACCATTGCCACCACAGCTAGCCTTTTATACGTTTAGGATTACATTTCACAAAATAATTATTTCTACATCCTTATGAGCTTTTCATAGAGATGCCAGAAAGGTGCAAACAGGGCAAGGGGCAGAGGGAGGAGGACTCGGTGCAAAGGAGTGGGCGGAGGGGCCATAAGACAGTAGCCAGCTGTCCCTGTGGGTCCAGTGGCTATACAAAACACCACAGTCCCAAAAACCTTGGGTAGAGTCCCGGTCAAACACCACCTGGGAAGGGTTAGGAGGGACGGCACAGGCTCCAGCAGGCGGGGGCGGGAAGGAGGATCGCCACAATGGGTTTAGAAAAGTGTAACTCAGTTTAGGATTTGTACTACTAATGAACCTAGGAGTAGTCCTATGTAGGTCTAAGTGAAAGGATCCCTTTTAATGAATGGGCCTGATTCCCAGGAAGGTGTTGTTAGAACTTCAGCCATTAAGTAGATCTTTGTAGGGCATTCTGAAATTTTGCACTGAGCCCGGATTAGGTGGGAAATGACTATGTTTATGAAATTCAAACTTGCTAAATACACAAAAGCTCTTTCAGTAATTAAAGTGCAATACTAACATTTCAAAAGATGCAACAAATAGTTTATCAGCTGAAGGTTAAAGATTTATAAACTAATTGATAGGAATAAGATCTGAATAGGTCACTATAGGCTACTAGATAAATCTGGAATTAAGGGATACATGCATAAACCAGTTTTTTTAATACATGTTTTTATTAGCTTCCAACCTCAAGTAAAAGTTATGACTCACACTAATTGAATGGCCTGATATAATCCACAAGAAAATAAAGGTGACAGCTGCCATCTACTCTCTTTGATGTTGAAGGCAAAATTCTTGTTGGTTCTACAATATATGGGTTGCACCCCAAAAACCATAAGGATAATTTGAAATTATTTGTGTCCTTGTCCCACACTTATTTAATTTGTATTTAAATTCTTTTGTACCAATTTTATAGAGTTTATCTACTCATAGCTCATGCTACCCAGGAAACTGATCAATAACATCATTATGCATTATAACACCAGCATTATTAAAATACCATAATTTTGAATTTATCATCATTTAGTTCTAGAAGTTCAATTTTGCAATAATCTACAAAGGTTCTAATAGAATGTTTCAATTCAGTCTTAGTTCTTGACAGCAAGACAAGATTGTCTGCAAAATTCCGTTTTGTAGTTTGCTGTCAAATTTTTTAAAAAATGAGTTTATGGCCTATAGGCTATTAAACTCAAATGGACTATGAACTGTGAATTAACACAGAAAGAGTTCAAATAATTTAAAGCCATGTAAAAGTGTATATGAATGAGACACTGTGTCTGTGTTAGGAGCAAAGTTAGAGACTTTGATATGATTACTTGGACAAGTATTTCATGCTGTCTGTCTTCCCCCAGCCATTCATTCAACCCATTCATTATTAAACAATTTCCCTTCTGAGACCAATTTATAATATTAAGAAGTAATAATCATTCATGTCCATACCAATTTAGAGGATTCAAAAAGTTTGACATATTTATCATTTGTTTAGGAAATACATATGTTACTTTTCTAGTGACCTACTCTTAGTGTAAAACCACACATATGTTGTATCCCAGTGATGGCGAACCTATTGCACAGGTGCCAAAGGTGGCACTCAGAGCCCTCTCTGTGGGCACACGCAATCAGAGTGCCCCCCCACACATCTAGGCTGGCCTGGGCTGCTGGGCTCGATTATTAGCATTAAACCTAAGACCTAGTTTTGGGGAAGTAGTTTGGTAACCTTGTTAAGCGCTGTTAAACCCCACTGATTTTCATGTGAAGAACTAAAGCGTGATCCTTTACCTGGGAGTAAGCTCGGTTGCTCGCAATGGGGGTTGCTTCTGAGTAAACCCTCCTAGGGTCATGATTCACCCGTTGGAAGAGTTGCACGGTTGCTTCAAAGCAAAGCCATCGACTACCACCAAGCTTACTCCTGAGTTACGCACGGCTCGGAGCCACCCGTTTTTTCTAAACGAAAACCTCAGTATTCAGGTTAAATTACCATGTTGGCACTTTGTTATAAATAAGTGGATTTTGGGTTGCAATTTGGGCACTCGGTCTCGAAAAGGTTCGCCATCCCTGTTGTATCCTATAGCTTTGCACTGCTCAATGTGGATCCTTCCTCCAACACATGGAATCTTCTTCCAGAGGAATAGACTCTTCCACTGGATAGGAGAATGTTCCACACTTAGTTGGATCCTGTGGTAGGATATACTGGTACTCTGTTGTTTCATTGAAGTTCTTTACAACAATCTGATCTTCTCTTATCAATCTCATATTTGCAGGGCTGAGAGAGAAAAAAATTGCCTCAGACCACTCATGGCAGACACCAGATTCAAACCAGACTTCTTTATTTCTAACTTAACCTCTTAGGCTCAGTGACATGCTAGCATTTTAAATTGACTTTGTTCAGTGTACCTATTTCCATAAACACGTTGCTCAGTTTTCTCCTGATACTAATTTTTACTGTGCCTAACTCTAGCTATTCCACAAGCCCATACCCCAGTTTTCCAGCTTCACTGCTTGTCATTGCCCACAAGTTATTGACATGCATCAAGAGGCTAGATACATGGCCACAACTGGGCAATACAAAATTTAACACTGCTTTCAAACAAACAAAAAAACTGACTCTTCAGCCTGTGAGGGAAAGTCAGATTAGAATTACAGCCCACACAATGAGGCATGAAATCCTCAGATTCTTGTTAGAGAGAGAGAGATGCAACACTAGACTGATATCATGCAAATGTACACATGGTAATGTAGAAAGCCTATTTTGCATGATTACCACTTAATATTTGCATATTACAGACACTACATCTTCTGGATTCCAGGGTGGGGTAGACTGTCATAGAGATGTTTCTTCCCCCTCACTCCGTATCTGCAATCTTGTTTTTTTTTTGTATTCCACAACTCATTTGCATCTGCTAAAGTTGTGAGAATATAAGAAATCTGCAAAATAATAAGAATATAAAAGAAGTCAATACAATATGAATAATAGGAGTTTTTGTCAATGCCCAACCAACCATAGCTATGTCACAAACAATATTTGAATTGCATTACAGGTCACAAAAGGCTCACTGATATATTAAAGTTAGAATTCATGATATCAGAATCTAGAAATGGGTTGAATACAGGCCTCAGTTGAAGTATATCTACATTAGTCTAAGAACTGAGGGCCATTTCAGGCATTTCACTGAGTGGCAAAAATCATTATTTGAAGAAAGAGCATTTCTCCCTTTACTCCATGGAAATAGTATCATGTATTATAGTGGTTATCCCCTCAACCTTTTACATTGCTGCCTCTGTTGCAATGCTATTGTTCTTTCAATGTTATTGTACATAGTGCTAGGCAATCAGGAACTGGTTAGACCAGTGGTTCTCAACCTTCCTAATGCCGCGACCCTTTAATACAGTTCCTCATGTCGTGGTGACCCCCAACCATAAAATTATTTTCATTGCTACTTCATAACTGTAATTTTCCGATGGTCTTAGGCAATCCCTGTGAAAGGGTCGTTCAACCCCCAAAGGGGTCGCGACCCACAGGTTGTGAACCAGTGGGTTAGACAGTATGACATTGTCACAGCTTTGTACAGCCAATCATATTTGGCTAAACGGTGATATCACTGAGGGCAAGCAAGCCCTCATTGTGCCCTCACTCTAGACAGAGAAGAGAAAAGGAGTATCTATAATGGGCAAGTGCGTGATATTTCCTTTCATGCCATGCTGGTTTGGTGGCCAATTAAATCACCATGGAAGTATGTTGTTGTTGTTTGAAAAAAGAGAATGCTAGGTCTTTTATCTCAGCAACAGGCTTCTCTGTTTCTTAACCATAACCCCCAATGCCCCCAAAATGGAATGGTACAATATAAAATTATAATTAACTCTAGTTCAGTTGTATTTCTTACCTCAACAATCTGAAGTGCTTCTGGTATTTTTTTAAAAAGAAAACCCAACACTCTACCAGCCAGCTGGTGTTGTTCTGCTAATAAAGCCACATTAAAGGGATGCTGGTGCCAAGATTCATCTCATCTGCAACACTGCACTCACAGGTTTACTTAATGAAACCCTCTGGCAACTGCATTGGTGAGATCAAATATGAATGAATACACAGCTTCCCTAACCTAGTGAATAGGCACTCAGACCTCCTTCCCACTGATAAGAACACTGGGTTTTCATAAGCATGAAGCAGGCCAGAGGTATTCAGTGAGCTAGATTACTGCACTAGATTGATTGATGGTACTGTAACATATATGCAGCTATATTTTTCTTTCCAAAACGGAGATCATAATCTGCAGTTGTTCTTTCAAGGTCCTGGTCAGGGTATGTTTATTTTCTCGGCAGTTTTCAGAGCAGGTGGAAGGAGAAAAAGAAGAAAAGAAACTGACAGTAAGGGGTGGGGGGATCACATTCCTTCAAGATGCATATTGCTTTGCACATTGTGTTTCGTAATTGAGATGAAAGATTGCTGCTTTTTACACAAAGCTATTGAAGCAATTCTAAGAGTTTTGATATTTTGTGATTTAAAGAAATCAAGCTTTTCAGAGATTAACCTAGTTGGTCACAGGACCTTTATAGGCTTTAAAAGGCCTCAGAGTCTTACTCTAATATAACTCTCTGTGTGTACTGAAGTTAAGGCTAATTTAGCCTTAATTGGATACTTGCAATAGCGCAAAACAGCTGTTCAGAAGTGAGGATCCTAATTAAATGCCCCACAGTCTGTCCTAAACAGCTGGTCACTGTAGCCAAATGTAAGCAGCCCTGAATGGTTGATCAGGATGAGGAGTCATGCACACCACATCCATTTTCAAGTTTGCACACTTCACTGCATAAGGTTTCTGCTTGCAACTGGGTGTGCATCTGCCACCCATTACATATATTACCTCATACCTGTTCTTCCTGGTATACCAGCTGCATCTCTTCTGGATACAAATGTTCTTACTCTGCTATCGCTAAGGCTTGATTCCTGCAATCCTTTATATGTAGTTCTATTTCTGAAAATTGTCCAGAAATTTTACCTAATGCAGAGTACTGGCAAGATCTAGGAATCTCTGAGGATCTACATGAATATTACACCCATGTATTGATGTATTCATGAAAATAATTCTGTAGCTCTGTGAGCAATAAATATTAGGATCGCTTAGGGGAGGAAAAATCAGAAGGAATATTTATGGAGTCTCACACACCCACTGGTCTGACTAATGGGTTTTTCACTATTTG
Organism: Sphaerodactylus townsendi; assembly: GCF_021028975.2. Lineage (NCBI taxonomy): Eukaryota > Metazoa > Chordata > Lepidosauria > Squamata > Sphaerodactylidae > Sphaerodactylus > Sphaerodactylus townsendi. Next base: position 51,539,630 of record NC_059428.1, on the reverse strand, counting down.
TGAACAGGGAGCCATTATAGTGTTGACCATTTCAGCTGTTCATTAATGGCTCAAATATGTTCATCCAGTTACTGTTCACATATTTAAATAGTACAGTACAGTGCAATCAGATCTATTTCTTATATATACAGTCTGATGGGCATTCTAACTTGCCCTTCTCCCTTAGGAGCATATTGGTCATAAAGGCCACTAAGAAGAGTGGTTTCTTTTCCAGGACTATTTTGTCAATGGTCAGACATTCCCATTATTCTAAGAGGTAGTTATGAGAATGTTAACACCCTTCTATGTATGTATATAGTAAAGGTTTGGTTCAAATGACTCCAGCACAGACAAAATGGAGTCCAGGCAGAAAACAGCTTTCATCTCAGGAGGGCTAACTCAAATACTAACCTCATCATTCCTCCCCACATCCTTAATGGAAGCTGTAGAACAATGGATCTTTTGCCAGACACTACTAATCTCATCTGGACTGATGTCATCTTTCACCTCTGAAAGTATCCCTTCAAGAGAGCTATTACTAACATACCTTTAGGAGTCTATTGCTAACACACCCTTAGGAGACTATTACTAACATACCCTTACAGCACCCATCTCTCAATAGAGACCATCAATATTTTGCCTCATTATGAAACCTTTTCCTAAAAAATTGTATTCACACCCAGCTGCTTAAGGAGCCTTTTCGTTAAGACTGGAGACAATGGCCCTTTCTGCACAGCCAGTGAGCGGGGGTGCATTAGCATAACTATGCAGATGCACCCCCCCCCCGGGACCATTTGCATAGGGGCACAGGCAATGGCGCAGCCTTCACACAGGCTGCGCCATCCCCGACTGGTTTACCTGCTCCTGCTGATTCCCGTCACGTTGTGGAGGCCAGGGGACACTCCCCCCTGGCCAGAACGATCCCAACACGACAGGAGCCAGCAGGAGCAGGTAAGTCAGTTGGGGAAGGCGGGAGGGAAACGCTGCTTTCCACCCACTGCTGTTCGCATGGCAGTGGGTAGAAGGTGCCACTTTTGAAAAACCTCGCTTGTGGAGCGAGATTCAAAAGTGGCGTTTCCACGCTGCTTGGGCGGCACGAGCACGGTGCTGCTGTGTTGCAGCAGCGCCTGCTGTGCGAAAGCCTCCCCAGGGACAGCATTTTTGCCATCCCTGAGGCACTGTTTACCACCCATGAAGAAACAGCCTATCATTCAGAAGTCTCTTGGAACATGCAGCACACTCTGATAACCTCATCAACACATTGTTCTCATGAGGCACACTCATCATCATTGCCTCAGGATACATTTCACTCTACTAGTTAGGAAGTCAGCTGCACTTGCATGAGTGTTGGTCTTATTCATGGACCCAGTGTCACGTTTGTCTCTAAGCCAATACATGCTGATGGTGCATTGCTCTCTGCTCCTTGGTCTTCTGGACAGGAACATATCACCCCAAACCAATGCCTTCTCTGCAACCCTCATTCCTCTATTTTCTTAGGTTCTGCATATTTGCAACACCTTGTTTATTTGTAATATTGCCTTTTAAATAAAACCATATTTTCTTTAGCTATAGTTTTCCTTTTTATTTCAGGGTCTAGGCTCTTAAAAAAGGATCCTGGTATACACTGGTGGAGAATCCTGCCATAGACCACCACTCACTAAACTTCCTTCTATCCTGTAATTCCCACACTGCCATATCTAGGGGTGACAGGGGGCAGAAAATCCATGCACCACTTTTAAGAGTAGCATGGGGATGCACTGGACCTGTCCCCCAGTCCTCCCCCCAACAGTATTGCCCCACTACTTCCTGCTAGCTCCCACTTCTTGCCCCCACCACTTCCCACCACCTGCTGTCACTTTCCACCACCCTGCCACTTCCTGCCCTAACTTCCCTCTGCTTCCTGTCACTTCGCACCACTTTCTGCAGCTCCCTGCCATTTCCAGCCACCCCACCACTTCCTGCCATTTCCTCCCGCCTCCACCAATTCCCATTGCTTCCCACCACTTCTTCCACTTTTAACTTTCCCCCAGTCCCTCTTTTTCTCCCTACGGAAAACATTCCTACCTTTCCCCCTTCCCCATTCTTCCCCAACCATGTTTTACCTTCCCCCAGCCCCTCCTTTTCTCCCCACTGACAGCATTCTTATCTTTCTCCCCTGCCCCCTTCTTTCCCCACAGCATTTTACTTTTCCCCCAGCCCTCCCCTTTCTGCCCATTGATAACATGATGCATTTTGGCCATTGGATGTGTGATTTGCTGTGTAGATTCATTATGTTGCTTCAACAGCAGCTGCCACTACAGCACAAGGATCTTCACTGAATGGCTGAAGGAAAGATGTGTGTGCGCAATAAAATATTTTTAGACAATATGCTCATTTTAAAAAGGATCCTGTTTGTTTAACAGGATCCTTTTTAAAATGAGCATAGTGTCTAAAAATATTTCCTGCTTGTAATGTTGAAGTATTGTTGTAATGTTGAAGTAAAAGCATTTTCCCAGCTGTAATTACCCTTTAACCAGAGACACCAGAAATTGAACCCGGGGCAAAGCATATATATACTCTGTCACTGAGTTTCAGTCTTTCTCCATGGACACTGGTTTATACATAAATGCATTACTGGCACATATTCCTCCTTCCCTCACAGATCTGTCATTGCTGCACACCACTCAGCAATCAATTATTTAAACAAACACTGAGCACTGTGAGTCGTAGAACAATTAAGAATAAATACTGTCGTGTTTAAAACATCTTATCTTTCGGTGCTGGTTTCAATCTATGTGGTCTATGTTATTTTATGCAGGTATGCATTCCTCCTTAGGGGTAATGTAGTTCCCACCTACCCCATCATTTAATCATCTAATCGTAACCTAACTGTCTATGACCCTGAATAGAATTATCTCACCTACTGCACAGATGCAAATGCTCCTGCAAAATAAGAAAATAAAACTCCACTACCACAATGAAAGGAAATTCCACAACTACAAAGCAGTCCAACAGGTGGTAAGGCAAATGGGCAAATAAACTGGAAGTTTAACACACAGTTGTTAGCAGTTTTCTGACATGGTGGCATGTGCCCTAGCACTCTACTGAACAACATTTGAAACCCTTATCCAGCCCAAGAAACAACTTAAGTGGTCCTTCCTCTAGAAAAAATGTTGCTTAAGTTGGAGGAAGTTTCTATGGGTTGGAGGGACTGCCTCCAACCAAAGGTAGGATATGTGCTGTTGTATTGGCCTACTCCGCATGTTCATCTCAAATAATCCAGGGCACAGTGCTTTAGTTGGTGTTCTTTCAGTGCCTTCCACAATACACTTGTACAAGATTCTTGCTACATGGTAGAATAGATTAATTTTCACTACATAAACATTACCTGTTCTCACCACATCATTGAGATAATTACCCACAAGCCTATCTCCTGTGTCACCTTGTTCCAATCCTACTTTCCTTCTTGACCCCAGATATTAGGCACAACAGTCAAAGGAATACAGATGTAGGTTGCCGCAAGTATTTCCTAAGGTGGAAGGTCATGTCTATGTGATATTGCAAACATAATTTTATTTACTTATTGAATGCATTTTTTTATCCCACCTGTCTCCAAGGCAGGGCAGATTTGTTCACATGAGACCTGGGCCAATAATTATTTGTCTCTACGGAAAACATTCCTACCTTTCCCCCTTCCCCATTCTTCCCCAACCATGTCATCCTAAAACCTCTTACCTATAATAGATTCAAAGAAAAAAACACAAAGGTGATATGCACAACATGCTACAATCTTTGTGGAAGATTGGCATATCCCCAGTAACAGTTATTGGCCTTCTTCTCTGGTTCTGGTATAGTTTCTATATGTGCTTTTATTTAATTGCTTTATAATTTTTAATCTCTATTTTAATTTAATGTTTTAATGTTTTTGTGTGTGCCACTCTGGAGACCCTGATCGGGTGGCATTAAAATGCTTTAGATACATTAATCAATATTAATCTAGAAAAAAATAGAATAAACAAGAGGATTGGTCTTAAATGTTCTCATAATGCCAGTTTGGAGTTCACAAACTCTCTCAAATAGATAGTGAGCAGGAAACCAGTCATACTGAAGAAAGATGTAGTAAGCGTTTTCTCCTATTTCCCACAGACTGGCTCTGTATTGTGATAACTGCACAGTAACTCCATAGGTTCTTTACTTTGAACAGCTTTTCCTATTTGCACACCTACAATGCTGTGGTATGGCAAGCTAACCTGCAGATGTATCCTTTGCTAAGCAATAGAAGCCCTGAATCTGCTCAGTCCCCATTCTTATTCCTTACATTCTATTTCCTTGTTCAATTGGTCTTCAGTATTAATGACTATAATTACATTCTCAACTGTTACTGTTATATACATGCATAATGCAACTATGTAGGACACAATGCAGGATTTTGGATTTTGCTTTCCTGAACAGGGTACATGATGCCAAATAAAGACAGATGGGCCTAATTCTGTCCTTAGTTCTCAAGCCTGCCTATGAATTCTTAGGAAGGCTATTTCTCTTTCTTCAGCTGCCCTATCAGCTTCAGACCAGCAGAATCCTGAAAGTACAACAACTCATGCATATAAAAGCTGTCTAGGCAAATCTCTAGGTGCTAAAGTCAATAGAAAAATAAAAAAGCAAAAGTTTGATTTTTAAAAATGCCCCATGTATTATGAAAGGTAGCAAGAAATCAATTGAGTTTAAGGAGTTTCCATGTTTGGATCTTCATGTGACCTCCATTAACCTAGTCATGCTCCATGTGCAGAAATCACTTGTTAAAAATGATCCCAGAGGAGGGGGAAGTACAACAAAATGAAAAGATGGGAACAAACCAGAAGTGCTTTTCAAGAGCACTGGCAATTCTTGCCTGCTTGCCTGAACATGGTGTCATGCCTCGTGATGACAAAAGGTCAACATAATCCAAATTGTTTCCCAAATACAGTGCTATACTGCAGTGTCTTTTTTTGTCTTGCTTGACATTCAGTTAGATCCCGTTTCTCAAAAGCCAATTTGAAACAGAGCACCATCTCCCACAGTTTCACAGCATTCAACTGCCAGTGAACAATGTATCAGATTTATTTTAATTTTTTAAAATAATTACAACCTCGAACATAAAAGAAATAGAAAATATAACAACAGTGGTGGCAAGGGGAAAAACTGGAAGAGGGGAAAACACCATCTTGAGCATGTTGGACTGAATAACAGCATTTGGGGAACAAAAATGTAACAGATACATAAACGGACCACCAATGATGAATTCCCAAAAGCCTTCTGAAAAAAAACCTGTCTGAGCAAAAATTTAAAAACCAACAATACTGTGGGAAATTTGACATTTAGGGAGAATGAATCACATAAGTTTTGGCATTGCAACTTGAAGTGTCCTGTCTTGAATTACCTCCAGTTGGACTTCAGTCGGTGGAGGACACAGAGCAGGGTGTTTGCTGATGATGTATATTCTGAGACTATATACATATAAGTGTTCTGCGCTAGCATGCAACACTTGGAATGGGATGTATGAACAGGAAGTTACACAGTTACTAGTGATGCAGCAGTACATAGTAAGAAAATTCTGAGTGCCTCAGTACTTAGGCCTATTCTGCATGTTGCCTTTGTCCCTGATTTTGTGCAGGATTTCCCCTGAATTAGGTTCAGGGTTTTTTTCCCTGTTCTGCACAGACTCTGGCCATCTTCCTTGCCATATGTATTAGCACACATGTCAGTGATGTTGTCAGGAGTAGAGTCAGAAACCCAACCCACTTTTAAAAAATGTTTGCATATTCCTTCTAACAATGGTGCACATTATCAACAAAATAAGATAAAATCAGAGTGCTGTGTGGTTTCCGGGCTGTATGGCCGTGTTCTAGCAGCATTCTCTCCTGTTTATTCATGCATCTGTGGCTGGCATCTTCAGGAGTGGACTCTCTGAAGATGCAATAAACATCTGGCCAATCAGGAAAGAATGCCTGCTAGAATTCTGTCCATACAGTCTGAAACCATTAAAGCTACCTCAAGTGATCCTAGCCATGAAAAGCCTTGACAATACTATTAAAAATCAGAGTGTTCCTTGAGAAGGATTTAAACTTCTTCTGTGAAAAAAAGAGGAGTAATCAGGGAGGAAACGACATGTGGGTATCCTTTTTGGATCCACAGCCTCCCCACAAATGGAGCTCCTTAAAAGGCTAAGTCAAAACAGATAGGAGGGCAGCTTGGCTGAGAGAAAAGCACTGTAGGAGAGGCATCATTTTGGCTTCTGCAATCCTACATGTTCACACAAAACAGCAACATCAGATTAGGCACTTGTGTGTTCATGAGTGACCTGCAGACCAATTTACCAATGCTGGTGCACTGTGTAGAAAAAAATCACTGATCAAAAAGAAGAAAGGCGGGGGAGAGAGTACAAGTGGGAAAGCAGGGAGGCATGACTTTTGTCTAACATCAAATTTGGGAAAGGTATTTTACAGAGAACCAAGCAATTAAATTCCACTTTAAAAGGAAAGATCAAGGCTTAAACACTTGGGGAAACCAACCACAAGTTTACTTGGCAGTATATCCAGCAAAAATAAGACAGCAAAAGAGGCCACACTGAAATTAGCTCTCCAATGATATACCGTGTTTCCCCGAATATAAGACAGTGTCTTATATTAATTTTTGCTCCCAAAGATGTGCTATGTCTTATTTTCAGGGGATGTCTTATTTTTCCTGTGTTCTGTTCGTCGGGCATGCTTCCAAACAAAAACTTTGCTATGTCTTACTTTCGGGGGATGCCTTATATTTCGCACTTCAGCAAAACCTCTACTATGTATTATTTTTCGGGGATGTCTTATATTAAGGGAAACAGGGTAATTAAATCAGTTTGCATTGTAATGAAGTCAATATTATGCTTACAGATTGTCAAGAACTAAGCCACCTTAAGTTCTTGTCTGGTTCATACTTTGGCAGAACAGGCCTACAAATAAATTAATGAAGAGAAGCAACTGGTTTGTGTGAATAAAAACACCAGAGGTCTAATTTTAAACATTCTGATAACAGGACCAGATGGCCAGAGAACTCCTACCTCAAGGACAGCAGAATCTTGGCATATTTCTGGGCAAGTTAGAAATATTGTTGTATCACCCTGATAAGAAAGATTTTATGGCTGCAGTGTACATCTCGTTTTGTTATCTCACATTAGGCCCTGGTCAACAATTAGCTACTTAGAATCTTAGATCATTTTGAGATTGGTCAAAGGTATCTTGCCACCTTAGGTCCTTTCCCAGAAAGATGGCCACCTGAGTTTAGGAAAATGGTTCTTTCTACAGGTCTATGATTTACCACTTTGGACAAGCCTACTTTGTTGCCAAGAACTTTGATTGCCTGACTTCTTGTGACCTAGATTCAGTGAAAGGGGCAAAATCTTATTTGTAAGTATTTCTTTGTATCAGTGCTTAGTTAGTTGTTTTATTTGTTTTTGCCTCATTTGCTATTGTTTTCATTATTATATGTATTCAGCCCGATTTTAATAAATTTCCTTTATTTATTTGAAGGTGTTTTGTGTCTTTAGCTGGCTTCAACCTAAATCTATTGTCTAACCTAGTGGTTGCACTCTACCAGATAAGTGTTTTTTTTGAAAAATTTGCTCTAAAGAGTCCTACCTTACAGGACTGACTTTTCTGTTTAGTATTCCTATAAAAGCTCAAAGTCTGCCCTTTGGATCAACACTTGTGGGATAATTAAAGAAATGATAGCAGGCTACTAAGGGAAGTCTGAAAATGAACTAAGGGAATTCTGAAAATGTGACAGTACTTTATGCTGCCCATCCCCTTCCAAATTGAGGCTAGATTCCTTCTCCTGAAAGTCTGGAGCAGATTCAAATTTCTGTCATTGGTTAGGACTGCCAATTCCAACTCAGGAAATTCCTGGAGATTTGGTGGGGATGTCTGCAGAATGGAACAAGCACAGTGGAGATGTAATCAGAGGCGTTCCTCCCATTGGGCAAAGTGGGCATCTGCCCAGGGCTCCACCTTGCAGTAGGCAACAAAAATGCAGGTTTGTTTGTGGGGGATTTTGTATTTTCAGTGTTTTTTTCTGTTTTTGACCTGCAGGGGGTGCGGATTTTAGGCTAGCATCACCAAAATTTCAGGGATTTTTTGGGAGACTCTCCTGATGATATGACCCGGGTTTGGTGAGGTTTGGTGTAGGGCAGGGGTAGGGATTGGCCATGCTGACAGAGGCTGATGGGAATTGTAGTTCCTGAACATCTGGAGAGCCGCAGGTTCCCTACCCCTGGTGTAGGGAGTCCAAAGTTATGAACTCCCAAAGGGAGTGTCCCCATCCCCCATTGTTTCCAATGGGAACTAATAGGAGATGGGGCTACACCTTTGAGGGTCCATAACTTTGGACCTCCTGAACCAAACTTCACCAAACCTGGTGGTTTCATCAGTAGGGTCTCATGAAGATACTCTGAAATTTTGGTGCGGCTATCTTAATAATTGCACCCCTGACAATAGACACCCCCTAAATTTCCCCAGATTCTCTTTTTAAATCCACTCCCTGCCAATGCTTTTTTTCTTTCTTTTATTCTCTCAATGCCTAATAAAGGTTGTTGTTGTTGTTGTTGTTGTTATCATCATCATCATTAAATCCACCCCCTTTGGCATGGATTTAAAGGGAGAATCCAAGGTCCCCAGTTTTAACATTGAAAGGGATGCTGTTTCAGGGTGGGGGAGAATCCACCCCGAAATAGCATCACTTTCAATGTTGTTTAAACTGGGTATCCCAGATTCTCCCTTTAAGGTGGATTTAAAAGGAGAATCTGGGCTCCCTAGTTTAAACACCATTGAAAATAATGCTGTTTGAGGGTGGATTCCAGCATCACTTGTTTAAACTAGGGAGCCCAGATTCTCCTTTTAATTCAACCTAAAAGGGAGAATCTGGGGTCCCCAGTTTAAATAACATTGAAAGTGATACTGTTTCTCCCAATTGGGGGGACTGGATACAACACCATAAAATGTTTTCATAGCAGTAATAAAACATTTTGAAAGCATTTTGTAAATGTTTTCCAAAAATTATTTCTGCTGTGTGACATGGCCTATCGCTGTGTTCAGTTTTGTGAGTTGGGGGATGTTCTATAATGTGATGATGACTTTGAAACAACCTGGTGGAAAAAAATCATTGCTTGGTCACAGTGGGGGAGGGTGGCCGCCCATGGGGGAGTATCAAACTCAGGTTTTGCCCAGGGATCCAGTTTGCCTAGGTATGCCTCTGGATGTAATGCCATCATGTCAACCCTCCAAGCTGCCATTTTCTCTAGGAGTCTGATCTTTGCAGTCTGGAAATCAATTGTAATTCTGAGAGAACTCCAAGTCCCCACTGGAAGTTGGTAACTTTACCATCAATCCATTTGACCTTTGCAAAGTTTAGCAGAAAGTCTGCAACATTTCGAAGGAAAACTAGTTGTATGGTGACAGCGGACACATCTGGATGCTCCAGTGAATTTGCATGGTAGAAAACATTCTGTATGAGTAAGGTTGCTGCTTTTATAACTGATCTAAAGAAAACTGAAATCAGCTGTCTTAGATAAAACATTCACTTTCGAAAAGATGAACTCTATGGTATTGTATCATATTGAAGTTCCTCCCCTCCCCAAATCCCACCCTGCTTAGGCTCCACCCCCAAATTCACCAGGTATTTCCCAACCTGGCAAGCCAAGATATGAGAAAGCACAATAAAGGTAATTTCCAGTGATAGTGGAAGTTTTAATGAGCATGAGTAGCAGCACTGGAACATGTAGTTCTTAATGCTACTTGCTTCCAAGTAACATTACTGTGTTTGCTTACAGCTACGTTCAAGCTTTAATCCTCTGCCTTCCATTGCCACAAGTTCTCTCCTATCATGACTTTCTCTTTGCCCAACAAAAGTTCAGAAAATGGGCTACAAGCAGGAAGAGCTGATAGGAACAGAAGTGAAGTAGAAAGAAGAGGCTTAATTCAGAATGGCCCTTACATTAAGTTTAATGAATTAGGAATGAATTTAAATTGGATATGGTTGAAGTCAGATCTATTTCAAACCAATCCAGGGGTTGATCAACAGTTTTTGTCAATTTTTTTCTCCAGCCAAAGGTCGACTTGGGAGATCTGTTGTTAGTGAAGTACAGAAATTAGAAGAGAACTTTTTTTAAAAAAATGTACATGTTCGGTAGTGTAGTGTAATGCGAGACCAATTTAAGAAAAAATGTTTTGCATAGTGATGAGTGAACATCCTTGCTCAAATCACAATCTGAATCTTGGAACACTCAGGAAAGTACACTTTTCACAGATGATTTTAGAAATGTTCTAAATCTTTTTTCAAAATCTTTATACTTTACATTTAAGCATTCTTGTACTGTAGCTTTCTAACTCTGACTTGTGTGTGTGGGGCGGGGGGGAGGCACCAATCCAGTATAAAGTTGCTCAGCTTTCCCAACACCTAGGAAAAATACCCATAATGACGGTGATTTGTCCTTCACTGGTGGTCGCCTAACTTGCCTATTTTTCTTGCCTGGTCCTGATCCTGAGGAACGAGGAAGTAACATGTTTATCAAGCACTGAAAACTGGATACAAATACTTCACAGTCTTGCACTGCCACTTAGTAAGTATCACTCATTTTTTTTCCAGGAAGACATTGTGTTTCCTAGGCAACTGTGTTCACTACTCGATGTATATCATGTATTGCCTTGCCCTATAATTCTGAACATCCACCCACAGCACTACTGGCCAGCTGCTTGAGAAACTGAGTAATATTTCTCATTGGGGTGCTGTGTGGTTTCCGGGCTGTATGGCCGTGTTCTAGCAGCATTCTCTCCTGATGTTTCGCCTGCATCTGTGGCTGGCATCTTGAGAGGATCTTTCTGAATATTTCTCATTGTTTATGAAACTCAGTAAGGCTTTATGCACATTTATGATGCTAAATGATCAAAAAATATGTTGCCATTCTACTACCAATAAACAGAAAAGGAGAATTTTGGAAATAGGACTTCATGAAATTATATACACATGTCCAATAAGAACATAAGAACATAAGAACATAAGAACTAGCCTGCTGGATCAGACCAGAGTCCATCTAGTCCAGCATTCTGCTACTCGCAGTGGCCCACCAGGTGCCTTTGGGAGCTCACATGCAGGATGTGAAAGCAATGGCCTTCTGCTGCTGCTGCTGCTCCTGAGCACCTGGTCTTCTAAGGCATTTGCAATCTGAGATCAAGGAGGATCAAGATTGGTAGCCATAGATTGACTTCTCCTCCATAAATCTGTCCAAGCCAATAATTATTAATCATCATTGGCAAATCTCTTGAAATACATGGATGCATATGGAACCAGTGAGGAATACATGGATACATGTGGAACCAATGTGGAATAAGGCATAGGATGGTTTGCTTTCCCCTCCCTCTTCCCAAGTGTTTGTACTGCTCACTTATAAGATCTGTCTGGAAACCCTGTCTTTGCATGCATATCACATTTCATGTATCAGAATAATTGCCTTTACCATTGTATTTATTTCTCTTTGGAATAACATTAGTGACAATGAAAATCAGTCTTTCAAGCATCAAACACAACAGTTCACAAGAGAGTAAGTGGGAGATGAAAGAAGAATCATTTATATTTTGTAGTATCAAGAAAAGTACATGTCAATGTTATGAGTCAAATACCTGTATTTGGTATTTTTCCAGTTAATTTGCTTTGACCCTTTATCATTAATCTATTTTTATTACTGTGATGTATCATAGATATTCCTTTCCTACTCTGTGTATCAAATTTTGCTACTTTATATAATGGAATACTGAATAAAGAGATTAACAAAAAACACAAAAGAAAATTAAAGCAATTCCCATTTGAAAAATTAACTCTGCTTTCATAAGACTATGAAATTTTAACATTGTGCTAAAACATCTGAACATGAAAACAATCTGTTCTAAGCTCTTCATTTTGCTTTCCTGCATAATTGTAAAATTATCTTTATTTTCTAACAGCCTTTATAGGCTGCTAGCATGTTACAGTTATTCCCATTAGAGAAAACTGGGACACACAAGGAAAAGAAAGTTTATGTCCACAATCAATGAATCATCAATTAATTTAAACATGCCTAACACTGGACTGGAGACAATGAGAAATGGCTTTCAATAGTTTCATCAGGTTATAACTTGCTTATCTTGGTAATGAAAGATCCAGGATTTCTTTAACAGCTATAGCCAGACCAGGTCTTTAAAATTCAGGACACTCATCTGTCCCTAACTCATTTTTCACTAAAAAATAAAATAAAAGTATATTATAAGTTGTACACAAATATTAAAATTAAAAACATTGCAGGTCTGAAATGCAAACTGGTAACTGCAAAAGCTGTAACAACACAACATACATAGTTGATGTCACTATCAAATGACAGACTAACTATATGTGTTTCAGCCTCAGTGGTCAAAGGTAGACTATTTTCTCTCTCTCTCTCTCTCTCTCTCTCTCACACACACACACACACACACACACACACAGAGAGAGAGAGAGAGAGAGAGAGAGAGAGAGAGAGAGAGAGAGAGAGAGAAAGTAATATATTTTAATCAGGTATTGATTTTATATTGTTTGGTACTGATCTTATATTGTTTGGTATGATGTAGAAATATAAGCCAGGCTATGAACTCATTCACAAGGTTCCTTCACTCACACAATAACCCTCATAAATGTTATAATCTATTATGAAGTTCCCAACATTTCTGGATGTGCGTGTCATCATAACAATAAACAAAAACTAACAATAAACAAAAACAACACAAGGCCCTGGTCAAAGACAGCTAAACAGTTTGGGGGTCAGGGGCCACTTAAAAATTGTCCCCAGGCAAGTACAATGCTCTTTGAGGGGTATATAGGGAAACACAGTCTCACAGATATGATGATTCCAGACCATTAGGGCTTTGAAGAAACATACTGAAACCCTGAATCTGATCCAGTACTCAATCTAGAGCCAGTGTAGCTGGCAGATTGTGTGTGTATTGTGTGTATGCTCTCCAATGTGTGATTGTGTATATGCTCTCCAAGGGGTTCCAGTAAGGATCTGTGCCACTGTGTTCTGTATCACTTGCAGTTTCTAGAGCAACTTCAAGGACATTCCTGTGTAGAGCAAGTTACAGCAGTTCAATCTAGAGGTGAGTGTTGCATGGATCACTGTGGCCAGGTTTGTATGTGGAAACCAGCCAGGTCTGATGGAAATGGAAAAATGCTGTCCTTACTGTATGTGTGACTTAGCCTCCAGCAAAAGGGAGGCATTCTGAATCCTACCCAGACTCTTGACAGTAGTTGGAATCAATTGTACTCCATCAAGAGTTGGGAGCTATATTTATATTTCCGCATGTGCGCTCCCATGCAAGGGAGGGAGAGAGGAGGGAGGGGTAGCATGCAAGGGAGGGAAGAGGAGGGGACCTGGCATCTGGACATGGCCCACCCACCCTAGCGGAGGGAGGGGAGGGGAGGGGAGGGAGGGGTAGCATGCAAGGGAGGGGAGGGGACCCGGCATCTGGACATGGCCCACCCACCCTAGCGGAGGGAGGGGAGGAGAGGGAGGGGTAGCATGCAAGGGAGGGAAGGGGAGGGGACCCGGCATCTGGACATGGCCCGCCCACCCTAGCGGAGGGAGGGGAGGGGAGGGAGGGGTGGCATGCAAGGGTGGGAAGGGGAGGGGATCCGGCATCTGGACATGGCCCACCCACCCTAGCGGAGGGAGGGGGAGGGGAGGGAGGGGTGGCATGCAAGGGAGGGGAGGGAGTGAGGGGTGGCATGCAAGGGAGGGAAGGGGAGGGGACCCAGCATCTGGGCATGGCCCACCCACACTAGCGGAGGGAGGGGGAGGGAAGGGAGGGGTGGCATGCAAGATGGCTGGGTTTAATCTTTAATGGGTTTAGTTTCAGGCTGCTCTGCTTTAACCATCCCACCACAGCCTCCAAACATTTTGGAGGGCATCCCAGAAAGGTATAACACTGCTTAGGATTGCTCTTGAAAGCTATGAGAAGATTATGAGAAAGCTATGAAAAAGTTTTGTTATCTTTACTGGCATGCATTATCACCCTATTATTTTTATCATTGTATTATTAAAATTTTTAAAACCCATTCTTGTATTCCTTTATTACTTTCATCCTTGAGCTGTATTTGGATTGATAAAATGAGATTCCTGCTTTTCTTCAGAAGTAGTTATTTGTCTGCCAGAGTTGGGGGAGAGAATTGAAGAATGCCATATTTAGTCAAAGGGAAGATGGCCCTAAATATAAAAAGACCCCGAAAAATGCTGTACAATTTTTTTTAATTAAAGGACATAACTGTAACATGTATGTGAATTTAAGATGCCTCCCTTTTTTGATGGCATACCTGTAAAAGTACCTAGCCTTGCAGTTAATATAGTAATACTAGCAGTAAAGCCTGTTGTGCTTAATAATACAATGGGCTCTAGAGAGCTGTTGGTGGAAGATGCAGTAATGAGGCAATGGTCCGCTGATCTCCAGGCCCAAGCTGGAGATTGGCAAGCTAAGTTCTGAATACACCTAGCAACACATTTCAATACTTTTTGTGGAGGTATACACACAAACATTCATTTATTGCCTCAAAATAGGAACTTAAAAATATCTAAATGGCAAAGTGATCTCCAGGCCACACCTGGAAGTTGGCAAGCCAAGTTCTGAATACATGTAACAGCACATAGGAAGGAAGGAAGGAAGGAAGGAAGGAAGGAAGGAAGGAAGGAAGGAAGGAAGGAAGGAAGGAAGGAAGGAAGGAAGGAAGGAAGGAAGGAAGGAAGGACTTCACTAAGCTAGCTAGACTCAGAAGAGCCAGAAAGTGACATCTGCAAAGGGAGAAGGGAGAGAGAAAAATGGGAGAGATGGAAGAAGGAACTAGACAGAATTCAGGCAGCTAGATGGAGAGGTAATAGATAGAATGAAAAGAGATCCAGAATCAGCGTAATTACTTCGAAGTTTTATTGCAGACAGTTGGGCTTCAAGGTAAGTGTGTGGATGGCAGGGTGCCAGAGAGAGAGAGAGAGAGAGAGGAATGCAGGCTGGAAGCAGAGACGACAGAGGGATTCAGAGAAGGGAGAGATCAAAGGGTGGCAAGGCTCGGAAATGGTCCCAGCGGAACCATTAAGGAGGCGGAGGGCAAAGGGCTGGTTCAGGTGCTTCATGGCAAAGTGGCTCCTCATGCTCTGAGGGCAGCATGAGCAGTGGAGCTTGGAGCTCAGGGAGTGGCTGCCAGGGATGAATGAAACAAAAGAGGCAGAGAGAGAATTGTAGTCCATGAACATCTGGAGTGCCATAGGTTCGCCACCACTGCCCTATGGTGTCACCATACATCTCAGAGGTAGAATGAGGGGAAACTGCGCCTGGACCGCATGCGCCCTGCATCCCTGCCTCGGCACTGCCCCTGCCCTGGAACGCCCCAGCCACGCCTTCAGCGTGACTCCGCCGGGGGCATTGTGCCCCCCCCCGGCCCCATGGGGCTACATGACTGATGCATCCACTTGATGGCACTTTCCACCACTTTCATGAGAAAGGGAGGAAATGGCTCCAGGTTGCATAAACCTAGAATCAATTTTGGAAGGATGAATGTGGCATACCAGAGGCAGGGATTACTAACACTTTAGTCACAGAAAACTGAAATAATGTGCATCGGATTTTTGATTAAGCACTGCTGCTATCAGCAATGACACAGCAGAGTTAAAAGCCACCTCATTTTCAGATTAGGTTTAAACTATTAGTACATTTTTAAAAATGCTCAGAGTCAAAAGCATTTCTTCTAGTTATGGAAATCTTGATTTGATCACTGTGGAGTAAAAAAAATGTAGGGATGTTTCCTCTCATCATATTGTATTACATCAAGTCATTAGAACCTTAATAGAGACAAGTTACTTGAGTGTCTTGGTTTCTCAAACTTAATTGGATGCCAGCAACTGAAAAATTGGGGTCGATCTTTTTGCATCTTTTGTTCTGAGCAGAGTATCTGATTTAAGGAATTAATAAGGTTGAGTAGTTTCATAAAGAAAGGAAGGAGGCTTGAGCAATTTAAGTTAACTTTCTCAAGATCATGCTTTTATTTTCTAAAATTGAAGTTTTTCACTATATTTCCTTAGTTTTCTCAACTGTTTATAATAAGTAATTGCAAGTTTCTTTAACCTAAGTTGCACAAAACAAGTGGTCCTTAAAAAATGTTCCCAGAGAATCATAATGCTGAAAGTAGGAATGGGTGCATCATGCATTATATTCTGCCCTTGAAAAAAAAAACATGTTCTATCCAATCTCTAGACTGGATTGAAACTGCTGAAACGAATTCCTCTCCAATCATGCACACTAAGGTTCAGCCTCTTTCTACATATTTAGAGGTCTCCAGCGTACTGAGCTTTTGGAGATACTCACTATGCTTTAGCCTCACCTAATCTGTCCCCAAACTACCAGTATTCTCGGGGAGAATTAACATCATCCTTTAACACAGTGGTTCTACCATGGTGTGCTGTGACCCACTAGTGCACTGCAGGAAGTGGCTAGATGTATCGTGAACTGTTGTGGGTAAGTGTTTTAGAGGCGAGGCTTAGGGAGCACATATGAGAGAGGCAGAAAGGTGAGGCAAGCAAGGCTGGGGAACATGCGAGAGAGGTAGAGAGGTGAGATGAGCAAAATGAGGGTACACAGATGAGGGAAGGGTGCACATGAGAGATGGCACAGGGGCAAGGAAGGGAGTGCATGAAAGGCAAAAGTGGGCAGAGGTGTGGGTTGGCATGCACCCCGGAGCAGGAGCTGCATCCACCTTCCCTTCTGTCTCTGAATTGGGGCACCTTGTTGGGATGGGGCACTTTGAAGGTGTGCCCTTTGCCTGTTTCCTAACTTTGCATTTCTCCCAGTCACTGTTTTCTTCTAATCCTCCACTGTGAATGACTGAACTCAGCTTTTCCTTTTATTATTTTTATGATATCTAGCACATTATTAAAAAGGATAAATTTGTAAAAAGAAAGCTCAGCACTGATGACGTGAAACTGAAAGTCAGGCTTCTTCAAAAGCAATAGCAACAAATGTCAGTAATCAGATTTGTGCATTTTTTGAGGAAGAAAAAACACAAAGGCTTTTATGAGTGTCTTCATTATGAATTTTGGATTTCCGGGCTAGAATATTTAACAGTGATATTTATGCACCTCAATAATCTTAATACAAGTATGCAAGGTAAAAGAATGAAAATATTCTAGATTCAAAAGATAAGATAATTGCATTCAAAAAAAGTAGCAATTTGGGAGGGGAAAGTTAAAATGGTAATTTGGAAATGTTTCCTTTGCTACATAAAAGGACATTATTAAAGACATATTAAAGACATGACTCCTATCATTGTTGGGCATTGTTGACAACTCTGGAAGAGAAATTTTATTTTCCATCATTAAACATAGAAGACTATCGCCAATTACACACAAAGTCTTTGCTGCGTAGGGGAGGCCAGCGTTTGCTGCAGCAAGGTTTCTTATGCAGGCGTATTTTCTGGAGCTCCCCTCTCACTTTTTACACTCTTTGAAGCAAGTGAAACCACGTATAGCATGATTTAAATCTTGCTCTGTTGCCACTGGGCACAGCTTCTCCCAGACATCTTCTCTCCACCCATGACCAGCTTTCCCACTCCCTCACAGTGCTTTGCATGCCTTTCCGCTCACCTCCCACTTCATGCTGTTGGCTCCGTCCTGCTTCTTTAAGTGCACTGATAAAGAGATTGATAGATAGATCTCTCATATGTATAGTGGGGGAGAAGACCCCCACATCTCTGTGTAATGTCTGTGTTCAGTCTCTCTTCCACCAGCACAGCCTCAATTGCCAGGTGCCCTGGAGCCTTCCCCTTGCCCCACTCTCCATGCTGCCAGCTCCTTCCTGCTTCCCTAAAATGTACATATTGACAGATTGAAAGATTGATCTCTTGATACAAAGTAACAACAAATAGGGCTTTTGCAAGGAACAGTACAAGCAGGCATCCATCCCACCTCCCCTGCTTTGCTTCTGCCCTCCCTAATGGCTAAGAGGGCTTTTAAAACTTTATTTCAGGCAAGACTCTGTTTTAAAACAAGTCTCTCTCTTCTCTTGCAACAGCAGCATAGAATGTGAGGCCGTTTCCACATGGCCAAAAAACAGTGCCCTAGGGATGGTAAAAACACCGTCCCTGGGGTGCTGTTTGATTGCCCCTCCTGCTTTTGAAACTCACTCCCTGAGTGAGTTTTTTCAAAAGCAGCATCTTTCCACCAGCACGGTGCAAAGTGCATCGGCATGAGGTAACTACTCTTGGCCCCTCCAGTGTTCCAGTCACCTACCTCTCCTCCCTGCACAGCTCTGGACTCCTGGAGGGGACATGCTCATGCTGCCCTCCAACCCGCTGCAGCTTCGGGGCTGCCTGCACAATACCGTGCAAGCAGTCCTAACCCTCCACCAGCATTAATTATGTTGGTGGAGAGCCATTTCTGCCGCCGTGCAGAAATGGCCTGAGTGTATGCATGTGAGCACAGAGGGGAAGGGAGTGGGGGGGGGGGGAGAGAATATCAGCTCTGTGACTTTAAGGCTGTTGATGGGTGGAGTTAAGAGAACTGGGAGAAGCAGAGACCCAGCAGAGTTGAGCAGAGTTGCCTCCTCACATGTAAGCAGAGTAATGTGAGGAGAGCCCACTATGACCCCAGTGCACAGAGAACAGGTTTGATGTAAGTATTCCAGGCGTCATGGACTTATGACTGGGCCCAAAACCCATTTATGAGGATTTATGTAGGTTTGAAGTTATAAGAGAACATAAGAACATAAGAACAAGTCAGCTGGATCAGACCAGAGTCCATCTAGTCCAGCACTCTGCTACTCGCAGTGGCCCACCAGGTGCCTTTGGGAGCTCATATGCAGGATATGAAAGCAATGGCCTTCTGCTGCTGCTCCTGAGCACCTGGTCTGCTAAGGCACTTGCAATCTCAGATCAAGAAGGATCAAGATTGGTAGCCATAGATCGACTTCTCCATAAATCTGTCCAAGCCCTTTTTAAAGCTATCCAGGTTGGTGGCCATCATCACCTCCTGTGGCAGCATATTCCACCATTTCCTAGAAGTCTCATTGCTTTCAAAATCAGTTCTGCATATTTTTACATTATGGAGTGACTTGAATAAGAAAAACAAATTCTCAAATAAATCTCAGTGGGCTCTTCAGGCCTGCATAACACTGATGATTTGGGGTTTTTTTAGTTCAAGCAACAAGAGTTCTCTGTGCACATCTTAATGATCAATTGAACTTACATGATTACTTAAACATTTTTTCCCACAAGGATATTTACAAGGCATTTACAAAAAGCAGTTTTCAAATACTGTTATTTAGCTGACACATTACATTACTCAGAAATCACATAATACCATATTTGCACATGTCTGAAGAGCTTTAATTGGTCTCAAGCTGTGAAGTGCATTAACCTGGATCCTAAGTGTGTTCATGTACATGTGTGCTTGTGGAAATATACTATAAATGTTTCTTTTTAGCTCATTATCTGG
Source organism: Sphaerodactylus townsendi (assembly GCF_021028975.2). Classification (NCBI taxonomy): domain Eukaryota; kingdom Metazoa; phylum Chordata; class Lepidosauria; order Squamata; family Sphaerodactylidae; genus Sphaerodactylus; species Sphaerodactylus townsendi. Next base: position 51,520,132 of record NC_059428.1, on the reverse strand, counting down.
TTGCTTGCTACAGTCCTGCCTTAAACAATTGTGCCGGGTGTTGGAGGTCACACACAATTCCTTTTCAGAGGCCTTCACTGGCACTTCATAAAATTTCATAAATATCCTACAAGATGTTCTTGCAGCTTCACCATGAGTACACTGCCAAACTCTGTGTAGTCATCTTAGGTCCCACGTCATCAACCACAGCTTTATAGTACACCAAGGATCTAGAATTATGTGGGGACAAAGAGGATGTTGGGGAGCAATTTTGTCAATGGCTTCAGAAAAATAGCTATGCCAGTCTTCTACTAGAACAGTGGTGGTGAACCTTTGGCGCTCCAGACGTTATGGTCTACAATTCCCATCAGCCCCTGCCAGCATGGCCAATTGGCCATGCTGGCAGGGGCTGATGGGAATTGTAGTCCATAACATCTGGAGTGCCAAAGGTTCGCCACCACGGTACTAGAACATCCAATAAAGTACCAGGCCAGTCTGCAAAATCAATAATATCTTTAGTCTCCACAGGTGAGCATAAATCGGCTTGTCATCTACATGGGGAGGCAGCTGGGAAACCCAGACAGGCCTTCAAAGCAAAATGTTCTGACCATGGCACTCTGTCAACAGAGATCAGATCTACATCAGTCCCCACACCAAAGAACATGTCCAGCATGTGGTCAGCTTGATGTGTGGAACCTAACATAACCAGAGAGTGTCCCAGTGCCACCTTGGAAGATACTAGGTCCAAGGTATGTGATAAAGAGGCCATATCTGCATGGACAGGGGTCCCTCAAGACTATCAGTCTGGGAAAGCTCAAGGCCCAGCCCAACACAATCTCTAATAAGCTTGACAGTGCTAATGCACTAGGCAGCTGGTACATACTCTCTTCAGCATCCCACATCAGGCCAATACACTCAGCACTGGAGATTGTTGGGACATGGATTGCCCTAAGGGAGAAAGAATCCTGAATCAGTACGCCCCCCCCCCCCAGCCTAACCCTTTGCCAGTATCTGGTGTAGAACTGAGAAATCCAGGATGTCCATTCTTTCAGGGTAACTGTCTTGCCCTCCTTCACCCAGATCTGGGTCACATATGCCAGGTACACCCCATGTGTTGCAAAATGGCTCTGCAGTCTTATCATTGATGAACCTGACATTGCACAATAATAGCATTGGTGAAGGGTTTATTTTCTTAGATTCACCACCATTGTGTTTCAGGATGGAGGGATGAAAGTTGGAGGTGGGGAATGGGGCTTTTAAAACTCCAATTTCCAATGTTTTTTGTGATTCAGTAACTTCAAACATTGTGTGATATGTTCCTAATCTCCAAACTACAGTATTCTCCACAATACATAAAGTTAATGCTACTTTTACTAGATGCTTATCCCATAATTCCACACATACACACCTTTACCAGCAAGTTTGTGGGATGTAAAGGCTGAATGATTGCAGTAGCTAACAGGATCACGTTCTAATTTTCAAATAAACTGTTAGTCACTTTTCTCAAACAGACAGGCCTCCACCCAGCTGAAAACTGAAACAGAATGTTTCAAAATGAGGTTTGTTTATTTATTTATTTATTTATTTATTTATTTATTTATTCATTCATTCATTCATTCATTCATTCATTCATTCATTCATTTATTAATTATTTATTTAATTTCACATTTATATCCCGCCCTATCCCCACAGGGCTCAGTATGGGTTACAACAAACAGGGAGAAGCAGACTCATCTTCCTTGGCTGGACTGCTCCTAAAAAGAATGGCCTTGACCCCTAATAGATGATCCATTCCAAATTTCTCCCCAACAAGGTCTTTAAGGACCAAAATCCATTACACACAGCATTCAACAGAAAATAGAATAAAAACAGGAAGTCAGTCTAGTTGGGTCTTTGAATTTCACATTGATGTTTATTGTTTATTTGTTTATACATTTCTATTCCACCCTATACCCAAAGGTCTCAGGGTGGGTTACAACAGAAGACATAGAAAGCCATTCCAGAGCTGACAGGTAGGTGGGAATGGCATAGCTCCAGCACCACCCTGCCTCCTCCCCCCAAAGGACTTTCCTGTGGCACAAGAAGCCCAGAAAAGGAGAAAACAAAAAACCCCACACTTTCCCACATGGAAAAATAGAGATATGCCACAAAAATTGTGGCATATTTCCACCTCACATGTCAGCACGTGAGGACACTGGAGGCTGACTAAGGTCATCTTCCCCCAGAATGCATCCAGCCAAGCCAGTGCAGCATTTTGCACCAGTGGGCCTGCATGACAAAGGGTATTTCTGGGTTGGATGTCATGGTGCCACACTGCACCTGGCCACTTGGGTAAGTTGCTCCTCGGCTAGCACATTTGCTCCTTACACCGGTGGATTGGGTACTCACACCAGAGCAGAGGTGCAACAGCTCCAGAGGGAGATTTTCCCATCCCCAGATTGGGCTGAAAATAATCTAAAAACAGTTACAAACTGTACACAATAAAAATTTCTAAAACCCTATGAGAATTCCTAAAAGCCTACCCAGTGAAAGAAACTGGATTACCCAGGTTATGGATATAAGTCAAAAGTATTTAAAAATTATCAAAAGTTTAATCTTAATGCTAAGGATCAAATCTTGAGCACGTGACTGTTCTCACCTGAATCAATGTAGATTCTGAGGAATGATTCAATATCTGGAGCAAAATGCTCCTTCAAATTTAAATAGAGAATCAGGGAAATTGTGAAATGCAGAAGATAGAAATGTGCAAAAGCTGAAGATTAGAAGAAATTAAGAAAGAAGTAGTGAATAGTGAGGAAGAAGAACATGATAGGAAGAAGACACAAGTGGGGACTGATAAAAAGAAATATGAAAGATACCTATTTTTTCCTGAAGATTTCAGGAAAAAATAGATTGAAAATAGATTGTAGGTCCCAATATATTTCAAAGCACAGAGAAAAGGGCATTTACAGAGATTTTCAATGACTTGGAAAGTGATTTAGGAAATATGGCCTTGTAATTTTTTAATGAGTTATTAAATGTGTATCCAATTTTCAGGGTGGCTTTAATTGCATAATATTCTTAGTGAAATTGTTTTTGCTAGTAATAGCTGATCATTTAAGAGTCCATTTTAACATGGAACAAATTACACAGGGCTAATGAATTAAATTATTTGAGTAAAGTATAGAACTGTTCTTTATTGTTAATACCAAAATGTGCACAGGACTATTTATTTTCTCCCATAATTTAGAACTGATGTCTCATAGTGCCGATAAGCCTTAAAATATTCTAATTTGTCCAGTGATGCTAGCATCAAGATTCATTAACCATTTATACTTTTCAGCGCAGCAGACAGCTCCAAATATTGTTGCATTAAACCTCCTCAGATACTATCCTCAGATAGTATTTATTGTGATGGTACTGCAGCTATGCAGTTCCTTCTCAGACACATTTGCCTTGCATGTCACATTAACATTAAAATAATAGGGTGTATCCATCTTTTCACCTAAACTCTGAGTTTTAATTACTATTCAGTTGCCTTTTTTTTGTAGGCTGCCTTATGCTGTTCTCACAGTTTTAATTCTTGCTGCTTTATTGTAATGAATGACTTTAATATTATCTGTATTTGAAAACTACTTTGCTGCAAAAGGATTTCCTGCTGATGGGGTCACTGACAGCCCATTTAACAGGCCAATATTATATATTACTGATATTTCACTAGAGTAACTGAAATGTAAAGATCTGTACAGCATGGAGAAAAGCTGCACAATTTCAAGTGCATTGCTATATCTTTCTAAACTAATTTTTATTTATTTATTAAATTTAGTATACCTCCCCATCCCCAAAGGGCTCTGGGCAGTTTACTTTACTTCAGTGGGCACAGAAGGATGTAACTGTTTAGCATTGCACTGCCGGTCTCAGATGTGATTGTTGGGATGCTGACTTTGAACCTGAAGACAGTTTGATTCAATTTGCAGCTTATCGAGAGGCCCCAGAGAAACTATGAGTATTGTGCTAATATTGTGAACAGACATCTCAGACAGAAGTGTATATATTGAGCCATGTGTTGTGAGCAGAAAGCACAGAACAAGTTGACAATAAAACTGAAAATATTACTTAAAAACCCAGTATAAAATCACATATTAATTAGATTTACTGCATTAGCTCATTACTATTTGGGGAAGCAAATGACTCTGTTACTGGAAAGGCTCTATTATTGGCAAAGCTCTGAGAAAGTATGGTTGCAGAAATTAGATTATCTAGATGTTTCTGCCCTTTTCTCATATCAAAAATACGTCCTATTATATACTATAGTAAAAACAATGTTGTGTATAATGGTAATAAGTTCAGCTCACTAAATATATTTCTGTGTTTATGAAATTATTTTCAGCAGTGAGTGACATTAAAGCAACAAGAGATTGTTGGCATAATACAGCAGAACATGCAGGGATTCTCTAATGCCAACTTGCAGAATTTGTGAATCACTAATGCAACACACCATCCCATATTATTAGGGCATGAAACTGCTTCACTCACTCACTCACTCTGATCCTGGGTTGCAGCCAAGTTAAACGGGTCCAGCAAAGCCCCGGGCCGTTCGCATGGCTGGCTGTCCAGTGGATCGGCTGGGGCGCATGCCTTTGCTTTGGTGTTAATCATATCACAGTCAGATTTCACTACAAACATTAAACAAGGAAATAATTCTGGGAATCAGGAAACCAGCAGAAATAGTTAATCTAGCTTGAAATTGTCATAAGATTCTCCTAACGCAAAGGGTATAAAAGGGCTGGGAGTTCAGCCACAGAATGGGTGCAGCTTCTCCTCCAGACTGATCTGTACTGTCACTCCAGCACCAAGACAACAGTATCTGGAAAATATGGTTTAATCTGTTCTCCACTACCATTCCATTCATTGATAAGATTTCTATCCATGCTTTTGCACTTTTACAAATATTATCCCACTGAATCATCTTACTCGCTCCTTCCTTCCTTCCTTCCTTCCTTCCTTCCTTCCTTCCTTCCTTCCTTCCTTCCTTCCTTCCTTCCTTCCTTCCTTCCTTCCTTCCTTCCTTCCTTCCTTCCTTCCTTCCTTCCTTCCTCCCTCCCTCCCTCCCTCCCTCCCTCCCTTCCTTCCTTCTTTGACATGCTTCCAGTGCACATTAAAAGTGACACCACGTTGCCAGTGCTGCAGGGAGGCTCTGGTATATGGGCAAAATTCTATGGTAGAAGTAATTTTTACCACAGAGTTTTTGCACTAATAACAGAGCAGTACTGCATTGTTGGGGAAGTGATGATGTCATTTCTGGTGTGCGCCAGAAGTTACATCACCACATTGCAAGTGATGCAGGCCTAGGGCTAGTTTTCTTGTCTTTAAGTTCCCTGCTCGCCAGCTGGATGTTGGCAAACCTATTAACAGAGAACACCAGCAAAGCATCTCCAGAGTTTTCAGGCATAGAATCATAGAGTTGGAAGGGACTACAAGGGCCATTGAGTCTAACCCCCTGCAATGCAGGAAGACACAATCAAAGCACTTTTAACAAGATGGCTATTCAGCCTCTGTTTACAAACCTGTGTAGCATGCTTCTTTGAGTGCATGCTTCCTTCAGGGGGACAGGAATTAGGCTTATAACCACCCCACCCCCAAACCCCTTTTCTCATTTTTTTTTCTTCTCCCCAGCCTGCTTTCTGTCATGCTGCTATCAGATATAGACAGTTGTCTGCTCCTAAAATCAGATTTATGCCCAATAGCTAGAATGGATCCAGCAACAAGCACTCCTGAACATATGAAGTTAAGGATCTCCCCCACTCCATGAATCAAGAACATCATTTAAAAATTTCTGTGAACCTCATGGCCAATCAAGAACAACACTTTGGGGTCCAAACATAAGCTGGGCAGGTTCCGTGCTCAAATCACCTAACCAGCTGCTTCAGACAGTACAATGAATAGAGCATCAATGTGCCACAGAAATTTAGCTTGCTGCCAGATACTCACATAGCAATTTATCACCACCAAAACAAACATCACCACTGCCTGGGTCCAAGATCTGCCCTGGCTGTGCTGCTATCCCTCCAGAGGGTTGGTTTGTTCCCAGTTACTATGGGAAGTGGTAATGGGCATGCCTTGCCTAAGGTGACAAAATAGTTTGGACAAGCCATGATCCAAACCAATCTAAGGGGTGAGGGAGAGCCATATAATCTGACCATAAGCTCAAAAAAAAAAGAAGAAGAAGAAAATTTGTCAAATTCAAAAGTTCATGTTATATCTTATTTTGTTCTATATGGAATGCCATTTCTATTGTTATTATGGCTAAGGACCTCAAAAGCAAAAAGTGGTCTGGGCCTCTCTGGACTGCTGGAATGGCCTAGCCTTGATGTATTTTATGTCTTCTGGTTGACCATCATATATATCTTTTGTACCACCCTTTTTCCTTCCTGCCTCGTTCTACCCCTCCCCATGCCAGGGAAACAGAAACTTATATGGGAAAATCTATGGCTTTAAAAGTTGAAATAAGTTACTGAAACACCAGAAAATTCACAGTATTTTTGAAGTCTAGCCAAGGATAGGTGCAATGGATCATTTACAAAAAAGATTTACAATTTCTTTAAACTTGTTGGATAGTTTCAGCCAAACAGCAGATTCCATTTCAGACACTGGCAGCCAAATAGCTTGACAGATGGTAGAATCTCCCCAGAGAACTGTATTATGGGGGGGATCCAGATGATTATTAGCCATTAGCCTGGCATACGAGTTGACATGAAAAGACTGTTTTCCCAATGAGTATATTCATCCTAAACTAACACTTCGTTTACCTCTCCTTTTTGTCACATCAGTGCAAATAACTCAAATTAGCAGAGAGCTGTTTAGAAATATACATAGGTACTTTCACCACAAAGTTGCTAAATGTGATGACAACACTGGAAAATTTTCCAAAAAGTATTCTCAGTTAACATGCTTTGCTTGACTCCCTGGAACAAACATGGCAATTGAAGTTGGGTAAAAAAGCGGATTTCTTTTGCACTTCAGAACATATTGCTGGCAACATTCCTGGAATATCTTTGATTCCAAATTCATTAATACAAAACTATGTTTTTATACTCATGAATGTGGATTAGAAGTGTTATCTCAGCCCTGGAAGGTTTGTTGGGAATCGGAAAGAAAAAATTTATCTCATATTACTGTGACTGTTTAAACAAAAATAAACATAGTGTTGAGAATTTTGATTCAGCTGGGATAGTAGGCAAATGGAAAAGAGGGGGGAAAGGCTGACAATAGATATTCTGGATGCAAATATAGTGGATAGTGAGTCTCACTATGGTATTCCATGAATTGGATAAAAGTCTCCATGAACTGAATGCAAAATTCTGGATAAGCATGATGGAATCCTATATTTTTTTCACCTCATTTTTGGAACTAATTAGACTTTCTATCAGTGTCAGCAGAGAAATTACTCCAGCATACAAATATCAGACTAGCAACTGTGTTGCTGCATGTCAAAGTCAGTTCACAACTGCCCAGGGCCTATGAAAATGGAGTACAGCAACTTTGAGCCTTTCTCATTAATAAGATTTGACTCAATGAAAGAAAGTTCTGGTTCTCTCACTCCAAGCAAAAAAAGCACACGCTGAAAACAGTTTATAGCCACATTAATCTCTGCTGTATTTTCCATTCGGTATTTGTCATTTTCTTAACTTCCACAAGTATAATACTATAGCACTTTTTACTTTGCTTTATAGAAATACACTTACTCCATGGAAAGTAAAACCCTTTTACAACATAAAATTCCAGTTACACCCCCCCCCCATAAACTGGGCCAATATAATGAACTTCAGTCCCTGCTATGAGACATCAGCACTGTTAAATATTTGCTAAGTGGTGTACATAATGTGATTCCATTCCAGTGATGCCACATATAGCCATCCATTAGCTAGAAAAATTCAGAATAACATAACTAGATGAAAAATTCTGCATGCTTCCTTTTAGTTTTCATAAGATACTGTTTTTTAGCATGATACATTTTTAGATGGAGATTTTCCTGCAGTAATGTTTTAACTGAAAATAAGATGCTTGGTAAGCTTACTTTCTCAGTAATAAGGAAGAGAAAGAATCGGCCAGTTAGGATTGCCAGCTCTAGCTGGCACCCTCATGGGATAAATTTGGGGAGGGGGGGCAAGAGATTTGGCATCAAGTCTCATACAGACACAAGAAACCAGAAGTGACATCATTGCATCAGAGTGACACTGTAGATTAACTATAGAGTTTGTGTGAATCCTAGAGTGCCAAAATGAAACCAGAAGTTTCATTTTAACATATTAACATAATGCTGAATCCTCCCCTTCCATTGTTCCTTCTCTGCCTTATCAAGTAGCAGCAGGTATGATGAATATGTGTGTATAACTTTAAGACATCTCTCAAAAGCTAGTTTCTGTTTCTGTCCTATAGGACTGTATGGGAGGGGCCACACTTAGGTCTTGTTCTGTGTGTGTTTTGGTTTCAGTCATTTAGTGTATTGTAATGTATTCTGTTTCTGTTCTCCTACATATACACAGAGGTGGGATGCAGCCTATTCGCACCTATTCGGTAGAACCGGTTGTTAAAATTTTCTCAGTTCAGAGAACCGGTTGTTAATGATTAATCTTTGTCCCTGGGGGGTAATCTTTGTCCCTGGGTACAACAAATCTTGTCAAGTGAGGGATGCAAAATCACCCCCAGGGCCCCCCACAGCCCCCCTGTCCCCCATGGTACCCCCCAGCCTATACCCCCACCCCACAGCGCCCAGCCTCACACACTTACCTTCATTTCAGAGCGAGATAGGAATTGGCAGACAACCCCTAATTTAAGTCTCTTTTCTGCAGCTGATAGCTTTTGCCCTTAACAAAAATGGCTACAGTAATAGCCAAGTAAAACCCTAAATAGCTTCTGCCCTTAACAAAAATGGTTGCCGTAATGGCGACAAGATAGGTCTGAAAATTGTGGAGGTAAGTTTTAAAAGAAAATATGACCTTCTACTTTCAGTTTTGTAGAGGTAAGTTCTGCCTCATGAGGGAGGGGGTGGGCTTGAAAACTGGCAAAAGGGCTGGGAATGGGATGGAGCCAAGGAGGTGGTGGTGGAGTGGGGATAAGATTTAGCACTTTAAAACTGCATTATGCAAACAGCACACAAGCAGCAATTTATAAATGCTAGAATGCATTCAGCCATGAACAATTGAACCTGCAACGTTTTAATTAGTAGTTTTTTATATTATGCTATTAAATGGAGTTGCATAACCCATTTAGTTAAAACAATTATGCAGGTACATGTATGTGATTTTACAATATTGTGTCTCTTAAAATAAGCTCATAGATAACTAAGGAGTACAAGTCATATATTGTTCCAACCTCCAGGTGGTGGCTGGAGATCTCCTGGAACTGCAACTGATTTCCAAGCACAGAGATCAGTTCACCAAAAGAAAACGGCAACTTTATATGGTAGATTCGGCATGGTATAGGTGTGGGGAAAGGTAGTATGGATCCCTCAAGAGAAAGGCCCTTTCCGCACACGCGTGGAGGCTCGGGGGCCATTCGCATGCTAGCGTGCGAGTGGCCAGAACTTCCCCCTCAGCCGCCTCTGGTCACCCCCCTCCACTCATCATCCCATCCTTCATCACCCTGGAGGGCTGCAGGGACCCGCCCACGCTGCCCTCCGACCTCCAGTCCTGCTTCTGTTGCCTCCGCTATATGAAGCTAGATGGGAACATGAAAATTACATAATTAAAATTAATATTTAACATGCATTAAATAGTTAATTAAAACATTTACAAAATCCCCCTGATGGTGATTTAAACAAGTTACTTGCCCATACAAAATCCCATTTCATCGTTATAGATCTTATTTGGGTGTAAAAAGGAGGGGTCTGAATTTCATGCCAACAAATTCCTCATGGATCTTTACAGCTTCAGTTAAATGCTCGGTGGAATATCAAGGTCTTGCAAGCTTTACAGAATTGCTTGATACCCTGCAGAGCTCTGATACCCACTGGCAAAGCATTCTACCACTTGGGAGCCAGGGCCATAACAGCATATTCTCCCATTGTTCCATTTACACATTATGCCCAAAACTGATAGCCCAGTTCATCATACACTCTTCCACTCATTCTTCTGTGTCAAACCTTAACGTAAGCTTATACATTTTGCAATAACATGATAATCATTTGTGCATAGTTCCACTTCAAACTTAGTCTTACAGTCTCCAGAACCATGAGATCTTTAATCTGTTTTAAATCTCTCCAAAAGTTATATATAAAGATTACAAATATTTCCTTCTACAAATAATTGATCTCTTAATTTCATTTTACATTCCCCTTGTGAGAAGTCTAAAGTGTCTTGACACGTTATCCACTTGTTTTCAAATATCATTTCACATCTAAATAATGCTTCTTGTGGTAAAAGCTACCTCTGCACTTTTTGACATAGTTCTAAACTTATCCCATAGAATGGTATGCCTAATATAATGATTATTAAAATCTTTATTAATTTTAGCTTTATTATACCATAAATAGGCATGCCATCCATATCTCAAAACATGTCCTGACTTATTTGCAATTTCAGAGTTCTTTTGCTTTGCATATTTCAATTTTGTTTCCCTTTCTCTTACTGTTAACATAGATGCCTGTGGTACAAGTTTTATTTGTTGTAAAATAGCTTTGTCTCTTGGATGCTTTTTCAGTTTCTCCTCTTTTCTTTTAATCTCCTCTAAATGATTCTGCATTTTATCCTGTCTCTTTTTCTTAAGCTCACAATTATATTGAATCTAGTATTTTCTCATACGAGCTTTACTTGCATCCCACACCATTCTCAAATCTGTACCCTTATTCAAATTGATTTCAAAGAATTCTCTTAGTTTTCTTACAGTCCTGAACACGTTAATCTTTTGAAGTCAAGTTTCATTTAGTCTCTATTTAAAATTATTAGGTTTCCTTTTAGACACCAGGCTAACTGGATTATAATCTGAGAAATCCTTTGTAAAATTTCTGCTTTGGATACTGGGCAGCCCAATCCTGAGGTGGGGGGGAGTAGATTTGCAGTGGTCGGGCAAGACAGTCTTGCTGCCTCCATGGAGGTTTGTGGTGCTGCACCCAGCAACCTCCTCCAACCTCAGAGAAAAGCTCCCAATGGGCTATGCCACTCTCACTACAGCAAAAATCTACACCAGCAACAGGGAGCACTTCCAGGCTGAAAGGGATGAGGAAGCTGACTAAAGTTGGCTCTGCCCCTGGGAACACCAGCACCAGCCAGGCTTCTATGTCAGAGGAGCGCTGGAGCCAGGGCTGCATTGTCTCCCGGGCATTGCATAACATGCGGCTCTTCAATGCCAATGTAAGTGCCCCTACACCAGCATAGGTACCGCTTAACATCAGCATTGAGTACTATTTACACCGACACTGGGTCACACTGCATCCATTGCCCTTTCCCATCCCCCCACGCTCAGGATTCGCTGTTAGATGCCAAGTCTCTTGAAACCTATTCTTGAGAGAGATCTATGTCTTTCTGCAAAAAAGATATATTCTCTTTTGTTTCCATATATCAACTAATATGTCCACTATAATTAAAAAAAGTTTTGGCAGTTTACCTACAGTATTTTTCATGTTGTTTCCAAAAATCTGTCCATTTGTGTCAGACACACCATTCCAGTCCCCCATCAGACACCAACTTTCATATGCAAATTCTATAAGTTTATCAGTAAGATGTTTATTTTTTAAAACTCCTTCATTTGGAACATAGATTTCCAACAACACAGTTTTAACCCAAAGGGAATTAACTTCCATCCCCACATATCTAACCTGCTCATCAGGCAATACTAATGTAGGACCTAAATGTGTTTTGATGTATAATATCACCCCATTTTTCTTTCCAATACTAACTGAAGTAAATTCTTCACCTAAAATTTTTGGGACAAGTATTTTACATCCTTTTTTTTAATGTGGGCTTTTTGTAAATAATTTGATTTTTTTTTCAAATGATAAAAAACCTAATTTTCTCTTTCAACTTCTCAATTAGGAGATCATATTCTTTTTTCTTGTGCTGTACTATAATACATATTTCTTTCAAAACAAATATATTCACATTATCAATTTTCAGTCTTGTATCAAAATGGTGCTGTAAGGTAATATCTCTTATCCTCTTCTTTAAAACTGGACCAGTGTATCTCTTGGGTCTTTTATCAACTGCCACCTCCATACCTTTTTCTGCAACTCCCAAGAAGCCTATCAAGGCAGTTATAATCCTTTGCTAATATTTTCATCTGCAGTTTCAAGCACCGCCCTGAATCTCAACATTTTTTCTCTCTCAATTCCAAGGAATGAGGTTTTTTCAGTGAGAGTAATGCAGGTCCAATTGTGCGACAATGCTACTTGTCACGATCACTCAAATGGATGATGCACTATCATTTTATAACTGTTCCATATGTATAATGCTGACATTTAAGCACATTACATTATCTAATGCTTCATGGATTTTTATTCTTTACCTTGAAAAACTTCTCAGTGAATCTGGGATTGTAAAGGATGGTTGAATAACAGTGCTGTAGATTGTGCCAGACTTCACATTTGTCACATTAATACTTCCTACTGAATCAGATCGCTGATCTATCAAGGCCTCTGATTGAAGCAGCTCTCCAGGATCTTTCCTATTACTTATCTGGTCCTTTTAAGTGGAGATGCCAAAGGCTTAATCTGGGACATCCCGCATGCAAAGTTCATCCCCTGCTGCTAAGCCATGGTCCCTCCCAAGGAGAGGGGAGGGAAGGGGTGAACTATTGAAAAATGAAGCCAGATGGCCCAGCAACTCCTGATATCTAACATACTTCACAGGGTAATTGTGAGGATAAAGTGCAGGAAAAGAGAACATTGGCAGATGCTTTGGTCCCCACTGGGGAGAAAGATGGTGTATAAATTGTGTAAAATAATGTTGGCTTGCCAACATCTAGATGGGGCAAAGAGATCTCCAGCCTGGGGGTGTCAAATCACTTTATGCATTCCCATTTAGCAGCTATACACTGGAGTTTTTGCTTTTTGAAATGTTTGTGGCAGCATACAGAATGTCTCATTTCTGAACATTCACTGCAGTACACCTTTGTATCCATAAACAATGTCCAGAACCAACAAAATGTTTAGGAAATCCACAAGTTAAACCTCCCATCCAGGGAAGGATTAGGGCCAGTCCCACTAAACTCCAGCAATATAACGGCCACATACCTTCTATTTTCTGGCTACCCTGTTTCTATACATCATCCCATCCTAAGCTATTAACTCTCATATTTAAACTCTGCTCCATTATTTCTGAAAGTCGGCCTGCATTAAAAAGTCAGTTTTTCTTCTTTCAAGCCTTTCGAAGATTGTTTGAAACAGGTTTCATTGGGTTAATCTCTTTTTTAAAAAACACCCTCAAATGACTGAGAGATTACCAGAGAGATGAGACCAAATGCTGCCTAGGAGTGATGCTCATCATGAGGCAGAACGAAATTCCAGCATTCTTGTAAATTCTGCCTGAGTTTGAATTATGCATATCTGCAACCTGTAAATTTATATTCACGGATGCTCCATAAAATGTCTCACAGTTCCAAGACTATTTTAATTACCGTGAGACTGTCTCCCTCCGCCACACACACACACACACACACACACACACACACACACCCCTTTTGCAAGAATTTTCTATGTTGTTTTTGTTTCCCTTAACTGCTGACCTGGAGGTGTAGTGGCATTCACTACATGACAGCAGAGTTCCTGGAATATAGTGCTGAAAAATCCTTGCAATAGCAATGCATGTTACATGTATTTGTGTGTATATATAATAAAAATTCACCTTCAGTATCTGTGTCACATTTGAAGCCAGCTCCATGAGGAGGAACATGTTAATGATAAGCAGGATACCAATTCTGCATTAGTATTGCTCTATTAAAACAGGCATTTAATTAATTTATTTATAACCCACCTTTCTCTCTAATACCGCCCTGAGCCCTCAGGGGGAGGGCGGTATATAAAACTAATAATAAAAAATCATAATAATAGAGACCCAAAGCAGCTTACATCATTCTCCTTTCCTTGTTTTTATCTTCACAACAACCTTATGAGGAAGGTTAGGCCAATGGTGGGATTCAGCAGGTTCGCAGCACTTCGGCAAAATCGCTTGTTAAAATGGTGCTTGTTAAATTATTAAATTAACCAGTTGTTAAATTATTTGAATCCCACCACCGTAACTGGTTGTTAAATTATTTGAATCTCACCACTGGGTTAGGCTAAGGGTTTAAGACAGAACAGTCATTACTGGCCCCTTGACTGAAAGCATATCAGGATCCTCTGAAAGATGCTGACCTTGAAAATTCTGCATCACTGCCTGGTGCATGGTGAGTAAAACTATAGTAGCTATTGGGAAGAGGAAAGATGGTTTGGTAGATACTAAGAGAAAGTGTCATCTAGCAATGTTAGTGATACCACTGATTGATGGTAAATGAGAGCTATGAGCCATGATATAATCAGCTGCACAATGGACATTTGTACAGATGCAAGAAGGCATCACTGTTTAGCCTAGGCCCGCTCATTAGTTGCTACCAATTGCTGGTCGTTGGTAAGCAAATAGCCCCCTCCTTTTCCTTACTTGGTGGCGGCATCTGGAATTATTGTATCATGCTGCCTAAGCTACAAATTGTACAGAGTTCCATTCCATTGGAGGAAATTATAGCCCTGGAAGCTTAATTCTATGGTATATTGTATGGTCTCAAATAAACAGATATTCTAGATCAATATAGTAGTCCTGCTAAGCTTCTTCACATCCTCCCTTAACCACCTCCAAATCTCAAAAGGTCTCCCAAGTGAGAATTAGCAACTGGAGCACTGCCATTTGGGCTGCTTCTTCTTTAAGTATCTTTAAAATACTGTAAGCTATATTTTATTTGTAAAACAAATTTGTACTGTTCAAAATTATATGAGAAACACACATCGGTCTAAAGAAGGAAACCCCAATTCAGTTGGCATTATATTCCACCCATCTCCTCTTTTTCAGCAAAGTTCAAGAGGCAGCCAAGAACAGCATGTTGCTTTTATCAAAGGAACATCTAAAGGAAACACAATATGCCTTTCTTAATAATGCCCTTTCACAAGCTAATTTTTTCTTTCTCTGTTTCACTGCTATTCTCAATGGCTGTGCACAGCACACCCACATACAAAATGACCTCAGACATTTGAATATTTGTTTCAAATTTCCCTGGGAATCTTCTTTTCAAATATGATGGTTGTTTTAAGTAAAAATACTTTAAAACTATTTTTTAAATTCTGAAACGACAGCTGATAGGAAACATATTTTTTTGTCTTTTGATTGAAAACTTATTAAAATGTTTCTTTTCCTTCTCAGCATGACTAATTAAGTCATGTTAACTAGCTACACCCCCGTGATAAGCACTGAACTCTAATGAAGGTGTTATTTTGAATGTGT
This sequence comes from Sphaerodactylus townsendi, assembly GCF_021028975.2. Lineage (NCBI taxonomy): Eukaryota > Metazoa > Chordata > Lepidosauria > Squamata > Sphaerodactylidae > Sphaerodactylus > Sphaerodactylus townsendi. The sequence continues at coordinate 51,504,710 of NC_059428.1, read as the reverse complement.
GTCATCCTTCTTTGCAAAGAATAAAACAGTCTAATCTTAACTTCTTCTGGTGTATTCCGTTAACTTAAAACATATGGGCTGCAATGAAATTAGTTTAAGATTTGGTTTATGGTGTGTTTGTGTTTCTAGATGTGTCAGTGTAGTACCTGAATAATTTACTATTTTAGACAATCAACTGGAAGTAGTAGTAGTAATAGTAGTAGTACTTGTTGTTGTTGCTTCATTGAACTTTTTCCATAGACCATTCTTCAGTAACAGGACCCCAGGTTCATAAAAGGTGACATTTTAATTGATGTAGGAAGAATTCTGTAATGATTCTGTTTATTCAGTTTTCAGGAATTCAGAATGTTGCTTCATACTACATGCCTTTTAGCATATGAATAAATAATTGCCAGGAAGAATCCCAGTGTTACATCTTATATATTCTGTTCCACATAAAGGTGATAGTAGTACTCTGTCACAGTACAAAGCATGCCAGACCTTCTTTGTTGTAGAATGCTCTACCTGGGTCCAAGTGCCTACCTGGCTCTGCGCCTCTCGTCCATTTGAAAGTAAATATACATTTTGACATAAATGTTCTTGTATCTGAGGCTGTTTCCACTGCGGCGGAAATGAACCTCCACTGGCATAAATTATGCCGGTGGAGGCTTGGGGACTGTTCGCACCGTAGTGTGCGAGCAGCCCCAACTTTCTCCCCAGCCGGAGAGGCGGATCCACATGGAGCCACCTCTCCTTCAGTCCCCGCCACTCACCTCTTCTTCCAGCGTTGCTCTGGAGGGCTGGAGGGACTCGCCCATGCTACCCTCCGCCCTCCAGGGGCTGGAGGACAGTGTGGGCATGTCCCTCCAGCCCTCCAGAATGACACTGGAAGAAGAGGTAAGTGGAGGCAATGGGAAAAGCGATGGCGGCCCGCTGGTGCAGTTCACACCACACCAGCGGGAAGCCGCCACTTTTCAAAAACCTCTCTCAATGAGTGAGGTTTAAAGCAGCAGCTTCATGCCACTCCAGGGCAGCCAGGACAGTACTGCTGCAAAGCATCAGCACCTCTTGTGCAAACACTTCCCTAGGAACAGTGTTTTTGCTGTCCCTGGGGCACTCTATCCACCCGTGCAGAAAGGGCCAAAGTGCCATGTTCAATAATACACAAAATAATGGTTTTGACATAGGCAGTGCATAAAAATGAATAATTCTCACATTCATTTGAAATTATATTCTAATGTGGAAACATACAACTTTCTCAACCACTGCATCTCAAGTGACTGAACTATCACCTTTATGTGGAACAGATGTGCTATATCCTCAAACAGAAAATTTATATTTCAAAGGTCACCACCCATTACAGTTAAAATAAAATGCCATTTAAATGACTTCTAGTTTTTCCATTGCTATCATGGATAGGGTTTTTTATCTTGCCTTTTCCATATAAAGTTTAGAGCAGTATACATAGGTCTTCCTACCTTCATTTGATCCTCATAAAAATTCATAGAGTAGGCTGAGAGACATGGCTCAGTTCACCCAATTATCTTCATAGCTGAAAAAGATATCTGGTTCAAAATCTTCCCCAGGTTGACACTATGCTACTTCTTGTTTAGTACACTTAATACTTTTTCAGAATTACATGAAGTACACCATGTGTACCCAAAATACAAAGTATCCACTTGCTCCTGTTATGCACATATCACCATTATGTCTCAATAGGGAAATGTGTACTTTTGAGCTTTGGCATCTGTGAATGTGCAACATTTTTCTATGAAGAAAAAGAGCAATGGGAATTATTGTGGGTATTAAGAACATAAGAACAAGCCAGCTGGATCAGACCAGAGTCCATCTAGTCCAGCTCTCTGCTACTCGCAGTGGCCCACCAGGTGCCTTTGGGAGCTCACATGCAGGAAGTGAAAGCAATGGCCTTCTGCAGCTCCCAAGCACCTGGTCTGTTAAGGCATTTGCAATCTCAGATCAAAGAGGATCAAGATTGGTAGCCATACATCGACTTCTCCTCCACAAATCTATCCAAGCCCCCTTTAAAAAGATTTTTATTACATTACACTTATGATATAACCTACTCACAAAAAAGCAGAAGACACCACAGTTCTCTCTACCATTTTTAACGGAGCATCAAACCTTTCTAGTCCTTGGACTTCTATAGTCCATGAAAGTGCTCTTATTTGACTTTTTCACCTAGATAGCAGAGATGAAAGAATGCATAGTTGCTTACTATTTTCTTTTATTAAGAACATAAGAACATAAGAACTAGCCTGCTGGATCAGACCAGAGTCCATCTAGTCCAGCATTCTGCTACTCGCAGTGGCCCACCAGGTGCCTTTGGGAGCTCACATGCAGGATGTGAAAGCAGCGGCCTTCTGCTGCTGCTGGTACCTGAGCACCTGGTCTGCCAAGACATCTGCAATCTGAGATCAAGGAGGGATCAAGATTGGTAGCCATAGGTCAACCTCTCCTCCATAAATCTCTCCAAGGCCTTTTTACATTATGGAGGTTAGTGGCCATCACCACCCCTCCTGTGGCAGCATATTCCAAACACCAATCCTGCATTTGCGTGAAGAAGTATTTCCGCTTATTAGTCCTAATTCTTCCCGCTGGCATTTTCAATGAATGCCCCCTGGTTCTAGTATTGTGAGAAAGAGAGAAAAATTTCTCTCTGTCAACATTTTCTACCCCATGCATAATTTTTATAGACTTCAATCATATCCCCCCTCAGGCGTCTCCTCTCCAAGGCTAAAAAAGGAGTCCCAAGCGCTGCAGCCTCTCCTCATAGGGAAGATTATCTCCAATCCCTCAATCATCCTGCGTTGCCCTTCTCTGCGCTTTTTCTATCCTCTTGAATATCCTTTTTTTGGGGGGGTGTGAGGCCAGGAGACTAGACTACAGTACTCCAAGTGCAGTCGCACCACTGCTTTATATAAGGGCATGACAATCCTTGCAGTTTTATTATCAACTCCTTTCCTAATTATCCCCAGCATAGAGTTTGCCTTTTTCACAGCTGCCATGCATTGTGTTGACATTCCCATGGAACTATCAACTAAGACGCCCAAATCCCTTTCCTGGTCTGTGACTGATAGCACTGTGAATATATAAGATTTTATATAAGTATAATGACACATATGTTGAAAATGCTGCTGAAAAATGAAAGGTTTTTTTTACTGAAAAAAGCTTTGCTGTCAGATTATTAATCTGACCCAACTAAAAGTCATATGCGGTATGTATGGAAACAGAACTTCGGGTGCACATTTACAAATGAATAGACCCTGTAAACATAGTCTGCCTAATAAACCTTATATTGTGGTGTCACACCATGGGTCAGCAGCACTCTGGTGCTTTACCATTTAGGGCATCAGATGTGAAAAAACCCTATTGACTACAAGGGAAGACCGCAGAATTGTCTATAAAATCAACACCTCTATCTGCAGGCTTTTCTGAATATCCACACCAGTCTTTCTAAGAAGACTGGAATGCAGAAGCAAGTTTCCATATAAATATTACTTACTGAATCAAGGTGAGTATAAAGTACATGCTTATTCAAATGAATGTGGGAATATAAATTGCAATGTGGTATTGTATTGCAACTCTAATGCTCTTCAGGAGGTACATCTCACCCATGTTCTTGTAGATGTAGACATTACTAACAAGGATTGGATTGGAGTACAATGACTAGATTCCTCTGTGAAGAAAACTTACTCTTTTAAGGTTGCTTATGCTCAATGGATCTCCAAGGTGAAAAGATAAACTTTTGCAGGATTTCAGCAGCACCATTCTAATTAGTCCTTTAATTCCAATGATCTCAGAAGGGTGTAATATATAGCTTAGGATTGCACATAAATTTGGCACATTCTCATAAAGCACTATCACAGTAACATAATGAGGCCTTTCCCTGCCTCCCACATAATCAAGAATTATAGGAATTAGTGAAAGCACCAGAATGATTCCAGAGGAGGTTTGAATGGAAAGTATAGAACTGTGGACTATATTACTAACTAGCAGGGTACCCGTGCTTCGCTACGCATACTTCATCACAGGCTCTCTGTGAATTTCAGGGTGACATTCAGCGTACTTCTTTACAGCCTGTTTGTAAACTTTGGGGTGACATGCAGAAAGGAAGTGTTCTGCCATTGGATGCTGGTAAGTGACATCAAGCACAGGGTGATCGGAGGCCGAGAGTAATAAACTTGTCTCCACAGTAATCAATCTGATGTCCATATGCAAAACCCAACAAATGTTTAGTAGTCCAAGGTGATAGTGTGGTTTGTAATCTGTTTTGACAGGGTACCTGTGCTTTGCTATGCATACTTCATCACAGGCTGTGCCATTGGATGCTGATGAGTGAGAAAGCTGTGAAGAGGTCCCGGGTAGGGTTGAAGGGCAGGGAACTGGACTGTACAGCCACTGCAGCACATTCCTGGGGACTCATCTCACAACTTCTGAGCACGACACCAAGCACAGGGTGATCGGAGGCCAAGAGCAATAAACTTGTCTCCGCAGTAATCAATCTGATGTCCATATGCAAAACCCGACAAATGTTTAGTAGTCCAAGGTGATAGTGTGGTTTGTAATCTGTTTTGATAGTATTTGGCTATAGCGGTGTTGTTAACGTGAGGATGGGTGGAAAAGTACTTTTTCACAGCCTGTCTGTTAACTTCGGGGTGACATTCAGCATGCTTTTTTGCAGCCTGTTTGTAAACTTTGGGTGACATGCAGCATATTTCCTCACAGCCTGTCTGTGGACTGATGGGTTTGTTTTCAAATAGGTTCAAATGTGTGGTTCAAGGCAGTGTTAGAGTGGCGCACTATGGTGAAGGACATGAAGCTGATGGTGTTTAATTGTCACCCTTAGAATGTTCGTGCAGCATGTCTGTGGACTGAGGGGCTGGTTTGCCCTTAGAATGTTCACACAGATGGCCAGAGATGAGCAGTTAAAACAGTAATGTGTAATAACTTGAGTAAAACTGACTATTTTGAAAAATCCTTTCTTAGTGATCACTTACCACATAATGAACTGGTGTGCCAAATTTCAACTTTATGGGTTTGGTGGTTTTTGAGTTCTTTTGATGAGTCAGTCAGTGAGTCAGTCAGTGGTATTTCGCATTTATAGATATAGATGTATTACCTATTCTATTGCATATATTTTTTTAAAATCTTGTTCTCATTATACTATATTTCTACTTATGCCATATTATTTATTGCATTGTTTCACTGGCGCAATGCCCATTGGGCAAGGTGGGCAGCTGCCCAGGGCATCACCTTGTGGGGGGCATCAAAATGCTGGGTTCGTTTTTGGGTATTTTTAGTGGTTTTCCATTTTTGGCTGCAGGGGCCACAGTTTTTAGGCTAGCCGCACCTAAATTTCAGCGTATCTTCAGAAGACTGTCCTTATGCTACCCCCCACGTTTGGTGAGGTTTGGTTCAGGGAGTCCAAAGTTATGGACTCCCAAAGGGGGTGCCCCTATCCCCCATTGTTTCCAATGGGAGCTAATAGGAGATGAGGGCTACAGTTTTGAAGGTCCATAACTTTGGCCCCCCTGAACCAAACTGCACCAAACTTGGGGGGGTATCATTAGGGCAGTCTCCTGATGAGACCCTGAAAGTTTTGAGACTGTGCATTCAGAAATGTGCCCCCCCAGCCTGCAACCCCCATTGACAGCAATGCAGAACAAAGATTCTTGGGCAAATTTCAAGATGTTCTTGCAGGAAGGGCATTCCTGGATGTATCATCACCAAAATTTCAGGGTATCATCTGGAGACTGTCATGATGGCACCCCCAAGGTTTGGTGCAGTTTGGTTTAGGGGGTCAAAAGTTATGGACCCTCAAAAGGGTAGCCCCCATCTCCTTAGCAAAGAATGTGGGATGGGGTACCCCCTTTGAGGGTCCATAACTTTGGAACCGCTAAACCAAACTGCACCTGTATTTTGTTGGAGGATCCCATCAGGATGATTTCCAGAATGATACCCTGAAATTTACTGGTGATATCCATCTGTAAAAAATGCACCCCTTCAGGAACATCCCAGAAATTTGCCCAAGAATCTGTTCTGACGATGAGTTTTCTGATATTACTGTCAATAAGGGGAGTTACACAGAAACTGAAACTGGCTACATTCTGAATGCACATTCTCAAAACATCGGGAGATGTCTCATCAGGAGAATGTCTGATGATTACCCCCCCAGGTTTGGTGAAGTTTGGTTTCAGGGGGGCCAAAGTTATGGACCCTCAAAACTGTAGCCCCCATCTCCTATTAGCTCCCATTGGAAACAATGGGGGATGGGGCACCCCCTTTGGGAGTCCATAACTTTGGACTCCTTGAACCAAACCTCACCAAACTGGGGGAGTAGCATAAGGACAGTCACCTGATGATATGCTGAAATTTTGGTGCTGATATGTCTAAAAATGCACCCCCTACAGGCACCAATGTCCTGGTGCAAAAAAAAAATTGGTCGTGGTGGAGTGGTCGCCCATGGAGGGGGGCATCCAACTCAGGTTTTGCCCAGGGCTACAGTTTGCCCAGGGCTGCCTTGTTATGCCCCTGCATTGTTTAATGTCATGTTGAATACTTATACCCTTGCCCCAGTACTACAAATGAAGAAACTAGACCAAACTTTTTTACAGCCCATGCACAATGTGCTGAGAGAAACCCAATCCCAGCCTCCTTACCTCATACACCATAAAATAACTACCAGATTTGGCAATAAGTTGTTCAGCACCGAAAATGTTACTCCGGGAGTGGGTGGTTTAGCAAATCTAAATGACAGACAGACAGACAGACAGACAGACAGACAGACAGACAGACAGACAGACAGACAGACAGACAGACAGACAAGGTGGGATGGGTCAGCAGCAAGAGGCAAAACTGAACCATGAGGAACAGGCTACCACCTACCAACCAGTCCCTTCTTCACTCCACTTGGATAGTTGTCCTCTTTCTTGCAACCAATCCAGCTTCAGGCTTCATTTGAAGAAGGACTGGGCAAATCAACCTTCAGTTCAATGACCAGGAATGCCTGCTTTTAGATTTCTGCAACCCAAGGACTATTATATTGCCTATTAGATGTCTCATCCTATTGATTGCAGTTCCTTGAGCCTCAATGAAAAACACAGACTGCAAATAACATAAACATCAAATAAATAAAATAAATACATCAGAGGAATTGTTATATTATAGGTTTCCCAGAACTGGAATCACTCTAAAAATATAATCCCTTGCAATTACACTATCTCTGGAATACATTTTTCATCCATAACAAATAAGCATTCAAGCACATTTAACATTTAAATAAGCATTCAAGCACATTCAGGGGGATGTTATCTGTGTGATTAAGATGCGTTTCCAATTCTATGTAACTGCTTAAAATAACAAATCAGTGCTGGTTGAAATATATATGAGACTAGCGTGCTATATGTGCATTCTTTCCCTGATCTATATTTTATGGCTTCACACATTTTGAAGGAAACTAGGCTTCCCCTGACACCTCTGTCCCATGAGAAGAGAATTACATCTGTTATCTCATGGGGCAGGTGGCTCTCTTGCTATCTGCTGCCAACGCTGGGATGCCTCAGCTCCAAAGACTGTTTTTCACAAACTCTTGGGAAACTGGGAGGGGGCTTTCAGCAGGGAATATAGGGGACTGTGTATGCCAGTTTTTGTCAGAACTGGCTTTGCTAAGTATGGTGCTTCAATACCTCATCAATAAACACTGCTGATCCATAGCTCAGAGTTCATTTATTGGCTTAAGGTTCCGAGACCTAACAACCAAATGAGGTCCTCCCAAATCCATTGGGAAGATTTACTATTGCTCACTAAGCTTGCAGGGAATGTCCCGGAAAATTTCTGTTTCCACACCATATTTCAGTATTGGGTACTTTTGTCATCCTTCCTGATCAAGACAAATAACATTTAACCCAATCACTTTATAACAGCCATGCTGTGTTGCTGTAACTGAGGGGCTGGATATCTCTGAGGATGGATGGATGCTTACTTTCACATCTGTTTCCCTGTTTACCTAGCTAGGGTAGGAGGTAAAACAATCTTGACATGTTTTTGGATCACATAAGATTTTTGTTGCCTGTCAGTTGCTTGCATCCTCCCAAGTAAGATTAGCATTTTTTTTCAGTGTTAAGACAGGTGAAGAGGCACATAGCCAACTTTAAGAATAATTTGCTTTCTGAAGAAAAGCACAGTAGAAATATGGCAGAGACTCATGAGAAATGCAGAACATACTGGTGCTGCTTATATTTAAAGTTAGGGCAAGAGCAACAACTCTTTCAGGCTTGTGGACCTCCATCAGAATGTGAACCCTTGCCAAGGAATTAAAAACAGACATTAGGCACTAAAATGGACAACAATATTATTTAGATTGTTTTAGCCTAGTTATTTCTGATATGAAAGTCAAAATGTAACAATTATAGAACAATGATCAGCAGTGCTGAATATTAGCATATAATTTACATATGCACCCTGTGGTCACGAACTGAATTCAGATATGTTGATGAAATGAATATGCACACATCACAGCAATAAACTATTAAATAACACTGAACTTTCCCGTGATGGTATTTAAAGACTTTTGCATATCTTTCTTACATTTGTAACTTTAACATATTACAATATTAAAAACTGATTAGCCAGTTTTCAGAAAATTCATAAGATTCCCCATTCTTTGAAATTATATATTAGTGTTCCCTCCCCTACACTATTTGTAAGCTGCTTCTTCACCCAGGGATATGTGTGTATATAAAGTGCTGTCAAGTCACAGTTGACCTACGGTGAACCTGTAGGGCAGTGGTTCTCAACCTTCCTAATGCCGTGACCCTTTAATACAGTTCCTCATGTTGTGGTGACCCCCAACCCTAACATTTATCCATTTTACAGATGGAGAACACTGATGCAGAGAGTCTTAGGTGACCCCTGTGAAAGGGTCGTTCGACCCCCGAAGGGGTCCTGACCCCCAGGTTGAGAACCACTGCCATAGGGTTTTTAAGTAGAGAGACAAACAGAGGTTTTCCATGACCTGCCTCTGCATAGCAACCTTGCTCTTCCTTAGTGGTCTCCCATCCTATTACTAACAGGGGCCAACTCTACTTAGTTTTTGAGATCTGATGAGATTGGTTTAGGGCTCACCCCTAAGGCAATTTATAAATATAGGACAAAAACCTGAGATCTTGCAAGTGTTGCTGATGTCACTGGTAACATTAAGGTCATGCTTAAGACTTACTTTACTGGATCAGAGCTGGGGTTCATATAATCCAATATTGTGTTTCCAATCCTGGCCAGCTAGATACCTTTTCAAGTATGTTAATATTGCATGGAAGCAACAGCTACTTGTCTCCAGCATTTGGCATTCAAGGTTTTGAATGATATATTGAGATTGGATTTAAGCACCAGTGAAAGTTGTGACCTTTACAATGGAGAAAGGAAGAAGGGAGCCATCTTCATTCTATCCAGCTTTACTGAGAAATGTGTACAGACTTGTATCCCCTAAACTAATTCTAAACTCCTGCTGGCTAGTCAACCAAATACAAAAGGTATAACTCAACACAGCATGGAAAACCTAATCAAACTGCCGTGTTGTGATTTTACCTATCTTTCTAGAAGAGATAAGCAGGAAATCATGTACTGACTTATTTAGGATTATAAAGGAGGATCACAAATCTACTCAACCTCAGCCTAAATGCTACTAAAAACATCATCATATTTACCATAATTACTAATACAGCACATCACGCATTTTGATCTCAGTACACAAATGTGTGTTCTGATCTCTTCCCTTTTCTCTCCTTGGTTCTGTCTCAGTGCTGCAATTTTGACTTTGTTCTCCATTCACCCTGTCCACAGTCATTTTAGAAATCTGAGCCCCAAATGTTCTTCCATTTCCATTGTCAGCTGTCACTTCAGAAATCATAGCAATATACTGACCTTTTGCTGACAACATACTTCACTTTCACATCTAGTCTTGTGTTTTGCTTGTCAGCTAATAATGCCTACAAGGGAATAAATGCATCTGCTCCCAAAGTATGGTATCAGACATTACTAACATGCCTTCAAAATCTAAACAGAGGAAGTAGAAAATTCAGGTGGGGTGCTGATTCTGATACTACAGGGGCACCAAGCAAAAATATAGTCAGAAGTGAGATTGAAATAAGACCCTTTTCTAAAGTTAAACTGTAATAGAGTGATACACAATAACTGAAGGCATTCTCTTAACTGATGTATTAGATACACTACCAGGGAAATAATCTGAAATACATAAATTATGTTGTTTAGTTACTGACTCAGAAAAACCAGGGCCTATGTAATTGGCAATTAAAAGTTAAGCAAAATTCTTGAGAGACAAGAGTTTAATGAAAACTAAATTATAATTTAATTGTGCATCCTAAGTCAACCAACCATATTGACAAATTATTGATGAGTAATTGTTTTAAGATAGACCAGCTAAATAAATTGCCAGTGAAGCCCTTAATTATTTTAGCCAGTCTATGCTGACTTGCCACAGGGTGAACCAACTGGTTGTGCATATACTGTTGTTACCTGCCATGTACAGAGCTGAGCCTTAGGCAGCTTTTGACTCACAGCTGCTGCCTTTCAGACCATTGCAATCTTTTACCAAAGTCATCCTGGGCACAACTTAGTATGTAATGATTATTCAAACAATGGATTGACTTCTTGGATGCAAGTATTTATGTGAATGACCCCTTTGGTATTACCTCAGTCAAAGTCAGTCTAATTGTAGGCAGGGACTGGTCCTTACACCACTGGGTAAACTTTCCAAAGCACCTGAAAAGACACCAAAAATCCCTGAGAAAGGACCACTCCCATCTAGACCACCATATGATATCTTCCCTATATTCTACAGCATTTTATAATAATAGCAATAACTTTTTAATTTTCTAACAGCATATATAGACAGACATCTGCTTTAAAACAGGGACGGACAGACTGAGGGAAGCAAATACTTTGAACAATGAGTCAAACTAACAGAGGGGGATTCTGCACAGCACATAATAATGGGTTCCATCTGTTATTTTTGAATCTAGGGCTATTTTATTCTATTTTTGTCCTTCACATGGTGCCCATTTTCTGTGAAAGAAACAATCCATTTTCTTTCTGCCCCTTTGCATGAATCCATTTTTTCACAATGCCAACATTCAGGTGCAAACATCCCATTTTTCCTGCATTCTGATTGGCTGCTCCATCACTACAGTCTCCCTTCTGCCTGTTCCTGCCCTCTGCTAAGAGAATGCTTCCAACTGGTGGAGAATCTACATCAACCCCGGAACCCTAAGCAGGACCTCCGCCTCTCATTTCTACAATGTGGAAAAAAGATTCAGGGCTTTGAAACCACAGCACACGTAAAACATGCAGCATGGAACCCCCCTCCTTACTGTTGTGACATACAAAATAATAAAATCTGTCCAAAAAAGGGATCAAAGCAGTGTGTCCCATCCATATTCAAAGGTGTGTATCTGCCTAGCTAACAAGCAATGGCCCATTGTTGTGAATCTTTTGCTGTACACATTTGGGTGAAATGGCACTCACAGTCGCTGCCAAGAGGAGAAAATGTGTTTGGAGGATTTTTCTGAAATGGCAGGCTACCATACTGGTCGGCAGCTCAGCAGAAACAAAACTAACATGATATAAGGTAAGAGAATGGGCGGCAGGGCAGGAAAAATAAAGCGGTTGGGTGCCCATGCCATTCCCTTGAAAGCAGTTTCAACCGAGATTTTTCAAAAACATTGCAATTTTGGTGTTTTTTGAAAAACCCAGGCTGAGGGAAATATAATGGGTCAATCCTGCTTTGGGGGAGGGACCCATGCAACATTCTTCCCCAAACCAGGGTATTTTCTTTCATCAATCTGTTATATTTCTATCGGGTGGAATCCACAAGAATGGAAACTAAAGAGATAGGATCTAAGGTTGAGCAAATCAAGTCTGACAATTCATTCATCTAAATAAATAAATAAATAAATAAATTCATTCATTCATTCCATGAACTCTTTCACTTCCTCTATTTGTTGTACCATTGTGATTTTCCGGAATGTGATATTTAAGGTCTACAATATGCTGCTAAGGTCTAATAGTGTGTGAATATTCTTCATGCTAAATAGTGAATCATTATCTTAAAAACCTGGCATGTATAAATAATTTGCATAAAATAAAAGTTGCTAAATACTAAACAACTGCACTCACGGTGGGTCACTCCCCCACCCCCTTGGCACTAAGCCACTGTCATTCAGGGGTTACAGACTGCTGCCCCAAAACTCACTTTCTAAAAGATACTACTAGGTAAAACCTCATTAGTTCCTTGTGTCATCTGATTCTCATTGAGCTGAGTGACTGACAGACTGATCTTGAATAGCTTGCAACAATATGATCTATCTACAGGCACAAGTTTGTGGATGCAGAATGTACCATAATTGTAGGCCTCTTTTCCATTGATACATAATAAAATCCATTTCTGAGCATCTTTTGTAGCACTTGTATGGCCAAATTTGTACACATAATTTCATACACAAAGAAATGGAGGCAGCTCCATGTGGTTTGAATTTTATTCAGATTAGCTGGAAAATTTCTGCTTCTCAGAAGGATTCTATAAAAAAGAGGAAGTAAAATAGCATAGTAGAAATTGTGAGAGCTCCTTACAAGGGGAGGTAAGGATCTATGAACATGGGATATCAATATGAAAATAAATAAATGGTTACACCTGAAGCTAGTCAGAATGTATTATTTATTGACTTCATTTATATACCTCTATTCCTTTCACTGTGGACCCAAAACTGTGTATAATATTTTCCTCTCATCTATTCTATCCTCATAACAAGCCTGTGAGGTAAGGCTGATAGTGAATGACTGGCCTAAGATCATGCAGGAAACATCCATGAAGATTTGAACCTGGCTGAGTATCCCAGATCCTAGTTCAATATTGTAACTTCTATAAGTACATGCTTCCACCTGTTGCAGAAGTGAGGAAGGTTCTCAGGGTCTCTTGCCCAATGAGGCTTCTCCACCTTAACCCCCTAACTCTACTCTTTCTCTAGGTATGTTTACCACCGCCAGCTTCGCTGCTTAAAGGCTCAGCTCTGTGTTTGTATCTCCTTTTCCTTTTGCACTCAGTACTGAGAGAACCAATGCACTTAGCTGAGCGCTGTAGGGAAGCAGGGTTAAATTACTTCCCACTCTCCTGTCCACTCTTGGTACATGTAGACTGAAGGGTCACAGAGATAGACTGACTACATTCAAAATTAAAACGGTTTTAAAAACACACCTCATATTTGCAAACACAACAGACTGAGCCAGGATAGACAGAAATGCAAATAAAATGCAATCTTCTAAATGCAGACTCTTACATATCACTTCAGCTAATCTGTAATGTAACTTCTTAGTATTTTAGAATCATTAGCACACTTTTCCAAATTCTATTTCCTCAAACTGTGTATTATTATTATTATAAATTATTATTATTATTAATTAAATTTAGTATTCCGCCCTATCCCCGTAGGGCTATGTCAATTAATTACTTTCAGGGAAGATGTCATATAGAATGGTTTTTCCCCACAGGTTTTGCTGAGGGAGGGAGTATGTAACTAGGATTGCCAACAGGGACGTAGGTAAGGGGGGGTTCACGGGTTCAACCCCCCCATTACATCTTCATAAAGGGGCATTTCTTAAAGGGTCAATTCTCCAGAGATTGCTTAAAGGGGAAAGGACTTCAAACTGAGTTTCAGTACTTTCCCCTTTAAGCAATCTTTGGGGAATTGCCCCTTTAAGAAATATGTGAAGGCTTCACAAGAGACCAGCCTGCCCAGAGGGTGAGGGAAACTCATCCTTTAGCTGCTAGGCACAGGCAGAGAGTTGGCGGTGTGGGCGGAGAGGGGCGGCCTCTGCCTCCATCGCCGTCTCCCTCCTAGCAGCCAGAGGGTGAAGCAAACTCACCCCTTGGCTGCTAGGCACTGGCAGGGAGTTGGTGGTGGCACAGGGGCCGCCACTGTCTCCCTGCCTAGCAGCCAGAGAACAAGGAAAAGTCCCCCCCATTTGCCAGGCAGGGAGGAAGGCTGGAGCCCTGCTTACTCACGAGTAAGTGGGGCTCCACACACAGGGGTGCTTGGAGGGGGGTTTGTCTCCAGGTGCCATTGGGCCCCGGTATACCTCTGACTGCTGACACGATTCCCTAATAAACGTGGGGATGCTTCACGATGGGCCAAACAGCCATGTTTGGAGGCTCACCTTTTCTTTTCCTGGTTTTCCAAATAGATTGGGAGGGAGCTGTGATTTTTCAGGCTAGCAAAACTAATTTCATATTAGTAGTAAGTTACTTAAAATCCACTTTACAGTAATGTTCTAAATGCAACAGAAAACAAAGAGCTCCCTCACCCTTTAAAGAAAGCCTTTGCAGACTGAAAGAGAATGCAGAGATGCAGCCAGTTCTTTTCAGCTGCTTGATAAGAGCTTTGATTTCCCCAGAAAGTCCAGGTACAGCTTTGGGAAATCGGACGCAAAAACATTTTGGCTTAAATTTCATAGAGTTTGGAGAGATTCCCTCCAGCTTGGGAGGCAGGGTAGAGGCGGAGCTTGGGGAGGCATGGCCATGCCCAGGGGCGGGACCCTGACCCCTGGGCACCGCCTCCTGAACCCACCCCATAAAAATGTACACCTACATCACTGATTGCCAACCTCCAAATAGGACCTGAAGATCTCCTGAAATTACAACTGATCTCCAAACAGATCAGATCTCCTGAAGTAAACGGCTGGTTTGGTGGGTGTGGTATTATGGTCCCCACGTCTCCCCAAGCCCTTCTCTTCAGAGTGCACTTTCAGAAATTTCCAAAACAGAAACTGGCAAACCTATACAGCCCGGAAAACCCACAACAACCAGTAACAGAATGTGGCTTGTCCCCAATCCTTTCAATCCATGTACAGTTTGATCCAATGCATTCACAGCTCCCATTTTAGACTCCCATGTGTTCTAATGTGAACACACACTATATGCATGTATGGATTTCTTCTTTATATCAATGTAGGCCTTGGAAAAGAAAACAATCTTTTTTTAAGAATAGACCTGGACACTAGAATATGTAAAATATGTATTCCAAATGTTCACTGATATGTGCTGAGTATCTCACTACTAAGAAATTACTGTCTGTTCCCACACATTTTAGATCAAGAAGCAAAGTCTCCAGAAAGCCCTGCTGGTGGCTTAGATGCCTTCTGGCAGACAGGCATGAGGAGGACCAGGCCATCACTGCTCTGCTTCTTTCAGAAGTTGACCTTCTGGTGAAAGAAATTAATATTATGAATGTTTCGCCATGTCAGTACTTGCATCATTAAATTACCATACATACATACATTAGCCTTTATTGGCACAATCAGAAAGCAAAATAAATACATCAGTAATAAAAGCAAAAATAGACCCAAAAGGACCATAACAGATATGTACTATTAGATACTCTCAGCTATCTCCATAATAAAATTGGCAACCATAATAAAATTGGCAACCTTCACAAAAACCAGGGTCAGAGTTATTCAGCAATAAAGATAACCTGATCAGATCTGGCAGCCCAGATTGGAAAAAAGGATATAAATTGATATATTTGGATCTGATTTTAACAAATCTAGTGCAGTGCAAAAGTTGGTGGGCCAGGGTTTCAACCACATTGGATTTGCAGCTGCATAACCTTGCAGATTTTTCTAGGTTACTAAACCTACCCTTTAATAGGGCAGAGGGCATAACATTGAATCGCACAATGGTGAGAGCACTCCTTGCTCTGGGATTTGTTAGATCATAAAGGCCATGCTGTTCTGCTCAAATGGAATTAAGAATTGAGTAGGGGAGCAGGTTTGTTTGGCAAATTACCATTTAACCAACTTGGAAGTTGCTACCCCCTGGGCTGAAGTGCTTGTTCTCTATTTTTATTTTTCTATATCACCAACTTCTGAACATAGTTGATGAAAAAGTTTGATTCACTGCCTGTAGGTAGATTATTTTGCTTGGTGCAGTAGAAACATTTCTGAAAACCGCCTAGAGCCCTCCGGGGATGAGGCGGTCTATGAAATCAAATAAATAAATAAATAAATAAATAGACAGACAGACACACACACACACACACACACACACACACACACACAAGTGGGTAGTAGCCAG
Source organism: Sphaerodactylus townsendi (assembly GCF_021028975.2). NCBI lineage: Eukaryota > Metazoa > Chordata > Lepidosauria > Squamata > Sphaerodactylidae > Sphaerodactylus > Sphaerodactylus townsendi. The sequence goes on along the minus strand of NC_059428.1, from coordinate 51,488,572 downwards.
ACACCTGTAAAACAAGTACCATGAAAGCCAGTGGGCTTGTTTTCTCAGATGGCAGCTGCCAGTATCAGCAGGTGTAGTTGCTCAAACAGACAAAAAAAGACCACTAGTTCTTGCATCAAGCAATCTTTTGACTGCTGATTGCACATTGATCAACTCACCTGGTCTTTTGCATTTCTTCACCAAGATACATTCTTAGTTCACACTGCTTAGCACTTCCAGAAATGGACATGAGTTCTGTTTCATTCTGCATAAATCATCATCTATAAAACCTGTGTCTAGATATAATGATAATGAGGTAGATCCAACCATCCAAGGAGTCTTCTCCAGTCTAAAAAGTCTTGCTTGAACTTAAATGGTTCTGTGTATTGTCGAAGGCTTTGCATAACAAGTTCCACCCAAACACTTACTGATTTGTTCCCCACCCTGGGACATGGACAATATATACCCCAAACATTTCCTTCTCTCTAGACACAGAGTATAACAGACTTCCCTCTGTGATACACCTCTGAAGATGCCAGCCACAGATGCAGGCGAAACTTTAGGAACAAGATCCACCAGTCCACAGCCATACAGCCCAGAAAACCCACCAGAACCAGTTAAATGGTTCTTCCTCCAACAGAAGAGCCATTTAAATTGCAGGAAATTTCCTTGGGCTAGAACAGTGGTTCTCAACCTTCCTAATGCCACGACCCTTTAATACAGTTCCTCATGTTGTGGTGACCCCCAACCCTAACATTTATCCATTTTACAGATGGAGAACACTGATGCAGAGAGACTTAGGCGACCGCTGTGAAAGGATCATTCGACCCCCAAAGGGGTCCCAACCCCCAGGTTGAGAACCACTGGGCTAGAAGAAAGCTTCACAACCAGTCAGTAGTAGGATGGAGTAGGATCCATCCCAACACATTCCATCAGCTATCTTGCCTCCAGCAAGATTTCATACATAAAAGGAGTGTACAAAAGAAAATGGAGAGCTCCAGCCCTTCTGGATATCAACAAATTTCCTAATTCTTTTGCTTTTGGGATTCAAATAAAACTACCAGTTGCTGGAGAAGCAAATAGTTACATGTACTGAAGCTAAAAATATGCACAGTGCCCTGTTCAGATTAAATGGCTTGGATGCCATGCATATCAGGAGGACTTCAAGCAATATGCACTTCCAGTTCAAGCAATTGAATATCTCCAAGTTTAATAACTGGGGGGAAATTATGACAATATTAGAACTGCTTATCACTACTGCAAGGGGCTTTCTTTTGATACTGGCCATTATTCCTTTGTTAGTCCTCAGAAGGTTGCTAATCAATTCAAAAGCACCATGTGTTGACTTCTGAGGTATCAGCAGCTCACTCTAGTTTAGGGGCTTCGTTCTGCAGCTGGAAGCAAACTTCTCAAGGGTTTAATTAAAACAGGAGCAAATAATCTCTTTCTGAGATGCTACACTTTTTCACAACCAATAATGGCCTACTATCATTTAAACCCGTGACCAAATATAAGATACTCTTTTAAATATCACTCAGTCTGCTTGCAGTAAAAAAATGCAAGTGATTTGACAGTTTTGGGCTGCTTGAAGGTAGTGGGTGATATCTTGTAGCTGATTTTTGAGTACAAACCTACAGAGTCATTGCCAGTTAAAGTGGACCAGGGTTCACCAACATGATGCCTGGGCACCATGGTGCCCACTGGTAATTTCCCTGACATTCACTGGTAATTTCCCTGACATTCACAGGTAATTTCCCTGACATTTTAGAAAGCAAAAACTAAACATTATTATTACTACCTGCCCTCAGTCAAATGAAAGGGCTTTCTACGGCAACAATAGCAGCCACAGGCACTGGAGCATGAGGAGACTGCAGGGTCAAAAAGTCAGGTGACCCCTGGAGTAGATAGTATTGATTTAGATCTGACTTAGTAGAAATCAGCTTCATGTGGACATATGAGCCAAGTATTATTTCCCACTATCGTTTTGAGTTAAGACAGAAGGCTGGATCAGGTATGCCTGTAAGTAGGCTTGATAAGTCTGGACTGGGAAATTCTGGCAGATTTGGGGATGGAGTCTAGAGATGGAGCAGGGTATAATGCCATAGAGCCCATCCTTCAAAGCAACCCTTTCTCCGGGGTAACTGATCTTGGTAATCTGAATATAAATCTGGGACATCTCAAGCCTTCACCAGGAGGCTGGCAACTATAGTCTGTAGTAAATTCATTAACTCAAGTAATTTGAAACAGTCTAATTCCCTTCCCAGCCTGACACCTATGTTACCCAGGTTGAAGGTGCTGTCTCTCAATAAAGTGGGGAGTATTAGCTCAGAGCAGACTGCTTATTAATATTGCAAGAACCTGGGTAGGAAATCTTTAATTCCAGGGTATACAAAGGTAAGCTCTTGGAAGAAGATCCACAGAGAAGAGTATAAGACAACTTTGTAAGGACAATGGGTACACACACACACACAGAGAGAGAGAGAGAGAGAGAGAGAGAGAGAGAGAGAGAGAGAGAGAGAGAGAGAGAGAGAGAGAGAGAGAGAGAGTTCCTAACATATACATAGGTTGGAAGATAGGTCTGGAATAGAGAGGGGCATAGGGTATATGTGTAATATGACCAGGTCATGATGTGAAGAAGATCCGGGGTTCAGAGCCAAATGGCCAGCGTTTGGTTCCAAGGAGCAACACATTGGACACAGTGACAAAGACAGAAGGGTGTCATTGACACTGAGCAATTGGACCTTTGGAGGGTAGGACATTTAAAGGGTGAAGGACCACCTCTGGGAGGTGTCTGAACAACCCCTGGGAGGTGTCAGGAGGGCTTTGACCATTAGAGACTAGATTTGGAACATGCAAGATGGAAATTAAGAGGAGGAAGGTGATTAGGGGTAATGGGAGAGCCATTCAGTGAATGTGTGTAGCATGAAGTTTTCCAAGTAGTTGATGAAATTACAGCAGAAATACAATAGAATGTAAACTAAGGTGGTCAGGAGAAGTTTAGACATAGAAAGGAGTATCTGGGTTAAGACAATCAGGGGTCCTTTGTGGTGGAATAGATATGGAGATGAGCAGCCCTTCCTGCAGGGCTGCTGTGTCATGCTGAGAATACACCCTTCCTTGGGCATGGAGCTCAGAATGTGCTGCTATGGCAAGCAGGCTGAGAGGATGAGAAAACAAAGGCATTTTCTGGCTTGCAGAACAGGCTCTCCATCTCTGCAAGGCCAGCATCACCCTTTAGGCTGGCAAGTGGGCAGGGACACTTGTGAACAAGCACCCCCCCCCCCCCGGCTAGGGCAGTATGGTAACACCTACCTACCTGCCTTCTTTCAGATTACCTAGCTAGTCAATCATGTGTGGGCAGTTGTCTTGGAAACAATAAAGCTAAAAACTCTCATGGGTTTTTGTGGATAAGTGCATTTTTACTTCAAGGTTTGGGCCTGACACTATCCCACATTAAGTTTTAATTTTTTTTTCTGTCTCTTGGCAGAAGACAGGCAGGAAGAAGTCATTTTTTCTCAATTATCATCCAAGTATCAACTCATAGTTTTGTCATAGACCAGCATACTGGTGCCTCATCTTATGTTGAGACTGAAGACGAGCAGCACATAGAAAAAGGACCATGATAGGCTGGACAGCTGCCATCAATCTGCAGGGTGTGTGTGTGTGTGTGTGTGTGTGTGTGTGTGTGTGTGTGTGTGTGTGTGTGTGTGTGTGTGTGTGTGTGTGTGTGTGTGTGTGTGTGTGTGTGTCTGGAGGAACAGAGCAGGAGAGAGGAGAAAACTATTGAAGCCAGTCCTGAAGCAGGGAGCTGTCCCATTTTATCTGTGCAACAATGACTTCACTTTCCTTTCCCACTACTCCATGAGGGGCACCTTCCCCTGTAATGAGATGACACAGTGGTTACAGGGACAAGAGTTGTGGTGGAGGGGAGAGGTGCCTGCCCAAAAACACAGGAGTGGTCTGATTGTGATGGTCATGTGTTCCTTGCCTTGGCCTCCCTCCATGTAACCCAGCCCTTTTGGCCTTTTCCTACCCACCCTCTCGGATCTTCCTCAGCCTTATTGATGCACAGGGGGTAACCACTCACCCCTCCTGCTGCATTTGCACTCTTGTGTGACTACCGAGAAGCCCTAGATAGAGTCATATGAGGATGGAAAGGGAGCTTGCTAGCGGGAGTAGTGTCTCATCTGTCTGCCAGCTCTCTGGTCACTGGATCCAGGTCACTCCACTACACAAGCTATGAAGTAAATTTGGAGGGCTCGGCCACACAGGGGGTGTTAATTTTGGTCTCCTTAGTGCGCTGTTGTATGCTTATTGAGTAATGCAATGGTCTGTGCAAAGTGCCTGCCCGTTGTGATAGGAATGAGACCAACATGCAAAATGTCAGACAGATAATGCTAAGCGTTAACTCTGGGTGCTTACTGCCTATCAAGTTATCCTATGTTCATCATGTCTGGGAGCTATTGGACAACATCCCAGGCCACATACCTAATCCTCTGAAAGGTGTGTATATCAGGAAATGTACTTATGAAGAAGGAGGGTTCCTGCTATTGGTTGCTGCTCAGCTGGCTGGCCTGAATTCTGCCACCCACCACCCAACTGGCCTACTACTTGGATAGCTTCCAGAGCCAACTGTAGTCATGGAGGCAGGACTGTGCCAATGGAGGGGCATTTTTCACAGTAGCTCTATTGGCTGGCATAACTTTGCACTGAAAAAGTAGATATTCCTGGCCCAAAAGGGCTCAGGGAGCAGACTAATGTTATCCACTAAGAATGCCCCTTTTAGTGCCAGTGCACCACCACAATGGCTGTGCCAGTACCCCTACATTGCACATCCATGTCTCTCCCTAGCAGTGTTGTATGTGTAAGCTCCCAGACCCCACCCCTGCTGTAGAGTGCCATAAGGAGCATAGGAAATGAGAACTGACATGAGAACAAGACACCGCTGCAACAAAAATGGAGTTTTCTCAGAGACTTTGGGTCTCCATCTTGTGTACTAAAGAAGGGGAAAGCAGAAGGTTGGAAGCTGTACTCTTTCCATAGCTCAAGGTATCGACTGACTGGAACAATGGCACTAGCAAATATCCATTGTCTCACCTTAAGGTGATTTAATCAGTGCTCCAAGGCAACCATTACTTATTCTAATTTGTACCATCCCAGCACTCATCTGCACCCATCCCAGCCATTAATCAGTATTCAGGAAAATAACTCATTCTCTTGCATCCTGACCAATCATCAAACCTATCCTACCTTATTGTTGAAACCACAAAAAAGAAATCAGTTCTTTGTCTCTGGCTTTCCTGCCAGTTTACCTCATGCTGCCTCAGGACCCATTTCTGACTATAAATATTCATTCTGTGGCCATTCAGTGTATGTGCGTGCGTGCGTGCGTGCGTGCGCCCGCACGCACACTCCCACATTCATGTGGGCTTATTTTGCCTTTCAGCTGCTGCTTTTGTTGGACCTCTCCTTTACTGGACTGATGAACATCACCCGTACCTGAAACACAATCCAGCATTCTCCCTTTTAGCTCTTGCATGCCTTGTGTGTGTATGTTCAGTGCCCAAAAATATATTCTTTGTTTTTCATTATTTTATTAATAAAACTCAGTTGTTAATTTTACAATGGCCTGCTCATTTGAGAGTTTTCATCCAGGATGTTCCCAATATATATGTAAAGGATTCAATGGTGTTGATGAGCGGGTCAGCCGCCTGGCCTTGACTACATTCCACAGCCCGGGCGATGGGCCAGCTTCTCCGGCGGAGACCTTATCTCTGCGAGGGAGATGAGACCTCCGTTCCCATGGGAATCCGGGAGGGGGGATGGGATGGACAGAGTTATAACCTGTGCTTCTGGCGGGAGATCTTATTCCTGCCACTGCGTGTACGTGAGCTTTCTAGGATGTCTGAATAAACGGTCTTTTACACCCAAAAAGCCTTTTATTTCTGCTTCTATGGAATTCCTTACAATATATAGGTTATAGACTTCAGTTGCCCTTTCTCACTCTATCTCTAAAGCTAACTTCCCCAGTTCAAGTGGAAACAACCTATTTAGGGTAACACATCTATCCTGGTACCACCATAAATGTTCCTATACTGGAACAAGTAGCATTTACTGATCTAAGAGCCAGGCAAGTTGGGAATTTAGCATGTTCATAGGCTGGATGACTAGGCACCTTGGAGGGCTGAAGGGAATGGTTCTTCTGAATCAGCAGAATCATTCTGCCACAGCTTTTCTGGAACCCAACTATAAACACAGCCTCAGTGGAAGCTAAACTGAAAGTATTATTGCTCCTTCAATTTAAAGTGGTAAAAAATAGTGTAATATCTACTATACAAGCACCACTGATGTGGTGCTCCTATTTATCTCTTGCTCTGTGTTGTCATGCATCAAGATTTGGATGAGAGGTTCAGATATATGGGAACTCCTACCTTGAAACAGGTTGCTGAATCAGTTGTGAACAGGTCACGGAGGATGAAAATGTCAGTTAAATGGAACCTTCATGATTCATGGAGGCAACAAAAATGGTTTAACCTCTCTGCTCCTGCTTGTGAGGCATCTCACTGGCCACTGGGATCAGCAGAATGCTGGGGCAGAAAGACTGCTAGTCTTGTTCTGCCAGGCTTTTGTAACCTTATACATGAATAGACTCAACTCACCCAAGGCCACTGAAATCAACAATATTATTTTTCTAATCCTAGGTAAAGTATAATATTCATGTTCCTGATTTTAGACTAGTAAAAACATTGATGCTGGACATTGCTTTGTTTCCAAAGGTGATAAAAGTTGATAATCCTTAGAAAGCCTCTCATACTTTTTCTGTCTTTAAAAAAGAGGACCTGTCTTCTTAAAGGATATGAATACCAGATTGAAATAACATTGGAACTAATTTGAACTGCCTCCTTCACCATGCCTACACATTCTTTTCATGTTCACCCGTTCCCTGCCTTTTGTCTCTTCTGTTGCCTGTGCTGTTCGCTGGGACTGAAATTATGCTGTGCTGTGTTTCAAGCAGCAGCCAAACAATACAGAGTATACTCTCTGACCTTGTAATTTTCAGTAAAATAAATGAAATGGAAAATACAACATAAAGACCTAGAAGAGGTTTCCAATGGGAAAATATATTTAGAAATTGCTGGCTAATGTACCTAAAACAAAGGATCCCTTCATCATTGCTTTCCAACATATTACAGTAGGATTCAGAAGATATAATCAGATCCCATTGTGCCAAGTATGTGAACACCCATGAGCATCAAAAGAATTCCACTGAAAAGAGCTTATACTCAAAGTATAAAAGGATACAATGGGCCCTGTCCTTCTGTAGAGTTACACTGTGTGGCCCCCAAAAATGTTCTGAATTTACCTGATGCACCCACTTCTAGGTCGGGCTCAGTCAGAACCTATATTGGAGATGAACTTAGAGTCCCAATACACCCCAGTGACAATGAAACAGTGCCCTTAAACCAGACATAATGTGGTAGCAAGGGGTGCCTGCATAAGTGCCATATGAATGTAGTAGACATTGCTAATCATTAATTAATTTTACACAATAATATCCAGCATGAAGCAGTGACATTGTCAGCTATCCCATCATGCTACTCGAGTCATCCCTACCCCACTGCTATTGAACCAACCAGTTCTACCCACTAGTTCCCAGCACTGGGGCAGTGGTCTCTTACTACCTGCTACCTCATCTCATCAGCCACTAGGGTCAAACAATGAACACTGGTAGTAAGCCCAATATTTTTTTCAAGTTATTCAGGTCAGTTATTCAATTCCTACAATAATTTAGTGTGACTGAATTAACATGAAATAACACAAATTCCTAAGAATTCTTCAGGGTACTTTGGGTAAATGAAATAATGGGCTGATGAAGTGACAGTTTCCACTGACAAACAGTTTGTTCCATGCTGTACAACAATCAATCTTGTTTTGTAGTCCAAGTGGCTTTTTGTGCCACTGCCTCCTGCTTCTGCCCTGGCATGGGAACAAAGTACCTAACAATCAGATGCCTGAAACTGCAGTGACTTAATTTCACTCCCTCTTACAAATCCTGTGATGAGGCCTTGGTTTCCTGCAAGTAGAAGCCAGGGCAGCAGTAACAACCAAACAGATAAGCAAAGAGGAGAGGCTAGCATGATACATCAACATCAGATTCATTGGCATGCTAGCGGGGAGACAGAGGTGTAAATATAAAGAGAATTGACAGGTCAGCAAGCTTTGCTTTTACACTGCATCTGCCCCCAGTCTTAGAAGGAAAAAATTACACCTGAATTGGAATATCTTTGCAGATGAATCCACAAATTTTAGGCAAGTATAGAAATCTTCTCTGTGAAGGCTTGATGCTCACAGTGTCCTCTGCAAGCATAAAAGAAAAACTAAAACCACAAGAAAATGGAAGGAAGACATTGGGGGAGAACTTAGGAAAAAAGCCCAGACTTAACAGTAGATCTTCAGCTTTCTGTCTGGTTTGCATGCAGACGGTTGAGACCTTGCGCCTTGACAAGCATATTATGTGAAAGATCCCGAAGAGGTGCTGTCAGAAAGAGTAGACAATACTACCTTAGTGGACCAATGGTCTCGCTTCCAGTTTGTCTGGATAAAAAGAAGGGATATGCAAAACTCCTGCATGAAATTTATTTTATTAACATTAGGTAATAAAATCAAGACCTCTACAAAATTAAATTAGACGCCTACTTGGGACAAAAGTAAATTCCTGAGATAATCTAAAAGAGGTTGCTGGGAGGCAAGAGTGAAGGATCACAGATCATGGTAGGGATGGTGCAGTCCGAGCGAAGAGAGTTGAGAGATAACAGAACTACAGGTATGGGGTCTGCTACAAAGCCAGACAGATATTTATAGGCTAGGATTCCTTTGAAAAAGGCTAAGAGGAGTGGGGATAGAAACTGGCAAAAATTGTTTTGGCTTTGGATCATTTTACTTACATCAATTATGACTGTAAAGCTATCAAGTATAACCTCAAATTTTGCCCCTCGGAATAAAAGCAATTGGCTAAGGAAGGCGGTCTTCATTAAACAAATACATACTTCTGGAAACCGTCACAGTGTACAATGGAGATGACTCAGTGCAAGGTTATAGAAATCTCTTTGTAAGGGATGCAAGAATTAAATTGTGGAATAAAGTCAAGGCTAAATTTACTTCAGAAAATCCTAAGATTTGTTTCAAGGGCTTCAAATTGATAACCACACAGGCAGAAAGCTTCCAGCAAACTGCTTTTCCACACAAGCAGGTGATAATGTCTCCTGCCAATCACTGAGCTGTCTGGGAGACTGCACAGTATAATTCATAGAAAACTGTGTTCCCTAGCCACCCCCTCATGAAACTTGCTGGAAAGTGTGATTCTTCTCCTCCCCCTTTAGGCATTGCAGAGAAACATTTGCGTCAGCAGGACTTTGGTGACAGTACCCAGAGGAGAATGGATTAAGCACCTGCCATAGAATAGAGTTGAAGGGCCTGAAGAATATGTTTGGCCAGTTACTTTCACTGTGCCCAGGAGCTGATAGCAGGAGATTTGGGCAGGGCTGCCAGAATTAGAGACTAGTGGTGCGCAGCAACACTCCCACCTTCAAGTAAACTCCACACGAAAGCACATCATTCATAAGAAGGGGCATTTATCATTCAGTTATACTATGTACAAGTAGCTATATGCAACAAAGGAATATTCGGTAGACAATCAAAGTGCCAAGCCTAACACCTGTTTCCCAAAGGAACACTGAACCAGTGGCCACATGCGAAATTGCTTTTTTATACAAGACTCAGCCAATCGTATTTAAAGGTCACTTGGAACAGGTAAGAACAGGTTTGTCAGCTCAGTCTCATTAATGCTGACTCATGTGCTGGATGGGATATTGGACACTTTGTAATATCCGACACTTACTTCCTCATATCCTGGGAAGCGATTCCATTACAAACGAGGTACAAATGACTACAAAGAGAAAAATTACGCCAGAACATTGGCTTATTTTTCTTTCACAAAGGCAACATGCGTTCAGAATTTCCAGTTCTGGTACTGCTTTAGTAAACAGAGTCCAGCTTGATTTGTTTCCACTTTCAATATAAGACAAAGGAATTGTTTTATTTTTGCCATTTGCTTTACGATTTTGGTACCTAACGCAGTATGTTTTGTTCTTGTTCTCATGCTCTGTTTCAGCTAAGCTTATACAAGTTTGTGAATCATCGTGAATGACTACAAGGTTCTACACGGTATTTACCTTTAAGTCAGATAGCAATTTGGCTTCATCATTGCAACTCTGTTGCATGTCTCAGTCGCATACAATACTCTGCCTCAGATGTTGACAAGGTTGATTTGTTATCTGTTTCCTGCGATCTCCATACAACAAGAACATCAGCATATTTAATAAGATAACCTGTGCAGGACTTATTTTTCCAGAATCATCTGCAAAGAACTATCTGCTGCAGCTGTTAACTATAGGTTTTGTTTGGAGCTAATACACTAAGCAAAATGCTGTGTACCTTTTAAATAACGAACGACGTTCACTCCTTGCCAAGCCGCGTGGTGTGGGTTTGAACACAAGTCTGCTTAAATAGCCTAACAGCAAACATTATATACTGGTCTTGTCAGTTTGCCAAATGGGCCAAACTTTAATGACAGAGCGATATAATCCAGGATTATCAAAGAAAGAAACATCAGGTCCTTTCTTTCCTTTGAAGAGTGAACTCAGTAGACGCCGTGTTTTTGCTACTTTGGCTTTCTCTAAGCCAGTACTCACTATGAGCTCTTCTGTACATCTTTTGACTTAGCGGCAAAGTTTCCTTCTGCTGTTTTTTTAGTTATGCTAATACCTGAATGGGTTTTCAGATTAGCCTAAAATCTTTCACCTGGGAAATGTCTTCCTCCAAACTGTCATAGACATCAGTGATTTGAGCATCAGTTAAGGGGCAGTAACACACATGTCATCTCGTAAACGAATTATGATGACTTATACTGGCTACGCTTTAGTATACGCACAAGGATCCATAACGCCAGATTTGGAAACCTAGTTTACTGAAACCATCGTATTGCAAACGCTGATTCAATTTCCCTACTGGCTGCCTGGCGTAGGCGTTACGAAGTGGTTACATAGATTTGTACACCTTGCCTTTTCAACTGCATATCAGGTGCTGGATTTCGTATGCATCCTCTGCCAGAGGGCGTGTAAATATGCACACTGGAATTAGTGGCAGCATTTTCCATTCCCGCTGCATTGCTGCAGCTGGCACCAGTCCTCATAGACTCGGCCCATATGGTAGATATGTTTTACTCCGCATAATTTTCTAGATAGGTTTTGCCCGGCCCTGGAAGCGACCAAGCGGAGCTTTATTACAAGCAGCTATCGGTAGGGCAATGATTTCTTCTAGCATACACCAAAGCATTGATCCAGCCACTTTCTGAGATGCTTGTAGCTTGATCTACAATTTCAAAAAAAGGAAACGTTTTGCTTCACTAAAGATTCAAATTCATCATCCATGGCAGCGTTCCCGCAATTCTTGTTTCGCATAGGGAGGTCTGGTTACCATCTCACCAGAGCTTCTTGAGAATTTCTACCGTATTTTGACCAGATCCTAACAAATCCTGAGTAACGCCAAACCTTTAATGGCGGCACTCCTTTGTACTTTCTCTGTTGGACCTGCAAGTGGGAGAATCCAGCTACGCTGCGTTTTTCCTCTTCTTTATCTGAGTCCTGAACTACTGCTGTCCTCTCTCTCTTCACTCTAGGAATGTGACCTTTGAGTAAGAGAGGAGGATGGGGAAGGCTTCTGGCTGCACTGATTGCTTGCACCTGCAGGCTGTTCATAGTTAAGGCGGGCAGAAAAACCTCTGGGGAATTAGAATGAACATGCTCCCAACTCTGTGTGTCTCTCAAAGTTGGCACTTCCTGGGAATACGAGATTTCTTGCCAAAATTCAGACTAAAATCTATAACCTTTAGTGTTTTCTGAATAGCTTATAAAGATCTTACAATCCTCTTTGATACACCTGGGTTTTACCTTTAGTTCTTTGTGCACTTGGTATCAAGACGGTAAGCAAAGCTCCCGACACCTTCTCAGGTGTTTCAATGAGGGTTTCTTGCCAAACAACATGTAATGGGATTGTTTCCTGCAGATACTGGAACTCCAGGGACGATTAATTCACGTTGAGTGCAGCACAGACAGCCTCCCCAATGGTAGAAAGGGGTAGTTTTGCATCCTCAAAGCATGCAGTCAGCATCTACCACCAAAACTCCCAAAGCGTCCTCTCTTGACTACCCTCGTTCTCCTGAAGCTTAAAGGTTAGTTGTTCTGTGCACAATCCCCTTCTTTGTAACCAGGATTGAAAGGCTTTACTAATGTACTCTCCCCAGCTGATCTGTTTGTAGCCTCCTGCTACCTTATAGAATTGGTTTTCTTTCAACCATGGCAACCCAATCCTGGAACCTCTACACAAGCTTCTGCTTTTGGATTTTAACAGTAGACAATAAGGTACCTACTATAATCATCCACAATCAACGCTGATGTAGCGTGCACCCCTTGGCTGGCTGGGAAAGGTCCAGCAAAGGTCAGAATGGACCAAAGCAAAGGATGCAATACCTGTTTGTCTGTTGCTTGCTTTAGCAACAGGAAAGGCTTTGACTTTGCAGCCACTACAAACAGAACACACTCCGGGTAATGTTTACAGGGTTTTACTTGTATATCACACACACTTTAGCTAGCACAAACATAGTAGACCAACCTGCGACATGACCTGGTACTGCGGTTGTAACTTCGTGCACGGTTATTAGATAATAAGAGGTTTAATAGACAGACTGGATAGTTGTTTTATTAACTCCCACTAGTACCTTTGGGAATCATGTAATTTTAACCATATCCCTTAGTTACGGCCCTTTGCACACAACCACATTATTTTGTTCACATAACTTACATGTCATTATTAAGTAGCGACTTTATACCCTCTCCTGAACAAGCATGGGACACTTAGCAGGTTAGAGTCGATTAGAGGGACTAGTAGCACATTTTTGAATATTAAGAGTCCAAATGCGGTACATACACAGTTCCTTATGCAAGACACCCTCTGATGATGAACCATCAGCCAGGAACTTACGTGGGAAATGGTAGCAGGCGAAAGTTTTCATCAATGAGCAAACTTCTGTCGCTTTTACACAATGTGCCGTGCAGGCATATCCATCAACCAACGCTGCTTTGCTTTTGCTCCACAGCACTGGACACCAACATGAAAGCTGCGTACATACCCGGTCCAGGCTTGTTCTGGGCTTATGGAAATCTTCCGTTAGCCCCTTCTGTCCCTTTTCATCTGCCTTTTTACGTCGGCAGGTGGACGGTTTCTGGCTTAACCATTACGGACCCAAATCAGTAATATCTCCGACAGAATAGGGTTTTCGTGAGGTACCGCCTCTGATGAAACCTTCACCCTCAGAGCGCTGTCGCCTCATAGGGCAGCTCCAACAGCACGGCTCTCCTGCTGGAATTCTATGTTGCTGACCTTCAAGCGGCTTAGCAGTCGCGAAGGGAAAGAGTGAGGTCTGCCTCTCTTTCACACTTTATGAAGCTGTAAAACCAGCTGATCCCAACCTTGGTCAAGTGGATGATAAGATGATATAAGATTTATGGGACTCTGGAAGAAACCATCCCACGGTCTTCCAGTTGAATGAATAGGGACCTCTCATTAGCTGCAAATGAGTAGAAACGCTTTCACCAGCTTTTCGGCTTACGATTCTCTCAGCCGTCTCGCTATCAGCATTTTAGACCCTGCTGTATCTTGCTGATATATATGGCTCTTGAAACCTCCCCAACATTCTTTTCGCGTTCACGGAAATTGTCCCTAACATGCACAGAAGCTGGGAGTTCTCCGGCCAGGAGAATTATGGGAGTATACGGGCTTTTTTTGATCAGTACGTCGACCCGCCCTTCGTCGGCAGCAACAGGGTTACATCTCCACCACAGACCACAAATCTTCCCGAATAAGATAGGGCTGCATCTTACACGCATACGACAAGTAGTTGTCCTCATTAAGAAGCGTTCAAAGCGGCATGCGGCCGGCTGCTGGCGAGCGCTTATCATCGTGGGCTCTGTAATGCTGGACAGCCACACCACAGCTCCACAGGAACACTCCTGGGTACGCAGGAATTTTTGCCTTTACTCACAGGTAGGCATCTCACCGACTGGGCCAAATTCTTAACCTGATAGCAGAATTTGAGCGGGGCTACTTAAAATTAAGAACTAGTAGAGAAGATGCTTGTACAGCAACTCCCCACCTTCATGAAATGCAAACTCCACACAGCTTTGTCACATTCATAAGAAGGCATTTATCGGTACAGTTGCTCTATGTACAAGTAGCTATATACAACAAAGAATATTCAGTAGACAATCAAAGTGCTTAGCTAACGCACCTGTTTTCCAGAAAGCGAACTGCGAACCGGTATCATGCAAGTGCTTTCTGCCCAAGACTCAACCAATCATGTTAAAGGTCACTTGGAACAGGTAAGAACCGGTTTGTCAGCTCAGTCTCATGCTGACTCATGCTGGATAGGATATGGACACTTTAACTATCATGACACATGTAGAGCCACAAGTACTGCCTGCTTCAAGTGGGAATGAATGCACAGAGTCATGGCTTGGCCATTTTCAGGTAGCAGAAGCAAGGTTCTCTGCTCTTGATTTCATGTCCACTTTACTCGCTTTGTGCCACTGAAGTTGTAGTTACCTCGCTTTCTGGGAACCAGTCATCTCAAACATAAACCAACAGAAATAACAGCAACAGTAGAAATCCTTAGGTGGCCAAAAAAAAAAAAGAGCTCATATTAATGCAGTTACCATCCCCAAGCAATAGAAAATGTGAAATATGGGAGAGGTGGGATGCAGTGGCGTAACTATGCAAACTGGAGCCCTGGGCAAAATCTGAGTTTGATGCCCCCCCACCAGGCATGTGCCCGGTGCAACGCACACACACCCGGCCCCTTGTAGTAGTGGCATATCTAGGCAAACTGGAGTTTGGCACCCGCCCCCCCCCCCGTGACCAAGCAATGATTTTTTCCACCAGGTCATTTCAAAGTCACCATCACATTATAGAACATGCCCCAACTCACAAATCTGAACACAGCGACAGGCCATGCCACACAGCAGAAATAATTTTTTTGAAAACATTTTCAAAATGCTTTCAAAAAATTTTATTACTGCTATGAAAACATTTTATGGTGTTGTATCCAGTCACCCCAATTGGGGGAAACAGCATCACTTTCAATGTTGTTTAAACTGGGGACCCCAGATTCTCCCTTTAAGATGGATTTAAAAGGAGAATCTGGGCTCCTTAGTTTAAACAAGTGATGCTGGAATCCACCCCCAAACAGCATCATTTTCAATGGTGTTTCAACTAGGGAGTCCAGTTTCTCCTTTTAAATCCACCTTTAAGGGAGAATCTGGGGTTCCCAGTTTAAACAACATTGAAAGTGATGCTATTTTGGGCTTGATTCTCCCCCACCCTGAAACAGCATCACTTTCAATGTTTAAACTGGGGACCTCAGATTCTCCCTTTAAATCCATGCCAAAGGGGGGGATTTAAAAGGAAAATATGGGGAAATTGGGGGAGTGCCTGCTGTCAGGGGTGCAATTGTTAAACTAGCAGCACTAAACTTTCAGGGTATCTTTAGGAGACTCTCCTAATGATACCAGCCAGGTTTGGTGAAGTTTGGTTCAGGGGGTCCAAAGTTATGGACCCTCAAAAGTGTAGCCCCATCTCCTATTAGCTCCCATTGGAAACAACGGGGGATGGGGCACCCCCTTTGGGAGTCCATAACTTTGGACTCCCTGAACCAAACCTCACCAAACCTGGGTGAGAGCATCAGGAGAGTAACCCAAAATATCTCTGACATTTTGGTGCTGCTAGCCTAAAAACTGCGCCCTCTGCAGGCCAAAAATGGAAAAACACTGAAAATACAAAAAAAACCACAAACGAACCTGCAGTTTTTGCACCCCCCACAAGGGGACACCCTGGGCTACTGCCCACTTTGTCCAATGGGAGGAACGCCTCTGGTGGGATGTGAATAGCTCTGTGATAGGCTTACTGAAGTTACTAAAATGCTTTTCTTCATAAAAGGAGGGAATTAAGATAAACATTCCCCTTGAGAAAAGAAAGGAGAGATGCCTGAAGACATCTTATAGGAGAAAAGTGGTTGAGCTGGATTTAGAGAGCGGGGTGGTGGCTCAGTGGTGGAGGACTTGCTTGATATGCAGAAGATTCCAGGTTCAGTTCCTAGCATCTCTGGTCAAAGAGATCAGGTAGGAAGTAACTTTTACTTAAGACCATGCAAACTGTTGCACATCTTTTCAGACCAAAAGGTCTGATTCCGTGTAAGGTAGTTTCTTATGTCCATGAGTGTTTATGTCTATAAGAAAGGATTTGGCCAGTGTACAAAAGATCAAAATGTGAATTTGTGATTGCAAAATTGGTATCCAGGGGCCAAACTGGATGTGGTCATGGGAGATCCATGAAAGACTCTCCCAAGGCTCTCAAAGAGGGACTTAGCAGTTGACAAGGGAGGTGACATATGTAAAAGGCCATGATGTGGTGAAAGGTGTTAAACCTTTCCCCTGAGCTGTTTCTCCAGCGCACATTGTTGTATCAAACAATGTTGTATTGCTGTTTGGGAGAAACAGTAAGAGATAGAATTACAGGGACTAAGGTTGCCCCAGATGAACTGTGAGAAAGTTACGAACATTGAAAATACCACAATCCTCCGAAACTATGTCGATTCCAGACTACTACCGGATACTGGCCGCTTGTGAGTTTTCTACATGACATTAGAGACTCTCAGCTTAGCTCATGTTTGAGAAGCTGTTTTGAAATTGTCTTTGATGTCACAATATGAGATATGTCTGATGTAGACTGTGTCATTCCTTGAAGTGTAAATTAGCTGATGGTTTAAGCTTTGCGTATATACTTTGTAAATACTGTTACCTGAGTAAATTGTGAATATATTCAGGCCATTCTGACTGCTAGCCATAATTGTGCAAATTTTTACTGTACTTGGATATTGGTTGCACAGCTGCCACCCCCGGCTTGGTGTGTGAATATGGTGGATTATTCTGATACGTGGCTGAATGGCTTAGAGTTTGCAGACTAGGAGGAGAGGATGAAAAGCAAAAGTGAATCAGCCGATGAATAAATGACAGAGACATTTACCAATCTGTCTTACGCACAGATTTTGCAACCAAAGAGGATGTGTCTGTCTTTCCAAAGTGTTGTTTATACAAAACATACTACTGGCTCACTGATCAGGGAGAGCTCCAGTTAGAGTCTGCATAAGAAGGGATTGGAGTTAGCTTGCTATTACATTCTCAGGAGCTATACCTGCAAAGTACTGGGTCAAATTTTTTTATTTGCTTATGCTAGCATGTAAGCAGGTAGTGCTGCAGACTGGAGGAGATGAGATTCAGCAAACACATGCCCCTCCACCAGAGTTTAGGCCAGTGAACTTCACTGTAACCCTCGAGGGCACCGTGGCACATATCAATGGATTTTCCCCAAAAAACATCTATTCTTTAAAACCCATAGCAGGTTCTATCTTTCCTCCACATCAGTGGAAGAGGGCAGGGAAAATCCATTCAGAAACAGTTTCCTCCATCATAGACAGATGCAATGCTTGCAACCTCTGGGCATTTTGTGGTCCTAGTACCCCAAGGCAGCCATTTTGTGATTGGCTTCACCTCTCATCTGAAGTATTTTATCGTGCTCCTCATTCGCTGCTCAAAAAATTCCAAAAGTGGGATAAACCAACAGAAGCAAATCTTTTGCATACACATGACTTTGATACTGGGTGGGGTGGAAGAATGGTACATTCTCTACCCTGCATGACTGGCAGAATGTACTCTCCCAGTGTATGTGATAGGATATAGTAGGAGCTGACTATTGTTAAATATTGTGCAATTGCAATCATTTATTGTATCAGGTTTCATCCATTCAGTTCCCAACGTTACCCTGCCTCTAAATCACTCTTGCAGTAATTAAACACAGCTTTGAAAATGGTGTGTGGGTGTTTGTATCCATGTCACATAAACTTGCAAGTCATTACAGGTCATTCGCATATGAATTTAAGGATTATTATTTTGTAGCTGAGCTCTTTGGCCTAGACCAATTGAAAGTAATGGTGCTTGCTGGGAGAAGTCTACCCCAAGAGGCTGAAAGGATCACATATTCCTCCTTGAGGCGAATATGGTTAAATGAGGAAAATAAACATTCTTTGAAAGTTATGTTGTAAACATTTGTGAAAAAATGAGAAGGATCTCCAGCAAAGAAAGATCTGGAAGAGAGAACAAAGGACTAAGAGATCTGTAAGCATTAAAAGTTCAGGGCATGAATACATCTCTACTTATGGAGTCATGTCATGTCTATATCGATGGATCCTTTGTATGGGAAGATAACTGCAGCTTTCTGTATACCTGTTGTAACAGATAAGGCAAACACTGCAGAGTGTTCCCATGTAGTAAGACATATATCTGCTATCCAAAATAATGCCACTTCTGTTATTAATTGTCCCCATGTGCTCTGATGCAGAAGAGGCTTTACTGGATGGGGGTAAATATCCTTTGTATGTAGCAAGTGAGAGGTGATTAGAGTGTGTGTTCTTTAAAAAACTGTGTTTAATGATACGGATATTTGGTATTTTCTAAGAATCTCATTCATATGGGGGACTATATGGCAACTTAATTACTCATGTGAGTCTTGATTGAGATTTACTTCTTGGAATATCATCATGAAAGAGAATGCTTAAGGAAGAAGTGCAGAAACAACAGCACACTTTTGAAAACTGGAATGTCAGTTCTTGAATTTCCAGTCCAATCTGGATGGGGGTGGGTGGGTGAATAGGCTGTGGGAACAGCACCAGTGGCTGCACTGATGCATTTCCCCCCTCCACTGACATAAAGGGTAACCCTATTAGCATAAAGGGCAAAGGCAGCAGCGATCAGTGCCCCAGAGCCCCATGGCAGCAAAACCCAGAAGCAGGCACCACCACAGAGGCTCTCTTCTGTCTGAGGGGTACCCATTTGTGTGGGGGGGAGTAGGACAGGGCATACCTGGGAGCCCAGGAGTGGGCTGGGCAGTGGGGATGGGGTTGGGCTGGGCTGGGCTGGAATGTCCCAAGCATAGGAATGTGTTCTTCAAAGCCCTCCAACATTTTGTGTGATGTAAGTCTGTTTGGGCTATGGGGCAATTCGGTGGCAGGAGGGTTTTCAAATTACTCTTCTTTCTGCACCAGCCGAAACCTCTGTGAAGGCAGAACCCCCTTCACTGTGCTGTCCCTGGCTGCTTCTCCACTCCCCCCCCCCTTCCAGCCCAAACTAGATTGCACTGTTTGTCCCATACTTGGATATCTGGTGTCTTTTGGCTACTTGTGAATTTATTGTTTTTTAAAGCTGTTGCATATCTTGATGAACAAGTATTGTGATGAGGCTGCATATCACATGCTACAGAATTGTATTAAATCTGTAATGTTGTGGGACTAGTTATAAAGTTTCACACATTCCCCATCAGACACTTTTGCAAGAGAAGGTGAAAACCTGCAATAGTCTCTAAGGGCTTTCTAAAGGGTAAGAGAATTAGTGTGGAGCCTGTCAAATGGATTTGGGGAAGCAGTGATCTAGTCGTCCAGCAGGTGGCGGTGATGGAGTCTCCTCTGGCTCTCCTGTGCTATTAAACAATAGAAGCAACGGCAGCAGCAAGTGTCAGGCTGCAGTTCCTGAGCCAGAGCCGTCTCTACTGCTTTCCTGTTACACTTCACTTCAGTTGCTGTTTACAGAGGTGCCCCTCCTCACAACCTGGACTATCACATCACAGCACTTAAGGGGCTCTGAAGCCTGGGGATGGTCAAGTGAAGAGCCATTTCATTGGCATGGGATCAGCAGACTTAGCCTGCAGGTGAGCCATGCATGCTACTCAGGAGGATACTTTGGAGTCACTACCTGTGCATGCTTTTGCTTAGCATTTGCCCATGGGAGAGATCACTTGCCTGTCGATGCTGTTGCTGCAGCTAAGGATTTGGACCTGAATGCTTGCAGGGATCAGAATGAAGAATGGCCACTGAACCCAACAGGTCAGTGAGGGCAGCCTGGTGTACCAGAGGACCAGTGTTGTGTACTTTTAACCTCTGTCTTTAAAGGGAGGGTTGGTTTAATCTGGGGCAGTTTCTCTTCTGCTTGGAGCACCATGAAAGCCAAGAAGCTCCTGCCCAAATGCACTCTTCTTCGTAATGACCAAGGAGGACAATCCTCTGGTGACCTTAGGGAGACAGCTGGGTAGCTATGGGTTAGATAATGACGATGGGGATAATCTGTTTGCAGGAAAACTCCTATAAGATTCTTCACTAGCACCTTGTTCAGCTGATTGCCATGGTCATGATGAAGCTTTGTGTCTCCCGCAAAGTTCAATGGGACTGACTCCCATGCAAGCATATGTGGGGCTTTTGCTGTGTCACCTGTGGCTAGTGATCTTCTTTGCTGGGCTCTGCAGTTCATATGATTTCCCTGCATCTCAGACATCAAAGCTGATTGGACCCCACCAATTGTTGCACTTGAAAACAAAGACGTGTCTGGTGTTCTTTGACAAAGATGGCATTTCCCCCACTCTCTCTTATTCTTTTTCCCCCTGTGTCATATTGTGTTGTTTTGGAAGGTGAGAAACTTTGACTGGTCCTGCTAGGGTGGTAAATTTTTAATGCCTCTAGATCGAGAACAAAGAGAAAACATATTGTCCCGGTTGTGTTTGCACCATCTCTGGCTGTGTGTTTGATTGTATGTACTTTGCAGACACTAAGATTAGGAAGCTCAGGGTACCCCCTCTTGTCTCCCTCGCTCTTTTAGGTACAAAGTAGTCCAGCTTCCTTTCTACAGCCCAGTTTCAAACACAGCTAATTTCCTTCTGCTCATCCTCTGTATTTCTTTACCAACTGTCATCACTTTCAAAGGAAAATGAATTACTTGGAGGAAAGACAAACTGAGCAAGCTGACTACCTGCCTGCAGATGGTGGAAGAAAACACAATGTTTTTCTCTTTTAATCCTAATGCCCTTGTACCCTTGTAGAGCTATCAGCCAGCACTTCCCCAAATCTTGCTTGTCAGTGCTTTTGTCTGGTTTTCACTGCAGAAGCAAAATTGTAAGAGGGAGTATTTAGGAAACTTTATTTTGTCCAAAACTTTCAGGAAATCAGAGACAAACAAGTTGTGGACCTGCAAGGAAAGGAAAAGCCCATTCCCTCAGCTTGCGATCTTACACTTTTCCAACTCTTGTCCATGTTTCTATTACTCTCCTCCGTTTGTTCTGACTCCTAGTTTCCATTCAGTTATCCCCCTCCCCACACAGAGAGTTCTGTTCTGCTTCACTGCCCCCACCCACACCTTCTCTCCTCTCTTTCCTTGGATCTGAGTGCTCTTTTTGTAAAAACTCCCCTGCTCTTTCCTATTTTCTTCTCACTGGAAGCTATCCTCACTCCCTTACTGGCTCTCCTTCTGCCTTGATTTGTTTCCCTTCTCCATCTTTTCTCTGGCAGCACCTAACTTCATGTTTGAGGTTTCCTGAGATGTCTGCACAGAACCAAGTTTTTCTGATTTGGGATATTTTACCCGCCCCCAACCCCTTTTTTAAAAATCCTTATTTTTCTACAACTGTGTGGCATGTAGAGACTTTTCCCTACTTGTTGCAAATATTTTGATCCACATGGTGGGATCATCCACTGGAATTCTCCTTAATGGGAAAAATT
The DNA here is from genome assembly GCF_021028975.2 of Sphaerodactylus townsendi. NCBI lineage: Eukaryota > Metazoa > Chordata > Lepidosauria > Squamata > Sphaerodactylidae > Sphaerodactylus > Sphaerodactylus townsendi. The sequence continues at coordinate 51,466,830 of NC_059428.1, read as the reverse complement.
TGTAATTGTGTTACAAAGCCTTGTTTTTATACTTTGAAGCTTCTTATATTGCTTTGAGTTTATATTATACAATTTATTAATTCAAACTGAGTTAACAATTTTTTTAAACTTGCTTTCTCATACACGTGCAGCTATATTGCCAGTTCTTAGTATGTTTATATGTGGGACTCACAGCAGACCAGAAGAAAGACATATCTGTTGGTGCAAATGAATCAGCCATATTTTTTGTCGCAGAATCTGTTTGCTGCAAACATGCTAGGTGTCATCTTATCTTTTAAAACAGTGTAAGTCTGAACAGTATCAGAATTCACAAAATCTGTCTGGGTCAATTCACCTTCAGACATGGATGTCCTTGGTGATTCAGGGATGAGAATTTTGAAAGCCACCTAAAAATGACTGTTAAGAAGTCACTATTATGCACTCCAAAAGTTGGGAAATTCCTATTTTCATACATTCATAATCTTTATTTGTCAGCTTTCATACATGAATATCAATAGTCACTATGTTGCAAGTTGGCTTAATTCATATATAAAGTAGGCTCAGAGCTTTAAAGTAATATTAAATAAGACTCACAGCTTAGAGCAGCCAGCTAAACCATTTTGCCCTCAACCCTCACAATCTATTATCTCAGACACTTTTCTCTCAACCCAGCTGACTTTTAGTATCAAAGCTGGGTTGGGGAGGAAATAGAGTTGATGGTCATAGATCTCAGAGAGATGACTGAGATGTCAGTTCCCCTCACCCATTGCAAGAGTTGCCAACTCTAGGTTAGAAAAATTCCTGAAGATCTGAGGCAGAGCCGGGCAAACATGCTTAGCAGAGATGTGATGCCAAAGGTCCACCCCTCTGAAACTGCCATTTTCTCCTGGGAAACTGATCTCTGTCATCTGACGATCAGTTGTCATTCCAGGAGATCGCCAGTCCTGTCTGAAGGTTGGCAATGTTATCCATTGCCTTTAAAATGAAATATTTCATATATGTGAACAAGAAGAGAAGAAGAAGAGTTTGGATTTATATCCCCCCTTCCCCTCCTGTAGGAGACTCAAAGGGGCTTACAACCTCCTTGCTCTTCCCCCCTCACAACAAACACCCTGTGAGGTGGGTGGGGCTGAGAGAGCTCTGAAAAACTGTGACTAGCCCAAGGTCACCCAGCTGGCATGTGTGGGAGTGCAAAGGCTAATCTGAATTCCCCAGATAAGCCTCCACAGCTCAGGCGGCAGAGCAGGGAATCAAACCCGGTTCCTACACATTAGAATGCACCTGCTCTTAACCACTACACCACTGCTGCCCCTATTAGGAGGCATACCTATTAACAATACAGGAACAACAACTGCTGTTGTCACATCTTGGTTGACCCTGAAATATCAGGAAAGATTGCATGGGTATGACCTGTCTTGCATCCTGTCTTCTGTATCAGACTGATCATAGTTAGACAGGTAAACATAATCTAACTTGTGCCTGTTGCAAAGCCTTTCTCAATAATTCAGCTAACATTTTTAGTACTATTCATTATTTAAATCTGGTCATTTTCACTGACAGACTAAATCTGCTTTTGGTTTTGCACTTACAGCTTTGCATATGTTTGCTTGTGTATCTAATTTGGTTGTTGATGCAAGTATGATACAATAGGAAATGTATCATGAGGCTGCCAAGTGCATGTTTTTTTTAATGTTTGAGGGCTTCCGTCTGAGCTAAAGGTTCTCAAATTTACACACACACGTGTGTGTGTGTGTCAGTAAAAGGAGGAAAAATACAATTGCAACATAGATGTGGCATATTTGGATTTCTCAGTATTCCAGTTTCTTCATATCTTATTCTAGTTATGCAATTCACATGGTGATTGCCACAGTAATAAAATGACATCTGTTTACTATGGATACAAGAACTCTGGGAGAAACAGTATGGAAATTATTCTACCAAAATGGGAGGAAGGAAATTGGGATACAGACTAAAGGTCCATTAGAGATCTAGTTGGTGGGGACTTGAGGGTCTTCTTGCTGCATGACCTAGCTATGCAAAGACCAGCTATTGCCCATAGGTCTCCCCTCAATCTCAATTAACATGTTCAACAAGTAGACTGCATATATTGTGCTTCAAGTGCCTACAGAACAAAATTGCACATGATCTGTGTAGATGGTGCAAACAGTGTGCCTCCTCTAATTTTTGACCTAGGAAATCTGGTCCAACACATTTTCACACATGCTGTTTAGGGCATACACTCAGAATGTGTCACTATGAATGCTGTTGCTAGAAAATAGTATATTTGTTTTTGGTCTGGGATTCAGGGCTATCTGATAAAATGTTGGATAGTATATGCAGACAGACTTAGAAACAAAGAATTTGAATGAGATGAATAAATCTTGTTTGGCTTTATTTGGAGGACCAACTGAGGAATAGGAAATAAAGTAAAAGCAGACAGGTCTAACAGACAAATAATCCCAGGATAGCATAAAATCACACCTTGTAGTTTTCTCAGCGTACACAGTGGCTTGCTTCGCAGATTGTAAAAACACCTAGCAAGGGACTTCGTATTGGTAGGATAAACATGATTTTACCACCCTTTGTTCAGCTGAGGCATCCTCCTCAGTCTACACAAACTCAGTGACACTAACTTCAAATTCTTAAAGTCAGGATTTCTGTCAAACATCTATTTTCACTGACCTAGAATCAGCTGTGGACTATATCAGACAAAGAGCCTGTTGGCAGCATTGTGGTTATGATAGAGGCAGGGGCTGAACACAGACCTGTTAGAAAACTCTTCTTAGATGGAATGTTTTATAATGTTGGATGGAAAATGCTGAAGAACTGTTTATAAATCAAGTATATATTTTAACCAATGTAGATTTTGTATTCAAGGTATAGTTTCAGAGACTAGGAGGAAATGATGTAATTAATTCCCTTCATCTCCAATCTGATAACCAGCCAATGTGAGCAACATCCTCTCATGATTTTTCTACAGAAAAGTTTCTGAATATCCTCTCACCACTTTTGAATGGCTTCTTCCATTTAATTCTCCTGTGCTGTTCAAAATTGTTACCTTAAAAACAAGCCTATGGGATAGGTAAGCTGAAAGATAATGACATACAATTAGACTAAAGATATACTACAGTGTCCATTTTAAATTTATTTTAATATTACTACTATTTATTTATTTATTTCATTTGTATCCTGCCTTTCCCCCCAGTCAATACCCAAAGTAGTTTGCATTGGTCTCCTCTCCTTCATTTTATCCTCACAACTCTGTGAGGTTAGGATGTGGATGTGTGACTGGCCCAAGGTCATCAAGCACATTTCCATGGCAGGGTGAATACTTGAATGTGGATTCTCCAGCCTGACTGTAGGATCTGACACTAACCATTGTGCACTACTGGCTCAATGCAAAAAAAGTAATGCCCTCTTAGCACACACAAATAATTAGTAACCCACTCTTGGGAACTGGTGAGAACCTGCTGGATCCCACTTCTGATCATGGGGATAACATGTGTCATGGGGAGGATGCATTCAAAAAGAAAACCATATTTTCTTTTATGGAGATAAATATAAAATTTTATCAAACTGAAGTGATGCGACTTGTTTTTGTTTGAATAATGAATCTGTATATTCCTTTATTTTATTGTATTGTGCTGTCAAGTCACAGATTACTTATGGCACCTCCTTAAGATTTTCAAGTCAAGAGTCCTTTGGAGGTGGTTTTCCATTGCCTGATACCATGCCATGACCCCCATATTTCTTGGTATCCCCTATCCAAACACAAGCCAGGATTAGACTGAGAGTGTGTGACAGGCCCAAGGTCACTCAGCAAGTTTCCGTAGGAGAAAATGGGGTTTTAACCACTGCACCACACTGACTCTCCTGTATTGGTTAACAGCACTTATATAATGAAGAAAGTATTTTAAATTTTACTGTTTCAGAATGACAAGTAAGGGGGAATTAGCAAATATGAGTGTGTTATGTCCTGTCAAGTTGCTTTTGACTTATGGCAATTCGCTGAATGTCCATTCCAAATAACCTCCAAAATGCCTTTTCATTAATAGCCTTGCTCAGTCTTATAAACTGAAGACTGTGACTTCCTTTATTGAGTCTTATGTAGATTACTGTAATGTGATAAATCTGGACACCAAAGAGCTTTCAACAAAGTTCTTCATCAAATATGTTTTTGTTTAAAAGACAGGAAGTAATTAGGACTAAACAAACTGTTCTTGTAAGGGACAAAAGTAAGCTATGGGTTTTCACAAGGATCAATATTACAATAAATTATATTCAATTTGTTCATAAATTGTTTAGAACTTGAAGTTTGCAGCAAACTGGCCAGCTAATACCAAATTTTGCAGGATAGTAAGAACCAATGCAGATTTTGAGAAGCTCCAAAACAGCATCTCCAACTTGCATAAGTAGGTGACAGTGCAGCAAATGAGATTCAGTGTGAGTCAGTATAATATAATGCACATTGAACCAAGAAAATATAAGCTGGTAAGATATGGACTGATGAGGACTGACCAAAAGAGGAAACTTGGGGCTGTGTAGCAGGGTGAAAAAGGTACACTGTATGCTACAAAATATTAGGACAAATATATAAATAGCAACTTGAATTTCTATGATGTAATGACATTTGGAACACTGTACAATTCAGGTTGCCATATTTCCAAATTGGTATTTAGCATGGGAACAATGCAGAAGAGAATAACCAATGTGAATCAGTGGTTGGAGTTTAATATCTCTGAAAAAGGCCATCAAGTTCCCTCTCCTCAGTTGAAGGAAATTAGTAAATGTGTGCCTATTGGTTATGAAAGTGCAAGTTAGAATCTGGAAGAGACTCAGAGGGCAGAAAATTGACTCAGATGAGAGCTGGAAGAAGAAGAAGAAGAGTTTGGATTTATCCCCCCTTTCTCTCCTGTAGGAGACTCAAAGGGGCTTACAATCTCCTTGCCCTTCTCTCCTCACAACAAACACCCTATGTGGTGGGTGGGACTGTGAGAGCTCCAAAAAGCTGTGACTAGCCCAAGATCACCCAGCTGGCATGTGTGGGAGTGCACAGGCTAATCTGAATTCCCCAGATAAGCCTCCACAGCTCAGGCGGCAGAGCGGGGACTCAAACCCGGTTCCTCCAGATCAGAGTGCACCTGCTCTTAGCCACTATGCCACTGCTAGCCAACGCACTTTGAGTTAGCAGTGATACTGAAGTGGGATATAATCATGTCATTGATTCTTCCCATACGATTTCAGTGTTCTTGCATCACCAGAGTTGCATGGGATAATTCTATAGGAAAATGGCAAGTATTTTTATGGCTTTACATTAAAATCTCTGGAAAGAGCCAATGATGGTGCTCTCATGTCACATGTTAGCCCCTCAGACATCTGTGGTTTTTTCCCCCTGATTATTGTCAAAATATACTTTTTAAAGCTGATAAAATCCTTTTTGAAACTCTAAAGGCTGCTTGTGCACCATGGTGATTTTCTGTGATAGTCTGGTTGATGCCATTCTGGTGTAATGGAGATGCCAAACAGGCCAGGGTAACCTATTTTCCGTCCATTTTTAGTGGTGGTTATCTGTGCACTGAAGCCGTCTGCCATCCTGATTGTTAGGATTCTCGACTCACCCTGTTTTTGTTGTTTTTTGAGAAACATGGGTAATGCTACGTAGAAACAATGCAATACTCTTTTATCTTAATAATTTGTGCACAAATAGAGGTCAATGTCATGAGGAAAAATGGGGGGAAATGCACCTGCTGGATGCCTGAAATGTGGGGAGTTCTTGGGTGGAAGCAGCCAGATTATCCTAGTTATAACAACTTGGGTCAGATCCATCCTTCAACATAAAGCAGAACTTCATCACAATAAATAAAAATGTCTGTTTATTCTGTTAAACCTCTTAAAAACTTTTTATAGCTAATGATTTACTGTTCTAATAATGGTTAGAGGGCTGTGACCAAAGTATAACTGCCTCAATTTAGTTGTTTTAGATTTTGGGGAGTGCTTAGGCTTGATTTGATCTAGAACCCATTTATTTGTCTTTCGGCTATCCATGCTATCTGTAAGAATCTCCCCTGACAACACATTTCAAAGGAAACTTTTTTTTCCTGACAGCTTTCTTCATTGTCCAATTTAAAAACCCATATATAGTAATAATATGGCATGAATTGACTTGATCTTGGGTTGCCAGTGATATATGTTTACACTTGAGAATCTTATCTGGCTCCTTCATGGTAACCCTCCCCAGACTCAATCTTCCTTTGATATCTTGATAGTAGTCTTAATATGTACAGCAGCTAAATTATTCTGGCTTGGATCTTCTGTACAAGTTCCATGCATGCTAAATAGTCTCTGCCACACACCATGATTCTCTAAAATTTCCATAAGCACAGACAGGACCTATTGAAAACCATTAATCTTGTGCAAATGGAAGAAAATGGAAGATATCCCCAATAGATTATCTAATGCACAGAACTCATTCTTAGGATCCAAACCTTTGAGGAAGATAAAATATTAGTTATTGTCAAAGATTTAAGATGTCAAGATTCAAATGTTGATACAAGAAAGTCAGCTAAGCAAATGTAACAATCTGATCACTTTTTATCTAGGAAATTAACAGCCCCATCCAGCCCATGGAGGTGGCTGGGGATGGTGCTGCTACCATTGGTGGCGCTACTGCCATGTCACCCCACTGCCTCCAGAGGGCTTTCTGGAGGCACAGAGAAGGAAAAACCAGCAAAAACTCTCCACCTCCAGAAAAGTTTCCACTGCGGCAATGGACTTACATCGCCAAAAAGAGTGGCATAATTCAAGTGCCAGAGCTGTGGTGTAACTGGCCACAAACCCTAGATGCAACCCTACTAATGTCAGCTCCATCCCCAAGAATTCCCCAGTCCACCCCTCCACACATACTGGACACCAGTGGAGCCCTACTGCATCTCGGACGTCCGGCACTTGCAGCAGCAGGGCTAACGGGCACCTGGCTACCAATGTATGAGGGCCTCTACTGGTGCGTTTCCCCTTGCAGTGGCGGGTTGGGCACCTCTTCTGGTGCAAGGCTGCACCAACTCTACAGGTAGGTCCACCTCCACCCTCTGGATTGGGCTATCCATGTTGATTATGAGTATTTCATTGATTTCAACAGGAGAGAGTAAAAGCATGCTTCATTCATCCCCAAAATCAACAGGTCTGAAAAGTTCTAAACACTGCCTAGATTGTTCATAAATAGTTCAAGCAAAGCACTATGTCCTCCCATAAAGTGCTTCTTCAGGCATAACTTTGAACCATCTTCATAGTTAACTCTTGAATTTACATGAATGATAAAAAGTCCTGTAAGAGAATGGATCTATATTTTTTATTGTTTTTGCACTGTGGCTAATACTTGAACTCTGCAAGGAGCTGATAAGAGACCTCTGTGCTTCATTAACCCAAGCACTATGAGCTGTGATAAGTTCGTGAATCTGGACAATTGAACACTAAGAACTGGAATCTTATGAGAGTGACTCTCTTTAGATTTATTTTCCCCAGCCTCATTTGGAATTCAGTCACAAAGATAAATGTGTATTGAAATGAGTTTGTTGTTTCTGCCTCCTTGGTTCAATATCCAGTGACAGGGAGAAACCATGGAAAAGCCTGCACATTCAAAGAGTGTTTGTATTTCAGATACTTCCTTTGGTAACAGTAGAGACCCATAGCTCATCACAACTGTTTTCTCTGTATCCTTCAGTCCTATTTGTGCACAACATTAAAACGCAGTGTATATGATTGACAGACCTTTATGGGGAAAGCTGGGGGAATGTAGATGAGGAGATGAACTATAGAAGGTCATCTAAATACAAAAATCTATTAATAGAGAGTAAGCACACTGGCTACAGAGGAGGTGTTTTTTTGAGGGACAGAAAAAAACGGAGAGGCTTCAAGTTTAAAATCATCTACTCAAAGATTTGTGTTTGGGTATAGTGCCACAACATTTGCCTGAGATATTTAATTTTGATCATTTGGGAAGGCTGCGCAAATATCTAGGGGAGATTCACTCTCATAAGATCTCAATTCTCAGTGTTCAATGGTAGATACTAAAAGTAGACATTAAACAAAACTTAGGATAAGTTATCAAGTGCCCCTGTAGATAATGTTAGGTGTCAGTCATTATGCATTTGCCAACAATGACAACCCTACAGTTTTGTACATAGAATAGAAAACAGAAATTTTAGCTATGAAAAAGAGAAATAAGAGTCATGCTAAAACTAAGGTTGCTAGAGTTCTGGAGCCACTGCCACAGCGGACATTTACAGCAAGGTAAAGCTGGTTTACAGAAAGTAATTATATGGTTTGTTTTCTTCCTGGGAAATTCCAATGTGTAGTTTTGCTACTTATAAATATATATTTACCATTAGCAATAAACCTACTATTTCTCTCCAACACCATTCATTTTTTGCCTAGTCCTGAAATATTTGGGAGCAATAAGTGGTTAAAATATTGGGGTTTTACTGGGGAGACCTGGGTTCAAATCCTTGCTTGATCTATGAAGATTACAGGGTGTTCTGAGATCTGTCAATGTTTTTCAGTTTCACCTGTTACACAGAGTTGCTATGACAAAATATTGCTGTGTGAGAGAAAAGTGGACCTCAAACCATGCATTTTTAAGGTTCTTGAAAGATAGATGTGTGTTTGGCAAGGAATCCCCTCATGCCTCATGCTATAAATATATTACATCGTAGATGACTGTGGATGGGACCACACCAAGTTCTCCTGCCATCATATTATGACAATACCAAATAGTGCCATATTATTGAGGTGACTCTCAGGAAAACAGGTTAAGCTTGCTGTTATGGAAGCACTTGTGTTTTCCATGGGAAAAGAAGTGATAGTACAGCACAAGCTTTTCCCAGTAAGGCTGAAATTAAATCAGCCTCACATGTAGGGTTGCCTATCTAAATTGGGAAATTCTTGGAAATTTGGGATTGGAGCTTGGGTCAGGATAGAGTTTGGGAGTTAAACCGTTTTAGACTGCTGTTAGAAATGTATGCCCAACTGCCTGCTTCCAAGTAAGCATATTTTAAAAATGTTGCATCTTTTTAAAAAATCAACAGTGACCTTTCTTTTCATTAGGAATCTAAAGCAGCTAAGAGCAGTTCCAGATGGCTGATTCTAAGGATAACTGCCAACCTTTGTGTTGCTGTTTGCTTCTGGTTTTTCCACAGAATCAACACACAGCTGTACCGATTGCTATGCTAATAGCTAGCTGGTCCCAGAGAAGAGCAGAAGCAGAAATAGCAAACCCAAACCTCTGCTATACCCATTCCCACCAAAAGATCTAAGTGGAATTGTGAATTCATCTGCTACCACTTCCTCTCCCTCCAACCCTCCCCCTGCCCCAAACACCAATCCAGGCCTTCCCAAGCCCCTTCCAACCCTCCCCTGCCCCAAACACCAAGCTGAACCAGGCAGGACAGTGGCAGCAAACAGTTGCTGCCCCACCAGGACCAGCAGCAGCCCTTCCATACCCCCTCCAACCCTCCCTCCCCCCAAACAGCCAGCCAGGCCAATCAGGGCAGTGGCAGCAAGCCGCTGCTGCCCTGCTGGGCCCAGTACTGCCCCCCCAAGCCCCCTCAACCCTCCCCCTCCTTAAACACCAAGGAACTATTTTTAATGGCAGAAGTACATTACTGTCTCTCTTCCATCGAAACACTACTGACCACACTTAGGGCATTTCCCTACTTACCACACACCCCCTATGCCACGCACTGCCCTCAGTGCACGTCATTTCTGGCGTTAGCTCTAGGAAGGCCCCTACCTAATTCCCTCGGGCTTCTCTGTGCAGGGTCATCAAAAGGCGCTGTTTACATAAGAGCTTGCTTCTAGGGATGCTGCAAGCAGACTGAGGGACGTACAGCAGCAGCATCGGAGGCAGCTATGTGTGTGCTGCCGCCTTCCCCCCCCAGTAGTGGGGAGTAAGTCGGGGACCCCGCGCTACTTGAGGAGAGTAGCGCGGGGCTTAAGGTAAGTGGGGAAAGGCCCTTAGTTCTTTCAGTGGAAAACGGTATAGCTGATCCTTCTTCTATTCATTCCTACTACTTCTGTGGTACTATTCTTGGGAGATGCAGATGTCTAGAGACACCCTAGTTCTTTGTTGCTACAACCAGAAGAGATGATAATGAATTAGCAAGCAGAGGAAATAAAAGCTAGAATGAGTCACATGCAGGTCAACAAATCACTGACTCACCAGTTGCTATTGCTGTGTAGAGATGCAGTAATCACAGCTGTGATTTTCTGCCCTGGGAAAATGGGTGTTTGGTGTTTTTTTAAACACAGTCAGCTGAGCTATTTTTTAGAAGTACTTGTTTGTTTTTAATAATAGCAATGGCTCCTTTTATGGATTCAGAGCACTGAACATATTTTGATGCAATAATTGAAACAAAACTTTACTAATTTGTTTAAAATAAATTTCTAATGCTCCAGAGCATGTGTTTGAGGTGATCTTCAAAATAAAACATGATAAAATAATAAAACAGCATTAAAAAATTACAAATGACCTATTACAATCCCAAGCAGAAAATAAAAGTATAAAACATTTAACAACCCAAAATAAGTTTAAAAGATCAATCTTTTAATTATAGAGTATGGTAGGCTGATATTCTTCTATTGATATGGTGAAGAGGTGGGAGTGAAAGACTAAGGCCAAGTATCTTGCCAGCTATTGAGTTTGCCCCAGGCACCCATCCAAAGAAGAGAGGTAACAGCAGCTTGGGATTGACTAGTTTAATTAACTGATTCACATAGTTATTTAAATATGCTAAATATTTAAATGGCCAGGCTATGCTATGTCCATGACTGTTTTTTTCTGGGAGAACCACCCTGACTCCAAACAGAACCAGCTTTCTCTGTTGACTTTGTTTATCATTGCCTACACACTATGTGCTGAGAAGTGCCCAGCCCCCTCACCTGATGTGCTGCACAGTCACTACCAAGTTCAGAAAGACATTGCTCGACACCAAGGGCCACTTCTTCCCACCTGCTTCCCACTGCACAGGCAGTGATATACACTGTTTCAGATTCTCCCTTCACCACATGGATGACTCAGGGTGCTTTTCAATATTCCCTTTCTCTTGTGATCAGCCTAGTCTAGCTTAGCACCCCTTGCCCTGCCTGCTAACTTGGTTGGTGAAAGCCAGCAGGGAGGAGCTTCGGGGCCACCTTGCTCAACTCCCTTGAGCAAGGAGTTTTTCCAGTTCAGGTTAAAGAGGCAGTGGTTCACCTACTACTGAAAAAACCTCCATTAGATCCATTAGATCTAGCCCTGGGGTAGGGAACCTGCGGCTCTCCAGATGTTCAGGAACTGCAATTCCCATCAGCCTCTGTCAGCATGGCCAATTGGCCATGCTGGTAGGGGCTGATGGGAATTGTAGTTCCTGAACATCTGGAGAGCCGCAGGTTCCCTATCCCTGATCTAGCCAATTACCGCCCAGTTTCGAATCTTTCGTTTCTAGGTAAGGTAATTGAGCAAGCAGTAGCAGACCAACTCCAGAAGTTTTTGAATGATACGGAAGTTTTGGATCCCTTCCAGTCTGGCTTCCACACTAGCCATGGGACAGAGACAGTTTTGGTAGCTGTCGTGGAAGAACTCCAGCGCCAGGTAGATCGGGACGGCTTGGTGCTGCTGGTGTTGTTAGATCTCACTGCAGCATTTGATACGGTCAATCACGACCTTATGGTCCACCACCTCACCGAGATCAGGGTTTGTGGGACAGTCCTGAATTGGCTGTCCTCATTTCTCTGAGATCGGGGTTGGCAGGTAACATCGGGGGAAGAGAACTCCAAGCGTCATCCCATGATTTGTGGGGTACCGCAAGGGGCGATCCCTCTCTCTGATGCTTTTTAACATCTACATGTGCCCCCTAGATTTTGGGCTGAGGTGTCACCAATATGCGGATGACACCCAGCTCATATTCACAATGTCAGGCCGTTCAACCTCTGCCCCTGAGGCTCTCCAGTGTTGTTTAGAGGCTGTGGCTGGCTGGTTGAGAGCGAGCTTACTGAAGCTGAACCCAGGAAAGATGGAGGTTCTGTGGGTGGATTGAGGTGAGAGACCAGTTGACTTGAATGTTCCGCAGGACCTGCAAAATGGAGTTTTTTCCACCAGACAGTTCCATCTAGCCAGCCTGCCAGACCATTACTATCACTGGTTTCCCATGGGTGCATGGCGGCGGATTGTTGCCATCTATGGTTGGGTTGTTGCTTTTAATTCTGTTCTGTGGATTGTTGTGTTGTTGTGTTGTTTTTGTGTTGTTTCCGTCCTGAGCCCTTTTTGTGTTGCTGCTGCCCTGAGCCCTGTTGGAAAACGCCCTGTTGGAAAACACGGGGTATAAATAAAAATATAAAATAAATAAATAAAGTATACTATGACTTTCTGCAGGCACTGACAAAGGTCAGTTAAATATCTATCACATATATCGACAGAAAGATGCATGCTGCCATTCCTGTGCTGCTGTAGAAGGCGCCCCAATTCTGAATGAATGGGTTCTAAATTTCTGAACTTTCAACCCTTCTTCAGCTAATAAATAGCATGTAACTGCCCAAAATTGGAATTGGGCTAAAGGTGATCCACTCCACCTTTATACTGGAAAAGACAGCCCAGAACAACACCCCACATTTGCACATACAGCACAAGCACCATTGCAGGACAAAGTTGGGAATCTCTGGTGGTCCTTAGGAACACCTGATGCCCTTGACCAATTGGTCTGAATTAGACTTGCATACTGTCAACATCATCTTACCAAACAAAAGTTTTAGATTAAGAAACTGCAGGACTTTGGCTGAAGTGTCCTATTTAGTAGGGACTAACAACTCAATGAAACAAAGGGCTGCAAAAAAAGCAGTCAAAACAGCTGCCCAAAATAACATAGCTTCATTTTCATCTGCACACTGCCTACCTTTACCCTGTACCACTTTTCCTCATAATTCCTGGGGCAAAAGGCTACCTAGCAATGGCATCTCTTTTAACCATCCTCCCAACATAATTTTAACTCACAACTGTGTTATCCTTGAATCCTTCAATCTTCACCTTGAAAGCTTCAGTTGCCGTAAAACATTTCATAATCCTAACTACCAGCCCCTTGGCCTTCAATATATCCAAAAATTGCTGTAAATGAGCAACTGGTGGTGGTCATTGTTGCTCTAAACCTTCCTTGATTTGAAATTTGACTCACTAGTCAAAACCAGGCAAAAGCACTCCAAACCACAGCAACCGCCTGATTTTCTAAGGTGACTACTTGTGACTACTGTGCAAAGCAAAACTCCTGGACTATGCCCCTGGATTTTCAAGGGGAGTATAGCCCCATCCAATACAGGAGAGCTCTCAAGTCCCCAGTTTGTCTTTCTACTAACTCAGACAATCTCTGTCTGGTGACGATTAAGTTTCATCTTGTTCATCCTCATCCAGCCCATTACTGACTCAGAACATTGGTTCAGAACATTGATAGCATCCTCAGAATTAGGTGGGAAAGAAAGGTGGAACTGGATGTTATCCACATATTGGTAACATTGCAGCCCATACCTCCGGATGATTTATTTCAGCAGCTTCATATTAAACAGCATGGGAAATAATATCAAACTCTGCAGAACCCCACAGGCCAGTGACCATGGGGCAGAGCAGAAGTTTGCCACACCACTTTCCCAGACCAACCTCCCAACTAGGTTCTTGTGGATTTTCCAGGTTGTGTGGCTGTGGTCTGGTAGATCTTGTTCCTAACGTTTTGCCTGCATCTGTGGCCGGCATCTTCAGAGTTGTATCACAGAGAGAAGTGTGTTACACACTTTAGAAGTGTGTGTCACAGTGTGTAACACACTTCTCTCTGTGATACACCTCTGAAGATGCCGACCACAGATGCAAGTGAAACGTTAGAAACAAGATCTACCAGACCACAGCCACACAACCCGGAAAATCCACAACAACCAGTTGAATCTGGCCGTGAAAGCCTTCAACAATGTTCCCAAATAGGATTTGAGCCACTGTAATACAATGCTCCTTAAACCCAGCACTGAGGACTGGCTCAGTAGGATATTGTTTTAGCTTTATTCCCCCCAGTTCCATAATAATTCTAAATGGCATAGATACCAACATACAGATATATTTTAAAACTTAGTATCTGAACTTTAACATTTTATCTTTTCTTGGTTGAAATTAAATCGAACTGTTGGTGTGATAAGCCAGGTAGTTGGGCTTAGGCACATGATACCTCCCACCACCACCAGTTGATTTAGAATTGGGCTTGATAAATGGAACTATTATGCCACATAATATTCTCTTCTCTCCTACTGTCTACTTGTCCAGTCCCATGGGTAGAATGAGACATCTAGATTCCACATGTGGGGGCTTTCACCTACTAACTGAGCAATGGAGTTCTCAGTGTACTGTAACTTGAATTTGATTATTTATTCAGTTTAGAAAATGCACATGCCACCTCTCCAAAGATGTGCTCTTACAACTAAAATAATAAAATAAAATCATTACAACACAGCCATTATAGCAAATCACTAAAAACAAGCCAAAGCCATTAAAACAGGAGCATCACAGGAAAGGCATGTCAAAGGTTGGGGGGGTGGGGTATCATTAAAAAGCTGTCTCTTTGGTCATGGGAAGTCCAGGAAAGTCACCAGGGACATACTACTTCATCTCTTTCCTGGTGAAGGTCACTGGTAATGGAAATCAAGGCCATTTCTGGCCCAAACCAAGGTGCAAAACCCGAGTGAAATGGATAATCTATCTCCTCCAAAATTGCTTGAAGCTGCCTAGCCATTGCTTGATTACTTTGCCGAAGAATGGGATGTTGTTCACTAACCAGTAGTTATATAAATTATTTGGGATTAGTCATGCTTTCTTCAGGATGAGCTGAATGGCTTCCTCTTTCAAAGTGGTTGGGACTACACCCTCCCTTGGAGAGGCATTTATTATCTCCTTGACTGACTCAACCAAACTGGTCCAGGTTAACACTATCCTAGTATGTTGCTTCAATAGATATTTCTGCTTTTCCTTTTGTGCTGGGAATTCAGAGTTCATCAATTGCATTTTATTAGTGTAAGTGATGTTGCTGAACTTCAGAGTTGGCGGGGGGAGGAGAGTATCAGTAACACTTTGCCCATTAACCACCCGTTAAAACCTGAGTCCATGTCCTTCAAAGTTTCAGGCCCCATTTGTCATAGCTTATCCTACCATCATGTAGTCTTTTGACTGCCAGCTGCCTGTCCAAAAATGTACCTTATAAAGAAAAATTATTAGCAACAGACAGTAACAGTGCAGAGAGCATCTGAAGTAGCAGGTGCCTCGTTGTTAACATCAGCAGAGGATAATATAGTCATTGAGAAAATATTTGCACATCCATAGAAGGGCATCTGCTCGTCCCTAGAGCAAAAATGCTCCTTTTGCAAAAATGCAGTATCAACCATCAGCAAAATCCCCACGTTTATATGCTTAGATGAAGGGGGACCCCGTGCTATACATCCAATGTGAGATCTTTATGCCTCACTGGGTCTTACATATTCATGCTATTGCACAGTGAATGGCTGCAAGGTTAATTGGGTTTCCTCTTTTCCAGTGGGAGTCAGTCATCTAGAGCTCTTTGTTAACTGAAATGAAAAATGTTTTCACTTGCATAATATCGTTGGTTGGTTCACTTGCATAATATCTTTGGTTGGTTTCTGCACGGGACACTAAAAACTGCGTCCCTGGGGAGGAGTTCACATAGCCGGCACTGCTGCATCTCAGCAGCACCGTCCTCGCACCCCTCAAGCAGTGCGAAGGCGCTGCTTTCAAACCCCGCTCAGGGAGTGAGGTTTTTTGCAAAGCAACATCTTCCCGCCGGCGCAGTGTGAACAGCACCGGCAGGAAGACTCTGTTTTCCCAGTCCCCTCCACTCATCTCTTCTGGCAGCATCACTCTGGAGGGCTGGAGGGACACGCCCCCGCTGCCCTCCGACTTCTGGAGGTCAGAGGGTAGCATGGGCATGTCTCTCCAGCCCTCCAGAGTGATGCTGCCAGAAGAGGTGAGTGGAGGGGAGCGAAGGAGAGACGGCTCCATGCGGAGCCGCCTCTCCTGCTTGGGAGGAAATTCGGAAATTGCTCGCATGCTACGGTGCAAACAGCCCCCAAGCCTCCACCGGCATGCCGGTGGAGGTTCGTTTCCACGCATTTGCGGAAAGGGCCTGAGAGTCCTGGCACATCTCTGTTGTTTCCTTTCTACTGGCAGTGTCCTGCTGACTTAAAGGTTTTGCTAGTAATGTCCACCAGTGCAAGGTGACACTATGTGTGTTATATGCCTCAGGTCACTTCCAACTAATGTGACCCTATGAAGTATGATGATCTCCAAAGCATGCTATCATTAACAACCTTACTCAGGTATTCAAACTGAAGGCTATGGCTTCCTTTATTGAGTCTACCCATCTTGCACTCAGATGACATTTTTTCCTGCTGTCTTCTACTTTTCAACTAGTGTAGCTTCAATCTCTGCTAATGAAGGGGAATGTAGGAGTCATTCTGTTCCCACCCAGTACATATAACTTTGGGATAGGATCAAATTGTCAGTGTTATCATTAACATAATATTATCAGTACTTTGCTCAATGTGTATGCCATCAATTCCTACACAATTGCCTACATAGTCCTTTCCATTCTGTAAACATAATTGTTTATTGGGGAAAGTGATTTTTAAAAAAAGATCTAGTGCAATGTCTCAGTTACTAGAAATTAAAGCACAAAAGGAAATGGTTGAAAGGATGCTAGGTCAATCCAAAGCACGAGTTTTGTTTATGTGCAAACCTTGCAACATTCTATTTTCTGTTTTCATGTCCTGAGGTGTGTTAGGCTTGCAATTATTATATGGAACCAATACACTTGGAGAGAAGGGTGGCTGTGCATGATTACAGTGCTATAAGCCTTCTGTTTTTAAGCTCTGCAAGGGAAATAATTGTCACACTGAATTTGCTCATTTGAAGTTTCTTAAGCTTTTCCAATTGCATAAATGTGGAGCACAGCAGGACTGACACTTCACCCATACCACCAGTCTGAATAAAACTGATGCAACAAAACTAGGTAAGATCAAAACTTGCAGTTAAAGAAGAAAGAAGGCAAAAGAAAAACAGGTGGTGAATTTGTAGGGGGAATTTAGCTCCTTTTCAGATGTTGCACTTTCTGTTATTGTTGTTGTCTCACATTTATTTTTCCCTGATCAGAGTTGGAAAGAATGACAACTTTGATTTCTGAAGAAAAAAATCAAAGCATATCAGATAACTGCCAGCCAAGCAGGAAAAAATATTTGAATCGTATATTTTCAAAGAAGACCATGAAATTGTGACTGAGATGTGTCAACTACCTTTAAACACTAACATCATTTTTCATGTTTGGCATTGGGACAGTTGTCAGTGATGTCACCACAGGAGACACTTGAGATCAAGACCGTCAGTCACTACTCCTTATGGTTGCTATCTCTGTCTGCTCTCACCAACACGGAACAGAAACTACATCTTGAAGAATTTGAGAACCACTATTGGTCACCTGCATCTTGCCGCATCTTTGATTCTTGGGAAATAAGGAGGGGAAATGCATTTCCACTTCCAGGGTGGGGGCTGAGAAGCCACACGAAGTCAAATAAGGCTGCCATCCTCCAAATTTGCCACCTAAGGCCACCAACTCATCTTGCCACAGAGCAGAACTGGTCATGGAAGTTGTAGAAAAGAACAATTACAATTAATGGTGTGGGGATCAGTGAAAGTAATATGTGTGATGACAGAAGCCACTATGTTAAGTGTAGTAATTTACGTATCTACAGTGAGCATATTACATCTACATACCTGGGATTAGAAATGCTTACCTGACAATAATAATGACACGTTCTGAATCCCCTACACCCTGCAGCCAGATAACTATGCTGATATGTGGTAGAGGATTCTCTGTAAGACACATAGTTATCTCCTCTCTCGCCACTGATCTTTTGCTAGAACTATATTGTTTTAAAACACCCAACATCAAACCTGCCCAGAATGCCAAGCTTCACTCACTTTTGCCATAGAGAAAATGCTACTACCCCTGCATGCGCACAAGCCCTTGGTTCACTGGCTAATCTTGCTTCAAATAGGCAGCACACATGGGATTGTGGAAAACAAAGCCATGTCATCCACCACAACTTGCTAAGAATGGGAAAGAGCTCTGTGAAGTTAATAGTGCACATAAGTCCCCATATGTGCCACTCAGCACTGGCACAATGCTGCACTCACAGGAAACAATGGACCATACTAAATGACTATGGATACCAGTCCACAGAGAAACTGCTTTAATCATTATTTTACTTAGAAATGCCCTGTCTTGCCTCTTTAGCTCAAGAGGCAGTGTTTTAGCCTTAAAGATAGTTAAAGAATTGTGCAATCCCAGATGAGTGTGTCTGAAATTCTGATATGGAGAATCCGATCCATGTCCATCAGTCGTGCCAAGAAAAGGGTCCATGTTATCATTTCATGTATAGAATTCTTTTCCTGCATAGAAATTCCTTTTCTCTACTTGGTATTAAGCCTGGCATCCTTTGGGTCCCCGACTGAGTCCTTTTCCATCTGGAATTGTATTTTGCCTTCTATGATTGCTTATTTAATATGCTGTTATACAGCTGTTTCTATTGCTTTCAAGGTGTTCCTTGTTGCTTCTTTTACTGCCATCATTTCAGCTTTGTTTCTACCTTTCATTGATTTTCACTTGGTTTTTACTTTAAGCTCAGTGCTGCTGTCCAACATTAAAATCTCTTGCTATATCTGATTGTTTGGCTAACCTGGGAATCAGTGTCTGCCTCACCTCAAGCAAGCTTAGCCAGGTATCACCACCTCCTTCCACTTGCTTATCATGTGAGTCTCTTTCAGCCTGGGTTCTGTATGCCCTACCTCAGCTCAGGCTGGCTGGGCACTTCTCCCATCTTGCACCATACTTGGGTGGGTTGGGCTCAGCCTTTCTGTCAGAGGGCTGGCTGGGCCAGGTGTGGTAGAGAGGCTATCAGCATCTTGACCTAGGTAATTTGCTAATATTGTGACAACAAACACTCAACCAATGGGCTTTCAGGAGACTGGCCTGTACGCCCATTGGCTGAGGGTTCATTGTTGCACTCAAAAGGGCCCAGAGGAGAAGCAGTGCTGAGCCACACTCCTGCCAGGCCTCCCACCTGCCACGGAATACCAGAGCTAGGATATAACATCAGGGGAATGCTCTATGCTCTGTTGGTTGGCATTTCACCAGGCAGACTTAATAGAACATGCCTCTTGGCAACAAATGGCATGAAAGGCATTCAACTGGCCACCATTGCAACCTGATTTTTCCAGGTGCAATAATGAGTCTGGCAGCACTCCAGTACTGTAAACTTGAGCTTCTAATTGAGACTGAAACCGCCAATTAAGGGTGTGCCTGCTTTCCCAGCTTCTAACCATTCTAACCATTTCCCAGCTTCTAACCATTCTAACATTCTAACCATTCTTACTGTGGTCAACTCATCCTTACTTATTTCAATGGGGGAAGGAGATAGAGATCTGCTTAAATTATTATTACAACACTGTATTGCTATAGTGATATTTTAGGACCTTTAAAAAAACCCACCCAAACTACTTGCCTTAGAGTGGAAGAGCGGGTGTGGTTTGACAATGAGAACAATCATTGAAAAATGGACTGAAGGTGGGTAGGAGTGGGTGAGATAAAGAAAACTGACAGAAATATTATGCATGCGGAAAAAGCTGACTCAAAATCCATTTCCAGAAAAAGATTGAGATAAAAGTGGTTTCAAAAGAACTGGAAAAAAACAGGAAAACAATCAAAAAGAAGTAAGTGAATACTAAAGGCATTAAAATATGTGCAGAAATCAGGAGATAAACCAAAGCAGCATGCCATCAGAACCAATGGGGAAAAGCTAAGTTGACAAGCCCATAATCATAACCAAAATGCCTGGTATATTGGAAGAGGTCAGAAAGGCATCAGTTACATCAGAAGTTACATCAGAAACTACAAAACAACAAAATAGAAGGGAGGGAGGGAGGTGACTCACCATACATGTGTTCTGAACAGGATCACTGCTTTGGGCTTCAGTACATTCACCACCATCTACTGTTTTAGCTATGAAACTTGAAGATGTTGGGGTTGGAGTGTCCAGGACATTAGACAATTTTTTTGTTCTATTAATGAAGAAGGTCATTGTCAGAGTGGCAAATGCCAAAATTAGCAAGAAATGCCTCCAATAAAGGATGAAATATAATTGACACCATGAAATTTAAACGTCTAACCCATTGACTACCACAGTGAAAGCAATGGAGTGCAAGAATAGTTTGCCTGTTTCCATGTCACCACAAAAAGTAAAGTTCAATTCATATTCTGGGCTGAGTTGAGCCATGATTATTTGCAAAGTACTCATGACTATCATATAAGCTGCAAAATCCAAAGCCAGACTTAGCATGTATATTGAGGGCATCAGTGTAATATCTCTAGATTTGTTAATGGGCAATTACACTTCAAAAACAAATAGCACTTGCCTGTGTCTCACTACTCCACTAAACAAAGTTTGAAGCCTCTCTCCAGTCCAAGGAGTCTTCCACCAACAAATATTGTTTTCTTCTATTGGAGGAAGAGTCACTTAAGCTGGACAAAGGGTCCTTAGAGTGGAAGAACTGCAGGATATTGTTCAAGTAGGATATTGCTTGCTGTATTGACTTCAGAAAATAGATGCTTCTGTGGTGGTAAATATCTTAACAGTTACAGAACAAGAAAAATATTTGTATATCAGAATACAAAGATAGAAAGACAAGAAATGCTTTTAGAAAAGTGGTTTGGATAACATTTGATACTGGATTTTACTTTTAAATGCCAATAATGCTGAACCACTGACATAGAAAAATGAATCCCTTTGAGTCCCAGTGAGAAGGGTGGGCGATAAATGAGAATCAATCAAAAAATTCAGAACTGGTCACATTCATGGTAGAAAATTCTACATTTGATTATTTTTGGAAAACATCAATTATTAAGAAATTCTTTTTTTAAGACCAGACCAGCTAAACACTCACCCAGGTATTCCTTGTTCTCTGTGTGGCTGTTGATTTTTAATCTTTGAGTTTGAAGACATATGTTCAAATGTTATCTCTGACTCCTTGTCATATAAGTACTGCAGACACTTCTTTCTCTCTGGCATCCTCCTACGCTTCCTCTTCTGAGTTTGACACTCTATGTATTATCAACTGTGAAATTTAAAGAAAAGTAGAAAGCTAGTAGAGTGAAACAAAATGTCTAACTCACTCTCTAAATGTCAGGAAAATAAAGTATGTGCTACAACTTAACTTTAGGTGACTTCAGGTAATAAGGGCTATTAATAATGGTATTAGTATAAATTGTCATTATCATCTTAGGAAACAGTCCAAACCAAATTAAGCAATTTTAACAATTTGATCTCAATAGTAAAAGATTGGCAGCAGCATCCAGAGCCTAAGACAGTGGGATGCAACGCCACTACCACACTGCTTTGCCCCCTACAGGGGGCTTTCAACTGGCACAAGGAGGTGAGAACATTAAACCTTCCCAGCTGATCAAAAGCCCTCCATTGGGCTGAATGGACTTATGTCATCCTTTTGGGTGGCATATGTCCAGGGCATATGTCCAGCTATGATACCCAAAAGCCCAGGAAAACCCCAGCCCACTCCCTGCACTGGTGTCCAATTGGATGCCAATGCAGGGTAGAATGCCAGTCCCAGGTCAGGTACCTCAGAGGTCCACAGCACCCACCCACCACAAGGTTACCCACTCTGCCAGCACATTAGCCCAATGGACTGGTAGGGTGGGCATAAGCTCCAGCTTGAGCTCATGCTGGGTCCAAAGAACTGTTCCCCACCAACAACACTTGAATGAGCATGCCACCCCTCACTCACTCCTCTCCCTCCCTCACTTGCATGCCTCCCCTCCCCCCTCCCTCTGCTAGGGTGGGTGGGCCATGTCCAAATGCCAGGCCCCCTCCCTCTCCTCCCTCTCCCTGCACTAGGGTGGGTGGGCCATGTTCAGATGCCGGGGGCCCTCCCTCCCCTCCCTTGCATGCCACCACTCACTCACTCCCCTCCCCCACTCCCTTCCCTTGCATGCCACCCCAATATGGAGGAAAATTTCTGGGAATGGCAATTACCTCCTGCATTTTAATGAATACTGATTTAATTTAATGAATACAGTATTTAATGAATACTGAATTAGATTCAGTGTGGTGTAGTAGTTAGAATCTCCACTTACCTATGGAAGCTCACCTGGTGATCTTGGGCCAGTCATATTATCTCAGAACAACCTACCTTCACAGCATTGTTGTTAGAATAAAATGGAGGAGAGGAGAATGATGTAAGCCTTTTGGGCCCCCATTGGGGAGGAAGGTAGGGAATAAATCAATTAAAGTAATAATAAATAAATTAGTGATGAATGAATGTTCATTATTTTGTCTGTTTTAAATTTTGTATATTTATATTTGGGGTTTTTTCAGGATTCCTGTTGTCTACTTTATGCTTGTGGTTTTATAGAATAGTTTGTATTATGGATGCATGTTGTATATTTTATATCTAATTTATGCAGCATTTCTTTTCACAATGCATAGGGTTGTCAATTTGGCTGGGAAATTCCTAGAGATTTTTATGGTGGAGTCCGGAGAGGGCAGAGTTTGGGGAGGGCGCTCAGCAAGGGTGTGATGTTTATGGAGTCCAGCCTCCGAAGCTGCCATTTTCTCCAGGGAAATGGATCTCTGTCGTCTGGAGATCAGTTGAAACTTGGAGGCTGACAAGCCTACAAACATCAATGAAGCATGCCTACTTTGCGGGGGCGAAATAAGGCAAGCAAACAGAAAATGGTACCAAAAATTTAAAAAATCACAGACTCAGTTCACACAAGGGAAATATAAAATTGAAATGACGATTTATCTGACCAAAATGGGAGGGCATGAGAAATTAAAAATCATCCCATTCCAATGTTTAAATGCAATGAGAGATATCCTTATCAGGCTGACTCTGAATGCTACCCAGGTGTATTCAATGAAACCTGGTCCTAGGAAAGTGCAACTGTTCAGCTATGGCTGTGTTGTGTCCTACATATCTGTATCACAATTTTTGAAATATTCCAAACATTTCACATGCACTATATTGATCTTTTTGAACCCTGTATCTTGTCAGTACTATGCACCCCATATTTCTGTGAGAGAGTGGTTTGCTTAAGGTCAGATCTATAACTGGAAATCTGTTTGAACCATGGACTCCCAGAAGATTCAGGTGAAGAGGTAGTTGCCCTGTGTAAACACATCCATATAACTGTCAGGTGGTTTGATCATATCTGCAGCTATTGCAGTAAACTGCTGTGTTTATACCCCAGCAGCTAAGGAAGCATTCTGTTTGAGTGTCTGTGTCCTACTGATTTCATAAGGACTCATTCCATCCGATAGCAGCAGTTTTTTTGCTAGTTCTAGGGAGGGCAAGACTTGTTTCATTTTCTAGTCTGATAAAGCTAACTGTGCAACTCATTTATACCACAGAGGGTCTTTATCTCGGCATGAGCACAATACAAACAGCATCTCTTCCTGTCTCCTCCTGGAGCAAGGAGCATGAAATGTAAATTTTATGGTTATGTGAGTGTAATTTTTCTAAGGGCAACATAAAAAAGTCTTATCTTTTAAAAGTATCTTCTTTTATAGAATTTTAAGACTATGAAAATATTTATCCAAATGCATTATTCAGAGGTACATTTTACTGGAAAGCAAGATCGTTTTGCTTCACACTTTTTGTTTGTTTTTGGGAGGATAAACTGAAACTCTACAAAAAGCAGTATGGTGCAATCACGACTAGCAGACTTTTGTCATATGGGTAAACTGTAATATATTGTGTGTGGGAAGATAATGGAGCAGATGCTCTCATGACTCTATGACCCATTGCTTTTAAATTATTGAATTAAACCATGGAATTCATACAGTCCAGTGCATACATCAAACAAATTTTGTGTGTGTGTGTGCGGGGAGGGGGGGGGAGATTCCAGTACCAAGTTGCCATTAGCCAACATCAGTCTGAGAAAACAGTTCTAATGTACTGGTTCTGGTGGGTTTTCCGGCTGTGTGGCCGTGGTCTGGTGGATCTTGTTCCTAATGTTTCACCTGCATCTGTGGCTGGCATCTTTAGAGGTGTATCACAGAGTTCTTATGTACATCCAGATTGTATAAGCATGGCGTGATAAACAAGTTAGGATCTGCATTTCCCTAAGAGTCACCAATGGGAAATGATGAGATGCTGTGCAGAGTCAGTTGAAGACTGCCGTTAGTTCAGTTGGGAGTGAATCAGGCTGAATGAAGCTGTGGAAAACTGCTCAATGCTGACTGGAAAAAGTTAAATTGGAAAGAAGAAACCCAAATGCCTGAATAAGGAGATACTTCCAAAGTTCAACAATGTACTTCGTAACCTCTTCGTAACCTCTACCTAATCTATTCCAAAGGTACATTCAAACAATAAATAAAAACTAACTCCTTGTATCTTTAACCCTGTGGGGTGGTTGTCTCAGGTATCCAAGATCTCAGCCTGTGCGGAATGGATTTATGGACAGACAGACAGACAGACAGACAGACAGACAGACAGACAGACAGACAGACAGACAGACAGACAGACAGACAGACAGACAGACAGACAGACAGGAATAAATTTGAAACCCCAAACCCAATAACTTTGTGCAATCTCTGAGTGAGGGGTGATTATTTACTGGGCTACCCTGCCTGGTAGCATGTGTATAAGTGAGAGAGAGGACCTGGGATGTGAAATGGAAATGGCTCTATATACATTTCAAAAGAGGCAAGGTGGGTGGTGAACTATGACTGCCTGATTTACCAATAACCCTGAACCTGTGGGACAAAGGTTGTGGAGGATGGTAGCATTACTGTGGCAGCCCCTTGTCAATTTCACTCACTTCAAACTGGGGACACAATATATCTTCACTTTACATCACTAGTTTGATATGAAATTGACAAAGCTGATCTAGTCACCCCTTCTTCTTCGTATCTGTGGCTGAACATTACATCACTAGTTCATGATGGCAAAGAGAAAAAAATAATAAAAAAATCTTTCAAAAACAGAGAATGAGGGAGAGGGAGAGGAGAAAATGGCTGAAGGGGAGGTTGGGTGGCTAAACAAGGGCATGGGTAAAGGCCAGGTGTTTGATGGGGTGGAGAAATAAAGATCATTTCAACATGATTACATGCTCAAGGGAAGCTGACACAGAAATGGTCTTTAAAAATCATAAAAGTGCTCAGGAAAACAACAGAGAAAAAATGAAGGGAAAACATGCAGAATTTTTTAAAAATGTAGCTTTTGGTGACAAGATTAATTGTAAACAACTCATATGGAAAAGGCCATTGTCACGCAAGAAAAGAGCAATTTGATGAATGCTGTATGGTCTAAGGAGAAATTCCATGAAGCCTTCCAAGCAGTTACGTGTTTTGATCGCAATAACTATTTTACTCCTTGTTTCTTATTCTTTAGTATACTTGCCTTACATGCTTTGGTCAGATTTCTCTGCATCTAACTGAACTTGCAAAGCCGATTGCTAGGCAACAGTGTCTGAAAAAGAGGAGCTTCCACTCCAGCCCTATTACTATTGAGACTGACAGAGACCTGACAATGCGGGGAGCCTGCTGGCTGAATATGTGAAGTGGGGGGAAGCAGCTTAGTATTAGAAAGAAGAAAAGAAGGTAAAATGTGGGGTTACTGCAGGAGATAGAATAAATGGCTTCAAAATAATGCAATTAAAAAAGAGGATATTATACCATGCAACAGATAAGAGGGAATGAAAAGAGGGTGATTTAAGGAGTTATACATGCCAATACAGCAGACTGTAAGCTCTCTGACCAATCCTATAAAATATATATATTTCTCACAGCAGTATATTTTCCTTTAAAAATCATATTGGCAAAAGCCAGTTGCCAAAAGCACTCCTATGGGTGTAGGTAGCCGCATGATCACCTGACCACAGCCAAAAGGTCAAAACTACTTTAACAAAAGCTAAGATAATGAGTTACTCCAGCATAACTTGGAGGTCTCATTTGAGCCACGAGAATGCTTGATTACCACACCTTGAATAGAAACTGTTAAAGACAAAGAATATGGAAAGCCACCTCAGTATCAGATTCTGCATTTCCCTATCTCTTCTGGAAACCAAGTTAGCAACAAAGGGTTGCTTCTCTGCATCTCCTCTTCCCATTGTTATGAATTTTCCTAAAGCACCCACCTTTCCCCGGTCTAATGACTCAGCCAAAATCTGAGCTACTCTGCATAAAGCCATTCTGTGCTTCCTGACTTAATCTAGGACCAATTGACTCCCATTGTCCCAAGGGGTAGAACAATAGAAGAGTTGCTAATTAGCTCACCCAGCAAGCCCAGCATGGGAAATTCCAGAGAATTTAGAAAAAGGAAACTTAAAACTCACTTGTTCCCGCCCCTTCCTGGGCAAAAGGGTATAAAAGTGTAGTTCACCTGCAGCATTTTGCTCTTGGCCACATGTTCCTCTCTTGGTCATGTTGGTCTTGAGACACAATATTGTCTTCACTGGGTCTCTGTGCTGGCGTGGATTCCCTGCCTTCTACTTCTACTCTTCTAAGAATCGTTAGGTAACGTATTACCCCACAAAAAAAACCCTTCCTCTCTATCTCCAATCTATATTTTTAACACCTTTCTATATCTCAGGAACTTGAATGTATGTGCCCTTGTGTCTTACTGTGCGTGTGTATTTTTAAACAAATTTATATAAAGCATTTAAATTCAATTTGGACTCTTGCTTCTCTGTGGAATATTCATTGCCAGAATTCATTCCCCATATTATACAGTCTAAAAGATCTCCTCTCGGCCCCTCTCCTGATCTGCCAATGTGAGTGTTCATTCCCCTTTGCTACTTTTATGTGAGCTGTTACACTTTTTAGCAGCTGGTGGAGAATCCTATCCCAAAATCCCCTTCCCCTGTTAAGGCCGTAACAAGACACACATATTTATTAAAATATATTTTGCTAGTTGGAAATATTCTCATTGTCAAAAATATACTGTAATAGAATGTTGAAGAATCAAATTGCTTGTCATTTGTGAAAATCCATTCACTGACTATAATATTCCCAGGTGCAAGATTATTGCCCACCAGAATTAGAGTTTAGCCTTGTCTCCCTGAATGTCATCACAGCTGCAGATCTCCACCATTGCTTCTGTGCTGCTTCTGTGATTTGCATAGGTTTTAAACCATACCATAAAAATTTGGAAAGGGTACACAGCAAATCAAGAAGATCCCAATTGCAGTTTCTAGCATTTCCTGTCCAAGGTATCATAGTTAGAAGGGCCAGGAAATAGTCTCAGTTCCAGATTTTTGAAATTTGCCACCAGTTGGAGTAGACAGTACAGGAATAGATGAGCCTAAAGTCTAACTGAGTACAAGACAGCTCCCTATATGTGGGAAAGTGTCTCAAATGGATATCTTTTGAGTGGCACTGGCTATTACTAATAAGATCACTAATCTGTTTAGCCATAGTCCGTTATCCACCAAGAGCAGAAATGAATTTACTAAATGGATTCAACACACATTTGCCAATTTCATTAAGATTGACAGTTTGTATTTCCTGTTTCTGTGTAAGCAGAATATGCCAACTGTGGAGAGCAGCTATTCATATGCAGGTAATGAATTGCAAAGATTGTATGGTTGGATGTAACTGGGCACTTAAGAGACAGAAATCGCACTGAAGTGAAAGGTTTCTTGTGGACAAGCAAAACATATGTAATGTCAATTCTGCTGCAGAATAAATGGAAAGAAGAAGAAAACGAAAAGAAAGCTATTGGCCAGTGATTTTGTAAAAGGGAAATTTGAAGTATCTCAACCTTCCACTGATATGATGGGGTCACTCAAGATCTCATCTGGACCTTCTATAAAAATGCCCATTTCCATTTTGTGATAACTCCATTTGAAACTACCACCATAATAATAATAATAATCCAGAAGCAGTTTAAGACTGATTTATATGTTATCACAGAAACCTGGGGTCCATCTTTTTAAGATACTCTACAAACAGCTAAATGTACAACAATGTGGCACATAATGATAATAGAATCATAAAGTCGGTACGGTAATACAGGTCATCTAGTTCAACTCTCTGCTCAATGCAGGATCAGCCTAGAGCATTCCAAATAAATATTTGTCCTGCTGCTGCTGTGAGGGGGAGCTCACCACCTCCCTAGGCAGCTGATTCCACTATTGCACAACTCTTATGCATTTTTTCTAATATCCAGTCAGAACTGTAATTTATACTCATCATTACAAGTTCTATCCTCTACTGCCAACAGGAACAGCTCCCTTTCTCCTCTGACAGCTCTTCAAATACTTAAAGAAAGCAAATGGCTTCAAAATAATGGCTTCAAAATACTTAAAGAAAGCAATCACGACCACCCCCAATCTCGTCTTCTCCAGATTAAACATTCCCCAGACCCTGAGACTTTCCTCACAGAGCTTAGTCTTCAGACTAATCAACATGAAAGTGGTTCAACATCTAATGTATGGGGTTCCTATATGGATCCACACATGGAAATCCAAGCTTGGACAGTTGCAGTCCAGCTTCCTATATAAAATCTTTGGAGTTCCACACTGTATCCCCTATGCAGTCCTTTGCCTTGAAGCAGGACAGCACCTTCTGGAAACCAGGGCATGGGTCACCACTTTCAAATTTTGGGTGCACCTGTTTCCATTCCGACTTCCACAGCTTGGTCCAACTAGTGATGCAGGAATTCCAGACCTCTGACTGGTGGCCACTAATCGAGGCTCAGATCTCCTCATTGGGCCTTGTCTGGGACTCCTTACTTATGATCACCGTCAATGAGGTTTATCTTCAACTTCAAAAAACAAATAATTTGAGCAAGAATACCTTTTGAACCAGGCACAGAGTTCCTGTTCACCCTTGTACTTTGGGATTATTCCCCGAAAGCTCTGTGTTGCCCATTATCTGAAGCAACTTCCTAAACATAAACTCAGATGAGCATTCTCAAGAGCAAGATGGAATTCCTTCCATCGTCTTTGCTTCAAGGCTGGTTCTTAAACATCCCTCGGCATGATTGACACTGTTCTTTCTGCCCTACTTATACTGACTCCCTTGAACGCATCTTGCTCTCCTGCCCTAAGTATAACAGCTTTAGGCCGGACTTTTCTGCCTTAACCTCAGTTGGATTCTTGGATCTTCCTGTCAGTGCAAAGATGATTTTCCTGCTCAACAATCTCGACGCTGAAACAACAGAAATTGTAGCCAAATTTTTGCTGCGTGTTTTGAATGAGGTTCCCTTGGCTTCTGTCCATAGTACTTTTACTGTTCTCTACTGGATTTACTCACTCTTATCCCTATGTTGTATATGTCTATTAAAGGTCTCTGAATCTGAGCTTTCCACAGCATTGTGGTTCTGCTAATGGAATTCCTCTCCTCATGCTATCAATACTCATTTTTGGACACAAAATAGACAAAATATTCTTTTACTAAGGCTTTCACGAATGGAATCACTGGGGTGCTGTGTGGTTTCCAGGCTGTATGGCCGTGTTCTCTCCTGATGTTTCACCTGCATCTGTGGCTGGCATCTTCAGAGGATCTGAGGATCAGAAGATCAGATCCTCTGAAGGTGCCAGCCACAGATGCAGGTGAAACATCAGGAGAGAACACGGCCATACAGCCCGGAAACCACACAGCATCCCAGATTCTTTTACTTTTATAAGGTTACTAATAGTGTGGGACATGTTCAGTTAAGAAAAACATGTGGGAGTAGATGGGTTATAAACTCTTTCCTCTCCCTACACAACCACAATCTGATTAGTTGACTGATAATTTACGTAATTGCTCTTTAAAACAATCATTTGCCTCTCTTCTCGTCTGAGTGTGTGGGAGACAAACTGCTAAGCTGCAGCAAACACCCGCCCAATATCACTGTGAATGCAGAAGCAATTTTGTCAGAATAGATGCTCCTGGGTACATAGATTGGCACCATAGGATCCTAGTGTTGGGATTTGCAAGTGTCATGAAAGTGTTAATATGCAACTAGTCGTGAAAGTGCTAACTATCTGTTCATATGTAAGCAAGATGTTGAAGTCACATTCTAATAAGCTGACCTATTGATTAGGTGATGGCCAGTGTAGTAGCCATTTGTTACATGTCTATGAGCACTTATATCTGAGCTTATAAAGTTAATTTGGTTTCTTTGTTCTGTGCCCAGTTGGACCACATGCCACCATGCAGTATGCAATGGTATAGTTACGTTTATTGTTTTTCCCCATGTTATTCTACCTGTAAACTAGTAAACCTTTTATTAAGCAACTCACTAGTATCTGGATCTTTACTGGTCTCTGCTAAACTCTGCTACTTATGTAAAACTGCCAACACCAAGCCACCATGTTTAGAATTTACAGATAAATTAGATAGTCAGGAGTTTTACACCTTGAAATTCTGCTCATAAATAACACAGCTTTTCTGCAAAATAGATTGGAGACGTTGGCATATGAATGAATTATGAGTCTACAAAGATTTATTTTTTGTCTGGTAGAATAATCCTATCTAAAGACATCTAGGCCACAACCTAACACAGGATTAACTGGATTGAAGCTCATTGATTTCAATTTCCTTAAGGGCATTTCTGTTTGAAATTCTGGCCATGGTAGTTGGAATGGGGGTGACTGTAATAACTTTAGCAACTTTATACAAGGACTAAACCACCTCAAATTTACAAACAATGCAATACTTATATGCCTCTGGAAACAGAGAGAACTTTCCAAGTCACAAAATCAAGGAACAAAAAGCCAGTCATCCAAGAAATGTCATCCTTGGTCTTTATAGACATAACAGGCATTCACATTTGTTTAATAATCCTTGTAATGTATGGATTTATGTCATAATACTTTTGAAGAAATGGTTGATGCTCCATAAGGATTTTCCAAATGCATTTAGACTTGTGGGAAGTCATATCACTCAAGGACACTGAAGTATCAAGAAAGGTGTGGGGGTGGGGTTTTCATGCTCAGAAAAGACCAGTTAAGTGCTCCTTCTTCACAGTAAAACACACAGGCCGTTTCCGCACGGACAAACAATGACGTCGTGGCAACGGGAAAAGAAACGTCAGAGCGAGAGCGTTCGCACGCGCAGCGACGGAGGTGCGCAGTCGCGCCGTCGCGAATACGCTTAACTGGCGCGAGGACGCCGTATTCAAAAAACGCTTCGAAGCGCTCCTTTTCCTTATCTGACGCACCGAAGCCGCAGTCGTGCGAACCGGCGCCACAGAGGCGTTTAAAAACATGGCGACTACCGAACGATCTCCCGCAGTTGTGGCGGCCATATTGGGAAGGCAGAACTGCTCCAGCGGCCATGACGGTGAGGTCAGCAGCCGCGCTTTGACAGAGCTCCTCTTCAAGTGGCGTTGAGAGTCACGCAGCCGCGCAGCTGTGAAGCCACATGATTGCACAGCTACACAACGTAGAGTCTGAAGGGTGGCGAGGCGCCCCCTGGGCATACAACGCTGGTGCCTTGTTTGAGATCATGCATAACAGGACACATGGGTGGAGGCATGGTCTAAGACACTTCCCCTGTGCCCAAGGGGGAGGGGGAAAAGTGTCTGCCCATCCCATTGTCAATTCAGGGCTTCCTGCCATTGGCCAGGAAGTTTGGGAAAACTTCCCAACAGACTCTATTGCAGACGCCTAGCAGACACCACAGCATCAGGTGGATTTGGCTGGTGGCTCCGTGTGTTTGTGCACCCCAACAATGCCCAATGAAAGGGCGGCTGCCGAGCGGCAGCCTGGAAGAGGAGTCGCTTGGAGAGACAGGGAGACCCGTGACCTTTTGGAAATATGGGGAGAGCCGCAGGTGCAGCGTTCCCTCGCTACGAGCCAACGCAACATAGATGTCTTTCAGCGGATAGCCCAGCAGATGACAGCTCTGGGCCACCACCGGACAGCCATTAAGTGCCGCACAAAAACAAAAGCCATGCGGTATGAATTCAAGCGTGTGCAGCAGCATAACCGAGGGACAGGAAATGAGAGAGCCACCTGTCCCTACTTTGATGAGCTGCAGCATGTACTGAGAGTGGATGTGAGCGTTCAGCCTGGACGAGTGGCAAGAACCTACACCCTGCCAGCCCCACAGAGGGGCAGAGGGGCAGCACGTCGTCGCACCTGCACCACAGTACAGGAGGACAATTCAGAGGAGGCCCCCTCAGCTGCTGCAGGCACCCCAGCACCCAGCAGCCCCGCGGACTCAGGTGAGAGAGGAGGTTCTGCCCTCCACCTTGTTACACACAAACTGGCATCCCAGAATGGCTGCCTACCCCTCCCTCCCTGTGAATGCATGAACCATGGGAAGCAGAAGCCCCACTGAGTTCTACTGACTGCTGCTCCCCCGCAGCACAGCTGGCCCAGCTGATAAGTGCAAGTATGTGCAGGGAAACAGGGAGGAATGGGGCACGTAAGGGTCACTGCCAAGGCCACTGGCATGCTGGCAGCCTCTGCCTCACAGAGGTGTGGTGCTCCTTCCATCCAGCAACCCCCCTTAATGAAAGTCATTTATTGTGTCCCACAGACATAACTGCCACCCAAGACACAGACCCTGGTGAAGGACCATCCACAAGGCCACCCTCTGCTGCCTCAGGTAAGTGCCCACCCCACCTGGCTGCAGCTGCAGAGGGGAGAAGGGCTGCCTGTGTGTGCCTCATAGAAGTCCAACGGGCTCAAATGCACTTTGTCCCTCTGTCTGACAGGAGCTGCATCAGCATCACCCACCCAGGGGGAGGATGATAACCAGGAGGGGGCGGAGCAACAGAGAGATGAGGAGGGAGATGGTGATTACGGGGAAGGGCCACGCAGACAGGCCCCTCAGCGAGGTAAATATCCACAGATGTCTGCATGGGTGGGTTCAGGGAAGGGGGGGAGATGCAACCAACAGCCCTCCATTTCTCATCAACAGTCCGTCCTAGACGGCAGCAGTCGGAATCACCACCTCCAAGGGAAGAATCCCCAGAGAGACGACTGGTCCAAAGTCGACAGCGCCTCCGAAGGGGTGCTGTCATGGCAGAGATAGGCCGCCAGTTGCTGGAGCACTGTGCAGCTGAAGCAGAGAACCAGCGGCTGGCTCAGGAAGCAGAGCGGGAGTGGCGGCAGGACATTTCTGACCAGCTGCGGCTGGATCGTGAGGCTTTCCTCCTCACAGCAGCCCGCTCCCAGAAGGCTTTCCTCCGCACAGCAGCCCGCTCCCATGAGCTCATGGCTGAGCGGACAGAAGTCCTAAGGAGAATGACAGACCTCAGGCTTCAGCAGCAAGGTGACCGTGGGTGTGGGCATTGCCAAGCAGCACTGCACCCCCCTTCACCTGAGCTCCTCAGCAGCAGCCAGCTCCCACAGCCAATGACACCCCCACCCCCTGTGCGAGGCAGATGTACTCAGAGGAGGGGGCCAGCTGGGCCCACTTCCAGCCCAGTGGCCACCCACAGCCAGCTCATGGAGGCAAGCCACAGCCACCTCCTGGAGGCAGCTTGCCCACCTTCCCCTGAGCTCCTTGAGTGCAGCGAGCTCCTGGAGCCACCCACTCCCCCACCCCTTGTGCGAGGCAAGCGAGGCCAGAGGAGGGGGCTGGCTGGACCCACTTCTGCCTCAGTGCTCACGCACAGCCAGCTGAAGGAGCTTGCTCGACCCCCTTCCCCTGAGCTCGTCACTTGCAGCAAGCCACTGGAGCTGGCTGCTCCTGCACCCCCCATTCGAGGCAAGCAAGGCCAGAAGAGGGGGGCCGCTGGGAGGGCTTCATCCACTCTGGTTACCCACAGCCAGATGGAGGAGGATGCTCGGCCCCCTACCCCTGACCTCTTCACTTGCAGCCAGCCCTTGGAGCTGCCTGCTCCAACACCCCCCCTGCGATGCAAGCGAGGCCAGAGGAGGGGACCAGCTGGGAGGGCTTCATCCACTCTGGTTACCCACAGCCAGATGGAGGAGGATGCTCGGCCCCCTACCCCTGACCTCTTCACTTGCAGCCAGCCCTTGGAGCTGCCTGCTCCAACACCCCCCCTGCGAGGCAGGGGAGCCCAGCAGAGGGGGTCCACCAAGAAGCCTTCATGCACTCTGGTCACCCACAGACAGCTGCAGGAGACAGCTCGGCCACCTTCTCCTGAGCTCCACACCTGCAGCTTGTTCCTGGACCCTGCAACACCCCCTCCCCCCATGCGAAGCAGGCGTGCTCAGAGAGGGGAAGCAGCTGGGCCAGCTCCCTCCTTGCTGCCCACCCACAGCCAGTTGCAGGAGCCAGCCCAGGCCCTGTTCCCTGTCCTAGTTACCGGCAGCCAGCTCCTGAAGGCAGCCACAGCCCCTCCCCCAGTGCGGCATCGGCGTAGCCAGTCCCATGAGGTGGTTGGTGCTGCTACCCAGCTGCCCCAGGTCACAGGGAAACCAAAGGAGGAATGGGCCCGCTCCCCACCCAACAAGCGAGCCCGGAGCACCCCACCACTCACAAGGGGTGGTGTGCGTGGCAAGGCTGGCTGCCGGGGCAGCCAGGGCAAAGGGCAGGGTGATGGGACAACAATGTGAGGGAGGGGGTGGTTGCGGTGGTGGTCAGATCATCCCTGTGAGGGAACAGAACTTGAAATAAAGTTACCTGACATAACCCCACCCTTGCTACTGTTGTTTCTGTTGTGCCACAATGTGAGTGAAAGTGTGGCTTGTGAGTGGGTGCAGGGGCTGGTGAAGGGCAGGGACATTTAGATCAAGGGGGGGTCCAGATTGGTGGCCCTTACATCATTTGCTGCTCCTTTATGTACCTTTGGGCCATTTTTCCCTTGACAGAGGGAAAAATGGCAATGATTCTGTGTTGTGCTTGTAAGGTGTCAAAGGTGTTATGAGTTCACTGCTTCTCGAGCCCGCATCATTGTGACTGGGACAGCATGCAAGGGAGGGGAGGGAGGGAGAGTCCCCACCCCCCAAGGGGCCATGAATCACTGCACCATGCACAAGGTGCTGCTGTCTTGTGGGAAGGCTGGCCACAGTGTAGGGTCATGGGAGAACTCCTGTAAGGAGACGGTGGGTGTGGCAGTAGCAGTGGCATCCCTTGGTGGCCAGCGATCCGGATGGAAAGGTGTCTATGGGATTTCCACCCTGCCTAGTGTGGTTTGCAACCCCCCCCCCCCCCGACTGGATGTGGAACAGGTGACTGAGCACTGGGGCTGGTGTGCTGCAGGGACACAAAGATGAGCCTACTGTGAATGATAGAATAACTTTATTGTGAAAACATTAACAACGCAGGAAACTCCCACAACACACCCCAGACCCTCCCCACAGGCCCACAGCAGACTCCCCCCACACAACAGCAATCCCTCAACCCCCAACAAGCCCCACACCCTGTACCCTGACCCACAACAAATCCCCTCTGCTCTGCAACCCACAAAGTGCTGGAGACCCCCCCACACACACACACACACATCATTGACTCCCCAGGAATGCTTCTCTCCCCCAACAAGGCACTTGTGGCAACAGTGCCTTTAGGGCAACAACCTGCCCATCTCAAAGATGCCATCAAACCCCCTTCAGTCCTGATTTGCCCCTGCCCAGCTGCTAGGGGGTGTCCTCTGAGCTGGAGGGCAGACCTCCAAGGTGTGGGGCAGGGCCACCCCACTCAGGTGCTTCTGTGCACCTGGCACTGAGGATGGTGGACTGACAGCCATGGTGCTGGCTGCCTACAGCTCCGACATCAAGGGGGAGGTGGGACCACCACTCCATTCATGTTCAAAACTCCAGCCACGCCTTTGTGTGTTTTTCAATTGTTGTTGTACTTATTTGGTTTCTGCCCTGCAGGGGACGCATTGTTTGGCCTAGCAGCACTAAACTTTCAGGTATTGGTCGGGGGAGTCTCCTGATCTTCCCACCCAGGTTTTCTGCGGTTTGGTCCAGGGGGTCCAACGGTAGGCACTCCCAAATGGGGTGCCCCCATCCCCCATTGTTGCCACTTGGAGCTGTGAAGGTGGTCCTACACCTTTGAGGATCCATAACTTTGGACCCCCTGCACTGAACTTCACCAAACCGGGGTAGTATCATCAGGAGAGGCCCGCAATCAGTGGCTGAAAGTGTGATGGTGCTAGGTTAATCATTGCACCCCTGACAGCAGCCACCCCCCTAATTTTTCCAGATTCTCCTTTTAGATCCACCCCCTTTGGCATGGATTTACAGGGATAATCTGAGGTCCTAAATTTAAAAGAAGAGAAAGAGTGTGGATCTATATCCCCCACTTTCTCTCCTGTAGGAGGCTCAAAGGGGCTTACAATGTCCTTGCCCTTCCCCCCTCACAACAAACACCCTGTGAGGTGGGTAGGGCTCAGAGAGTTCCAAACTGCTGTGACTACGCCAAGGTCACCCAGCTGGCGTTTGTGGGAGTGCACAGGCTTCTCTGAATTTACCAGCTGAGCCTCCACAGCTCAAGCGGCAGAGCACAAACTCAAGGCAGGGTCCTGCATATTAGAATGCACCTGCTCTTAACCACTACGCCACATGGAGAATGGTGCTGCTTCAGGGTGGGGGATGATCCACCCCCAAACAGCATCACTTTCAATGTTGTGTCACTAAGGACCTCAGATTCTCCCTGTAAGGTAGACCTAGTGTACAAAACCATTGAAAGTGATGCTGTTTGGGGTGGTTTCCTGCATCACAGCAGCTGTCCTGGGGGATGGGGTGGGGGGTGGGGTGGGGTGGGGGGGCCAAAAAGCAGCTGCTGCACCACGCTCCATTTTCCCTCCATGCCTGAGGCCAGAGGAGAGGGGCAGGGAAGGGAAGGGCAGGGGAGCTCCCATAGGCCATTCTGTATGTCTCGCATGCTATGCAGCAGGCACAGATCAGGCCGAGCCACTGGCACTCATGGCCCAACCGTCACCCTCCCCCTACGGCGCCGTGGGCCAGCTCTGAATAGATACCCAGCTAGGGCCTCTCTGACGGCCTGCCCCTCTCGCCTGTGCGTATCATCCTGGGGGTTGTATGGCTGCCCACGTGGAGGATCTGCGGCTTCTTCCTGCTGGTGTGCTTCTTCTTCGGCTAGGAATTGAGCAACCTGCTCATTGGGGGGGGGGAGATCTGGAGCTCTGTGGCCACGGCTCTCACACAGGTTGTGCAGCACCACGCACGCCGCCACAATTGAGGTGGCATTCTCGGGTCTGACCCACAGACAGTTGAGAATGCATCTCCACCGTGCCTTCAGGCGGCCAAACGCACGCTCCACCACGTTTCTTGCGTGGGACAGAAGTGAGTTGAAGTTTCGCTGTTGCGCGTTGGAAGGAACCCGGTAAGGTGTGAGCAGCCACTTGCGCGTGGGGAAAGCACCATCCCCCAATACCACAGGGGGTATGGACACGCCGTTGATTGTCAGCATGGGGCTTTCAGGCAAGTAGATGCCCATGTCCATGGCTTGACAGAAGTGCGTTTCACGAAACACAAATGCATCATTGTTGCGTCCAGAGTAGCCAGTTTCAGCATTGATAAACAGTCCCGTGTCGTCGCAGGTTGCCAGCAGGAGCTTGGAGGAAAAGTTTTTCCGATTAATGAGCTGACCCGGTGCTCCACCTGGGTGACAGATCCGGATGTGACAGCCATCCACGGCCCCGATGCAGTGTGGAAAGCCAAGGGCAGCAAAACCAGCCATCACCTGTAGGGAAACAGACATTGGCACATAGGTTGGGGAGCTTGGCCAGTACAGGGAGGGGGGATCTGCAGCTGCTGTTTAGTTGTAGTGACATAAGCATGGGAACACACACACCCTCTCTCCCCCTTGCCAATGGGGCACTCACCTGGTCCATCGGCCTCTGACATCGCACCAGTCTTGGGTATAGGTGCACTTCCACAGCCATGGCAAACTCCAGGACACTGTCCGCCACAGTGGCCAGTCCAACTCCAAACTGCTGGCCCACTTCACGATAGCTGTTGGCACTTGCTAGGTAAAACAAGGCCATGGCCACGCGCTTTAGCATGGGAATGGCAGGACGCATATTGGTGTCTTGTCGTTCCAAGTGTGGACGCAGGGCATCTGCGAGGTAAATGGCTGTTGCCTTGGCCATCCTGAAGTGTCGCACCCAGTCCTCATCTGTCCAGACTGTCATTACAAGCACATCCCACCAGGTGTGGCTCTGGGGACCTATCCAATGGCGGGGGGTGTTGGGAACACTTGTGATAGCAAACCAGCGCAACAGTGCGCGCCTACGGGGCCGGTGGCGCGCTGTGGTGCCAGATTGAGTCAGTAGCCCTTCAACAGGACGGTGGCGCAGCCTCCCCGCCAGAGGTTGCATCAGCCGGCCTCTGTGTGCCATGAAGGTGTCTGTGGTTGAGGTGCCCTGCTCCTGCTCGTCGTGCAGTACTTCCTGCCGCACCACCTCTCCCAGATCCATGTCTGCCATGCAGACAGCAGCTAGCCGTATGGTTCCCTGGTTCCACTGAACACCTGAACACGGAATGGAAACTGGTGGGAAGCGCCCAGACTACAGATCGGGGGACGGACGAGCCCTCAGAATGGTTGCCTTGGCCAATCGTTCTGCTTGATGTATGTGACGTCAGTCTGCCACAACTTTGTGAGTGTTTAGCCCGGACAGGGCGGAGCAACATGCAGCATCCGCAGCGTTTTGTTCGGGATGGCAGCAGCAAACTGGCAGGGATTGCTAAGGTGGCTCTCATAATGATAACGACGGGGTTTGCTTAGGTTTGCTTCCGGGGGCACAATTCTACGGACTGCAGAACATGTACTCACCATCCCCTATCGGGTCAAATGGGATTTCAGAGAAGATAGGGACTGCACCTTTGAGGGTCCATTACTGGGGAGTCCATGATACAAACCTCACCAAATTGGTGCAGTCTCATTAGGAGAGTATTCTGCATATACCGTCACAGTTTTGTAATTCCAGCTGACCAATTTCACCCCTGCCAGCAGGCACAACCTGACAATCTCCATGTTTGTTTTGTACATCCAGTCCTGGATGTAACATGAGGATTTCAGTTCCTCAGCTTAGCAGAAGAAGAGATAGGATCCACCACCACCCCTTCTCTCCCACAGAGGATCCAAAGAGACAGGCAATCTCCTTGTCCTTGCTTTCTCAAACCCCACCCCCTGTAAGGGAGGTGGTGATGAGAGACCTGGCATAATCTGTGTATGGCCCAAGGTCACCCAGCTGGCCTGTGTGGGAGTGGACAGGCTGAGCTGAATTTCCCAAATACACATGTGCAGTGCAGTCACATTAGCTGGGAGCAGAAACATGTTCCTAAGCATTGTAAAGTCCCTGCTCTGAAACACTGCATCACTTTGCAAGTTCCATTGCTTTCCCCAGCCCCATCCCCTGTGCGAGGCAAGTGCGCTCAGAGGAGGGGGGCGACTGGGTCTGCTTTGTCCACGCTGGCCACCCACAGCCAGATGAGGTGGATGTGTGGGTCCCATCCCCTGAGCCCTGCACCTGCAGCCAGGGTGTGGAGCTGACCAATCCGCCACGAACATGGGATTCCAATCACCTTTCCCTTCCTCCCCTCACAACAAGCACCCTGTGAGGTGGGAGGGGCGTAGAGAGCTCCGAGAAGCTGCAACTCAGCTGGCGTGTCTGGGAGTGCACCGGCTACTGTGAATCATCCAGACCAGCATGTACAGCTCTGTCAGCATAGCCCTAAACCACTACAGCTGTCACTGTGCCAGTGATGCCGCGTTAGGGTGGGGGAGGAGCCATCCCCAAACAGCATCAATGTCCATGTTGTGCTGTCTGGAGACATGGCATTGTCCCTTTAAGGTGGCGTTAATGTAGGAGTTAGGACTGTCCAGGTAACATAATATTGGCAAAGATGCTGTTTGAGGGTGGACTGTAGCATCACATCAGCTGTCAGGGAGAGGGGCAGGGCAGGGCAGGGCAGGGCAGGGCATTCTTCCTTCCTTGTCTGCAGACCAGCAGCGTTCCTCCCATTGGGCAAAGTGGCCAGTTGCCCTGGGCGCAGCCCTGCGCGGGGCGCAGGTTTGTTTGTGGGATTTTTAGTATTTTCAGTGTTTTTCCATTTCTGGCCTGCAGAGGGTGCGGTGTTTAGGCTAGCAGCACCTAAATGTCAGGGATGTTCTGGGAGACTCTCCCGATGCTATCGTCCAGGGTTGGTGAGGTTTGGTTCAGGGAGTCCAAAGTTATGGACTCCCAAAGGGGGTGCCCCATCCCACATTGTTTCCAAAGGGAGCTAATAGGAGATGAGGCTACACCTTTGAGGGTCGATAACTTTGGGCCCCCTGAACCAAACTTCACCAAACCTGGGAGGTATCATCAAGAGAATCTTTTACTGATACCACCCAGGTTTTGTGAAGTTTGGTCCAGGGGGTCCAAAGCTATGGACTTCCAAAGGGGGTGCCCCATCATCCATTGTGTCCAATGGGAGCTAACAGAAGATGGGGGCTACACCTTTGAGTGTCCATAACTTTGAACCCCCTGAACCAAACTTCACCAAACCTGGGTGGTATCATTAGGGGAGTCTCCTAAAGATACCCTGAAAGTTTGGTCCTGCTAGCTTAACAATTGCACCCCTGCCAGCAGCCACCTCCCAAAGTTCCCCAGATTTTCCTTTCAAATCCCCCCGCATTTGACATGGATGTAAAGGGAGAATCTAAGGTACCCAGTTTAAACATGGCAAGTGATGCTGTTTCAGGGTGGGGGAGAATCAACCCCAATATAGCATCACTTCCAATGTTGTTTAAACTGGGAACCCCAGATTCTCCCTTTAAGGTGGATTTAAAAGGAGAATCTGGGCTCCCTAGTTTAAACACCATTGAACATGATGCTGTTTGGGGGTGGATTCCAGCATCACTTGTTTAAACTAGGGAGCCCAGATTCTCCTTTGAAACATTGAAAGTGATGCTGTTTCCCCCATTTGGGGGTACTGGATACAATACCATAAAATATTTTCGTATCAGTAATGAAACATTTTGTAAGCATTTTGGAAATGGTTTCAAACTTTATTTCTGCCGTGTGGCATGGCTGATTGCTGTGCTCAGATTTGTGAGTTGGGGCATGTTCTATAATGTGATGGTGAATTTGAAACAACCTGGTGAAAAAAAACATTGCTTGGTCACAGTGGGGGAGGGTGGCTGCCCATGGAGGACGCAAAACTCCAGTTTGCCTAGATACGCCACTGGGCGTAGCTACAAGGGGGGGTGCACATTGCATTGGGCACACGCCTGGGGGGGCATCAAACTCAGGTTTTGGCCAGGGCTCCGGTTTGCCTAGGGATGCCACTGCTGTCTCCCCACAACGTGAATGGATGTGGGACATGTGATTGAGCAGTGAGGCTGGTGTGGTGCAGGGACACAAAGAGGGGACACCTGTGACTGCTTTCAAACATTTTATTTGCAAAACATTGAAAAAACACTGAACACCCCCAACAAGCCCCAGACCCTCCCCCCTGGCCCACAGCAAACCCCCCAGAACTCCCCAACCCTGAACAAGCCCCAGACCCTCCCCCCAGGCCCACAACGAACCCCACCAAGAACTCCCCAACTCCCAGCAAGCCCCAGACCCTCCCCCCTGAGTCCACCATAAAACTTCCCCAGCAATGCTCCCCTCCCCCAACAAGGCACTGGCCACAAAATTGCCATTAGGCCAACACCCTGGCCATTGCACAGCTGCCACCAACCCCCGTGAGCCCACAGTTGCCGCAGGCCAGCTGTCAGGGTGTGTCCTCTGAGCTGGAGGGCAGACCTGCAAGGTGTGGGGCAGGGCCACCCCACTCAGGTGCTTCTGGAAGGGCACCTGGCGCTGATGAGGGTGGACTGGCAGCCAAGGTGCTGGCTGCCTCCAGGTCTAACATCAAGCGGGGGGAACTGGAGCTGGCTGAGGAGGTGCCAGGGTGCTGGGTGGCACTGGCGGTGCCAGAGCTGAGGATGAGTGGTGGCTCCATGGTAGTTTGCTGGGGATGTCCTTCTGCCCCGTGCCGCCGCTCAAGTGCAGACAATCGCCGCTCCATGGTGAACAGCCGCCGCTCCATGCGAGCCCCTGGAAGAGAAGAGCAGGAACATTAGCAGTCACTCCCCAAGGCTACCGATGCCCTTGCCAGCAGCTGCTGACCATGCTCACTCCCACCACCCCATGTGGCTGACCTTGTTTGGCCACCCACAAAGCAGGCTGCAATGGCATCATGGGAGCACAACACCTCCATCTACACCAGGGGCAGGGAACTTGCAGCTCAAGGTTGGCATGTAGCTTGTCTGTCCTTGCAGTGTGGCTCCAAGAGGCGACCTGCCAGCTGCATCCTTGCCCACACTGCAGGCTGCAGGACAGCCAAGGCCATTGCCTGCAGCTGGCTGGCCCATGCTATGGGCTTCCCGTCGTGCTCGACCTGTTGGAGCAGGGTGTATGATTCCCTGCAGCCTGGCAAGGCTGAGCTGGCATCCTCAGTTCTGGCTGACCTGCAGGCAGCACTGCAGCTGCACCAAGTGCCCACAGCTGACTGGCCCACACTGGCAGCTTCCCTGCTCATATGCCTTGGCCTAGTGGGGCAGGTGCTGCTCAGAATGAGTGGAGCAAATGGTAACACAGGCCAATATACACAGTGTTCTCTGCATGCTTGATGCCAGAAATTATTTGAAGCTCCAAGTGTTTTTTTCTCCACATAAAGTGGGTCCCAATGACTGTTTCAGATATCAAGGTTTCCCACCGTAGATCTGTACTTACACATTCGGTTGCAGTGGCACTGTGGATGAGATGGCAGCTGTGGCACAGTTGCCAGTCCAGATGATCCTGGGGAATAGAAAGCAGACTCATAACCAGCACCTAGCAGAAATGGAA
This sequence comes from Sphaerodactylus townsendi, assembly GCF_021028975.2. Lineage (NCBI taxonomy): Eukaryota > Metazoa > Chordata > Lepidosauria > Squamata > Sphaerodactylidae > Sphaerodactylus > Sphaerodactylus townsendi. Next base: position 51,424,019 of record NC_059428.1, on the reverse strand, counting down.
GGGGGGGGGCCTTCCGTTGTCCCACCACAGCCTGAACAACTGGTTAAAGGTGTGCATGTGCAGCTGTAAATACCAGTGCTGTGCAGTGCCACACACAAATCCACAGCAACCCACTGACTCCCACATGCACGCTGCCTACCAGCATCCTGGGTGGGCATGCCATGGGCTGGAGGGTGCCCTGCTGCAGCCTCCATGGAGGAAGTGGAGGAGCTGTGCAGTGGCTGCGCAGGCCCACCTGCCCGCTCTGCCGGCGCGACGGAGCTTGCATCGGACGAGTCCCCTCCAGGACCCTCAGCCGCCTCGTCCAGGGGCTCCCTTGGCGGCGCGAGGGCGCGGCGACGAGCAGCCGCGCCTGTAATAAGAAAACGAACACCAGCCTCCGATGAGACCCGAAACGGGGACATCGGCTGCGCACATTCGCATGTGCACATGGCCGCAAACTCGGGTACACGCGCACTCACCTTCAGGCCGACGGTCCACCCAACGGGGCTCCCCAGCCAGCCGCCACAGCTGGCGCATGGCGGCAAAATGTGGGGGCCAGTCAGAGCGGCGAGGGTGCCCTCCACTTCTCTCCATGGCAGCGAAGAAATCCCTCTTGAGGGCCTTCCACTTGGTGCAGGCCTGCACCTCTGTGCGGTGGAAGCCTGCAACCTGGAGTGCCCTCGCCACCGCGCGGAACGCCCGTCGATTGGGCAGTCCCGTGCTGGCCATGAGGAGCCAGGCGTGGCCGCAGTCCCTGATTGTGCGGAGGAGGATGGTGACCTCCTCCGCCTGCCAGTAGACCCCACGCCTGGGTGCACTCATGGCTGCATGGGAAATGGTTGGGAAAAGGAAAAGACCATCTATATAAGTAGATCTGGCCCTTTTGCAATTGGCCCATTTAGCAGAGCCAGCGGGCGTCCTTGGCGATGGCGGCCTCAGAGGGACCTTTTTTAAAATCCGCGCCCGCCCGAGGGGATGCGGATTTGCAGCCCTCGCCGACCCCATGGCGCCCGGCTTGCAGCTCTTTGAGGCGCACAGATCCTCTCGGCTGTCAAATGCGCGCCCTGTTTCCCGAAGAAAAAAAGAATGAAATACACACACAACGCTTCAAGAGGCAGCGTGGAAGGACCTTTGTTTTATTTGCACTTAGTACAGCCAAGGGTGTTGCACGCACCCACAGATCAAAAGCACCACCAGGGGCCCTACTCTCTGAGGCTTCGCATGATGTGCAGGAGCCGGAGATAAGGCTGCCCCAATGCCAGTCATTGGATGGCAGCAGCCCACGCTTTGCTGCTGGTGGCCACCTCTGAAGAGATACCCAGGTAGGGCATTTCTGACAGCCTGCCCCTCTCGCCTGTGGGTGTTAACCTGGGGGTTGCACAGATGCCCATGTGGTGGCACAGCTGCATCTTCCTGATGCTGCCCTGCTTCTTCAGTGTAGCACTACAATCTCTCAATATAAGAAGAAGAGTTGGATGTATGTTCCCTCCATTTCTGTCCTGCAGGAGACTCAAAGGGGCTGATATTGCCCTTCCCCCCTCATAACAGACCCCCTGTGAGGAAGGTGGTGCTGAGAGAACTGAGAGAGGCTGTGTATGGGCCAAGGTCACCCAGCTGGCATGCGTGGGATTGCTCAGCTGAAGCTGCATGTCCCAGATACACATGTGCAGCTCCATCAAGTTAGCAGGGAACAGACACCTGTTCCTCTGTGTTGGAGATGCCCATGCTCTCCAACACAACATCGCACTTTGCCATTCGATGCTTCCTGTTTTCCAGGGTGAGGGGATGAAACACATTCCTAGGCAGCATCAATGTCCACGTTTTGCTACCTGGGGACATGGGATTTTTCCTCTCAGGTGGCCTTAGTGGAGGAGTTCAGACTCTCCAGTTGACACACCATTGTCAGTAATGCTGTTTGAGGGTGGCCTTCAGCAACACAGCAGCTGCCAGGGGGAGGGGCAGGGTAGGGCAGGGCAGTCCCCACTCCCTGCCAGCAGAGTGATGTTTTTTAGGAGCTGGCCCAGGGTTGTGGCCAGGATGGCCACACCTTTGGAGCTTTGAGAAGTTTGATCACTCCCCCCCCCGCCCCTTAAGTGTGTCTCCGGTGATTTCACTGAATGGTCCAGCACCTTCCTCAAATCCGTATAGGCTGCACAGACAGTGGCTGCCCATACAAGCTGTGGTGTCACAGGTGACATAAACTGGGACTGAAAGTAGCTGGGAGGGGAGGCGATGACAGATGGGGGTGGCCAAAACTTTAGTGTAGTCACGTGGGCCAATCGCGCTGCTGCGTGGACGTGACGTCGGCCCTGCGCGGCTTCGCGAGTGCGCAGCCGCAACGGAGCGTTGCGAGAAGCCGCTTCCGCAGCGCCTCCGTGCGAACCGGCACATTTCTGTGGCCTGTTGGGACCAGCGGAGGCGCCCGCTTAGCTCCGCCTGTCTGTCGCGAACTGCACACGGGCGTCGCGTTACGACGTCATCGCGTCGCTGTTTTCGGCCGTGCGGAAACGGCCACAGTCTTCCAAAGCCATTTTGGTGTGGTTTAGATCTTAAGGGGAGGGAACGTACCATAGTATAGCCCCAATTCATCAGATCTCAAAAGCTAAGCAGACCACCAAGGAACACTCTGCAGAGGAAGGCAATGGCAAACCACTTCTGCTTCTTGAAAGCCCCTTTCCAGGGTCACTATAGGTCAGTGGCAACTTGACGGCATTTATGAAAGTAGGTCTTAGGACTTTCTCAAACAGGAAAATGCAAAGCCTTTAAAAATATTCTTCAAGTATTTCAAAAGTGTTAGCAACATTGTGAAGAAATGCATGGGGTCTCCTTTGTTGAATTTCCTTCCTGGTCTTGCAAGCCCTCAACTCCAGATTCAGTTTAGGCAGGCCTACACAGTATACAGAGGCATACCAAGAGAAAATGGTGCAACACCTGCACAAGTGCCCCTGCCCCCATGCCCCACTTATGGCAGCCAGCATGAAAGCAGCTTGGTGGGATTGGACCGAGGGTGCCTGGCAGGCCCACAGCAGGCTCCTGGCCAAGCCAGGCTGTTCCTTCATCCATCAGAGAAGGTCTTCAGTCTGGTGAGGCCAAACCGAGAGGTGCCTGGTGGGCATGCAGCCTGGCAGGGCCAGGTCGACGGGTGCCCAATGGTCCCACAGCAGGTCCCAAGTCCCAGCCTGGCCAGGCTGCTCCCAGTGAAGGGGGAGCATTGGGTGGGGCCGGGCCAAGGGGCGCCCAGCAGGCATGCAGCCTGGCAGGTCCAGGCTGAGGGGCACCTGTTGGGCCTGCGGCAGGCTCCTGTCACAACCAGGCTGCTCCCGGCAGAGGGGGGAGCACCGGGCGGGCCTGGGCCAAGGGGCACCCAGTGGGTATGCAGCCTGGTGAGGCTGGGCTGAGGGGTGCCCGATGAGCCTGTGGCAGGCCCTCATGTCCTAGCCACACTGGGTTGCTCCCAGTGGAGGGAAGCAGCATTACAGAGGCTGGGTCCTTTTGTTTTAAACTGTCTCCCCCATCAATGGATTGCCCCTTTGATGAGGTCCGCCAGGCACGGGCTGATTTTCCCCAGCAAAAGCTGTATTTCAGGTGCTCTTTGTGCTTCTTGATTCCAAGGCTGGCCAGGCTCTACTGTGGTGATGTCAGCCCCCGGCTCCCCTTTGGAGCTCAGCATGGAGAAGTGAGCCATCCTCCCCTCAATTAACTGTCTGAAAGGCGCATTGCCCTCCCCCTTGTTCCCCGCTCAGTGCTTTAAATACGGAGATGGAGGTGAATACAAAAATGTGTGGACAGTATGTGACCCACAAAGCTGAGCACAGCTTACTATTCTTGTTTTATTGCCTGAAAGGTGCTCAACAGCTGCTGTCCTTCAACAGCTGGTGTCAAAATGAGTTTTATTGAATTCCATATAAGTTTATTCCCATGGATATTAGTCTGGACAAGATAAAAATTCTATAGATGTACTCCAGTACAGCCACATTTGAAATATTTTCTGATGCTTAATTTTTCAAGTTATAAACTTTACAATTATTGGCAATTATTTATAGAGTCCCTTTTAAATATTAATACACATAGTGTGCCTATGAAATCAAGATCAAGACTCAATGATTATATAACAGAGATTTTTACAGAAAAGAAGAAAATCCTGGCAGATATTTAAAAAGGGTTCCTCTTTCAATCAAAGGTAATTGAATCTCACAGTGGTCTATTACAGAACAAAAGCCTTGCCAAACAGAGGGGTACAAAATATAGACATTTCAGAGATTAGACATATCTCCATTCATGGCTATTGGATGAAGGATTAAGACTGTAGCTATTAGATTTATTATTTCAGATTCAAGAGTCTTCTGAACACTTAATAGCTCCTTATTTAATGTCTTTATTGTTTCTAAGAATGGGCAAGTTTATCTCCATGCTGAGTTAACAAAGTTGTTCAAAGAAAGATGAGAAACTCTGAACACTGAGCATGGCTGAATAAATAATGGTGATCTTAATCCTTCAAAAGAAAATCTTGCTTAACTTATCTACAATGAGTATTTGTTTTTAAAAAGCTTTTACGGTATTTTCTCAACCCTTTCACACTAAAATTGGTCCAAAAAGTCATCTATCACATTTTCATCTACCCTTCTTCCAAGGAGCATACACAGTTTTCCAGTTTCCATTTAATCCCCTTGATATCTGTGAGGAGGTTTAGGCTGAGACTGTCTGGTTCAAGTTCAGCCAGTAAGCTTCATAGATGTGAGGATTTGAAGCTGTGTCACCCTAGATTTAGTTAACACAACCTACTAAACCACACTGGCCTCATCTAACATGAGCATGAAAACCCTCAACTTCAGCAGTTTTCTCATTGTTATCTAATATTTTCTCAGTGGTATCTAATATAGTCCAAATCTGGGAGCTGAAATGAATTTCAAATTCCTTTCAACATCTGGGTGAGTGAAAAAGGGCATCAAAAATCTTTGAGCTATTGATGAAAGCTGAATATCAGTGCTGTGTTTCTGCTCTTTATGGGCCATTTTCAGAGACAATATGTAGTGCCTCTTCTTTCAAAGGAAAGGAAGCTTTTATTAGGATATGATAGAAAATATAGTCCATGGTAAAAAAAACCCATGAAACCTAGAAAATAATTTTAATAAAATGCCATTGGGCTGTGGAAAATACTTTAAATTTTGCCATTAATACTGATACACTTGACAAACTTTCATAATCAATTCCATAGATATGGAATGAGATGCCTAACAAAAGGCAGTCTCTTATAGTTTTACATGCTTTCATTTTTCTGAGATAAAACTTCCTCAGAGGAATCACTTTAGGACATAACAGTAATATTCTTTGGAACTAGTGCAGTTGTTTTCAAGAATTATGTAATGCCCCCCCCCCCCAAAGTGCTACATCAAAAAACTGGAGTACCGTAAGTTTGTTGAGGGGAAGGGGCTATTGATGTGAAATACTTTCATGGGAAATCTTTTCTGTGACATAAAAATTGCTTATATACTGGCATTGCCCATTTTTCTTTCAAAGCAAAGATATGCAATTGCAGCAGATAATATGAAAGTTTAGTATGGAAGTATGCAGGGGGGTTGTTAAGAGAAATCTGAATTTCTCATACTACTACTTTTCACTGTGCAGAAAATGTGCTTCCCTTTTGACAAATATCTGGGAGGCTGTCTAATAAACCTACATGGTAAATTATCAGACATCGGACTTCCTTCTGTTGTACTGGTTCTATTTATTTGTTCCCTAAGTTCCCCAACCTCCCCAACTTCATTTTCTCAACTTCTAATAAAACAAAAATTAAATCTTGTGGGACTACAGCAGGTTTGCATCTTGCCCGGCATCCTGTTCTCCACAAAGGCCAGGCAGTTGCTTTCAGCTGTAGTGCACAAAGGCAGTACCCTTCTTCTACTGATTGTCCCTGTCCCCCAGAAATTGGTATTCAAAGGCTCACTGTCTAAGCCTGTTAGATCCATCCATCTATAGTCAAAAACCACCCATCCTCCATGAACCTGTCCAGTCCCAGTTTAAAGCCATCTAATCTAATGGCCCCTAATTTTTTCGGCTCTTGGCTTATATTTACTTACTTAATTTTTTCTCCTCCTCTGGTGTTCTTTGTTGATGAACTTTTTTGGTAATATTGTCGAAGGCTTTTTTGGTAATACTTTCTACCTCCACTAAATTTTCTGAACACCTCTGTGATCTATTACTGCTGAATGAACTACTGGATATACCTTTTGATATATTATAGACATTGTGCTGGAAGTTGATTTTGAATCTATCAGATCAATATTCAAAGGTTTTAAAAAGGATGCAAGAGTGTTTAAACAGTCTTTTAAAGGTACATTTTCATGTGGATTTCTTTCTTTTTAACAGCATGTAAAATCTTGGCTACAGTATTCCTGAGAAGTCTGATTTTTTTCCCCACTTTTATTCAATTAAGGTTTTCTGGAAATTATTATTTTATAGTACTTCATGTCTGTAGGGCATGTCTTGATACAGACTCTTAAGTACTAAAAAGAAATAGTAGTGATTTATTAACATATTTCTTAATTCTCTAATAAGGCTCAACAAAGATTGCCTTCTTGGTAGAGCTAGAATCCTGATGAAATATTGTAAGTCATAGGAAGAGCCCTGGCACGTAAGTCTGGCAAGTATGTAAGTCTGGCAAGTATGCCATTTGGCTGGCTATCTGTCTCATAGGAGTTCAGGGTAGCATCCATGGGTTTCCCCCCATACATTATCAACACAGTAGCTTTTGAAGTAAACTAGGCTATCGCGGTAATTAATCCAATGTTGTCATAAGTTTCATGGCTGAGCCAGAGTTCAGATCTAAACCAAGTCTCTTAAATTGAAGACAGTAACCAACCCACCACATGAGACATCCAATTTGACAGTATAACCTGAAGTCCAGTGATTTTCAAGGGACCAAGGTTTTCCTTTCCCCCATATCTAAGACAGATTGCAGAGCCCCAGTTCATACATACATTATGAGATGATACTGCAGTAGTGTAGTGGAGGATCTCAACCTGTGAATGCAGGATACAAATAAACACTTCATAAAAGAGGAAGAAATAATGAAGTCAACCAGACTATCATACATGTATGATAGAAGACAGAAGACTATATTTCAAACAGAAGAAGCTTATTCAAACACTGTTGGAATGTACCTCAATGTAGAACTTAGCTATCAATCATCCTTTCTATATAGAGCACAATGTTTGGCTGCATTGACATGCATTATTATTATTTTTATTTTTATTAGAGCCGTACTAATTTATATTTACTGGATTTTAACCTGATATTGTGCTCTATTTATATGTTGTTCACCATCCTGAGCCCTTCGGGGGAGGGCGGTCTATAAACCCAATAAATATTATTATTATTAATAATAATAATAATAATAATAAAGTAATTGTTGCTCATTATTACAATGAGCCTTGGAAGTTCTTAGATTTACATGTACTCTCTTCTTCCCTATCCCCTGATGCAGTTCAGACATGAAAAACTTCCACATTCGCACCAAATCTGAGATTGTTTTGTGTTAATGTTAGTTTAGGGGTCTTGCTTTATTAGGGAGAAACAAATTGTAGCTTGTGATTCTGATATGACAACCAATTTAGGGTTTTTTTTGCAAACTAGAAAATCTTTATTCTCAGAGATGCCTGTGGTGGGTGGGGAAAGAGCATAAAAGCCTGAGGAGTTCAAAGGGTTGTTTGTTTTATGTCTGAATGCATTTACCTTTTTAATAAATTACTTTAATGGGGAACATTGTTCATAACTTTTGATGTAGCTTAATTAAATCAGTTCCAATACACTATAGTGACCAGCAACCCCAGTTCCAATACAGAGACAAAATGGATATAATGAAACAATAATGGAATAATGGAAGAGATGATGGCTATGATTCTACTTCTTGGTAAAAGGGTTACACTTGAATGACTGGCTTATCAGTATCCACAGTATCTTCAAAGCTGCTCTCCAACAATTTCAGATGAAGGCTCTAATTAATGCTTTAAGATGCATGGTCTAGTGTTTGCATAATTTCTGAGTACATCATTGGCCACTTTCCTTTGAATTTTTTTATTATACTCATTCAATCCTAGAAACAATTAATATTTTATTGTGTTCGCTTGCCAAGCCTTGAAATATTACCTACACTTCTTTCAGAAACACTTCTGAAAATTTTCTCCTGTGTTGACATCTACCCCAAAGCCTGTATTCTTTCTTATCAATTTGTTTCTTGAGATGAATAAAGAGCATAAATTGTTTCAAGTGTCTAAAATGTAAAACTGTAATGGTTATTACATGAAGCTTTCAGCTTTTTTCAGTTATATAAGTGAATATGGGTGTTTATTTATGGAAATGCATGGTTGTTATTACTATTTTTCATGTATATTATACTGTGAAATTCTCTCACTCATCACTTGCAACGTCCCTGTAAATTACAAAGGTACTGGCATTACATTCTAGTATTAGGATGAGTTGTCTGAATATAAAAAATGCATCTGTCATAACCACCTTGTAGATTGTCATATCGCCAAAATAAAAGCAAACTCATAGATGGTTCATTTCATAACCATCTAGAAACAATTCTGATGCCCTTGAAGTAACTCAAAAAGTCTTCCATGAGTTCTGATGCAGTAAGGTTTATGCAACATATTCAGAATTAAGGGAAATTAATTTCCCTTTGTTTCATCTATGAGTGTCAGGAATAGGATTTACAGGTTAAGTGCTAGGAAGAGGGGACATGGTTGGCAGCAAGTTCACCATAAGACTCTAAATGCCAGTGGTAGATGGCAACATCAGGAAAAGGTCTTGGCCCTTCAGGATACTAGCTGGCCATTGTATAAAGCAGGATTCTGGTCACATCTGAGCTGTTATGCTTTCATGTTCTCAGGGTGCAAAGACTCATTAATTTACACAAATCTAAATACCTCATTATTCTAAATACCACTCATTAATTTACACACAAATTAATTTACCACAAATCTAAATAAGAAAAATGTAATTTAGGAGCATATGTTATAGTTACTTTTTACATCATAATTATGAGAGTTATAGGTTCCCCTGATCACAGGTGAGCATGACAGACTCATCCCTTCTTTTTAAAATATATTCCTGATAATATTTAGGGGAAAAGATCTACTGAATTTTTGTTATGCCTCTAGAGCTGTCTGATAAGAAGGAAAGGTTTTCATTACTGAAAAAAGTGGGGTCTTAAGGCTCTGGAAATAACTGATTCCTGTAAAGCTACCGCTCTCACATTTAAAAAAAAATCTCACCCCTCATCGTAGAAGGTCACATCAGCATACATGGTTCCTCCCTCCTCTGTCTCACTCCTATGAAGTTGGTTTGCAGAGAAGGCCTGATTCAGCGGCAGAACCTATGTTTGACATACTGAAGGTCCCACATTCTGTCTCTACCATCACCATTTTTAAAAGGCCTTGGCAGTGGGTGACATAAAATACCTTTGCTTAAGAACCTGGAGAGCTAGTGCCAGTTTGAATAGACAATATTGACTTTAATGTTCTGGTTCAGTATTAGGCTTCTTCAGGTGTTCAATCGAGACAGGGTCACTGGCCAAAAGTCAGAAAGCTTCATGGCTCAATGGGGAATTTAACTCTATATGACTCTCTGACCACTAATCCACACAAATTCTCTAGTGACTAATGGCAGGTAGTCAGCTTTATATTGATGTAAATAATTACATCATTTGGCATTTGGATCTTGTGCATTGTGGTTTCATGGTCATCAATGGTAGTCTATGACCAGTTAGAAATGTAGTAAGAAATCATTCTACATTGAAAACTACAAATGAATCTAATGAAAATTCAATGGGAACGTGTTTAAAACACAAGAGATCTGCTAGAAAATAATTGGCAGGTTAGCTGAAATCGTCCTGGGCCTAATACTGGAGTTACAGTGCGACTAGGGAAAAACCAAACGCATACTTGGTAATTACAAAAAAGCTCTTGTTTCCATCCTTTGCCCTCACCCTTTTGTCACTGTCAACCTCTGAAACCAGGGAAATAAAATCCTCTTTTGTACAACAGCCAGCGTGCTTCCATTGTGGTAGATTTCATTTTTCTCCTATATGCTGTTCTGTGAGTGTGTACCTCAGACTTATTGGCAAGGTCTTCAGTAACTTTTAGCAATCTCTATAAAATAGGAGGTGGAGTATTTCTATAATCTTTTGGGGTGGAGCAAACTGCAAATTTCTACCAGTCGATTATTGGCATTCTAGTTATTTGGGATGCATTCTCTGCCACTCTGGGATGCACTGTTACGTAACAACTGTATGATCAACTCTCTCAGTGTTCTCTTTTTCATTTAAAGGTAGGTAGGGGAGAGGGTCAAGTGACTTGGGACTTTGAGAGTTAACCCTCAAACCACCCTATTTTATCTGATTCAAATTACCACCAGGAGCTACCATTAGATAGAAATAAGAGATATATATCCACATTACACCTATATTTTTCCATAATGTCTGGGGGTTGATTTCTAGTGACAAATGCCATAGAGGGGAAGACTGTGGTCTTTACCCAACTTATTCTTCCTTTACTGTTAAAAGAAAAAATGTAATATCCAATTTTGCATTTCTCATGTAGCAAATACTTTGGTCTTAAATCCTTGATTACTGCTGTACAATAACACCCCCATCCTGTCACTCAAGAGTTGCATTGCTCATCTATGGACTGCACAACAATGTTGCTTGTTTTAATATCAAACTTGTCATTTGCTGCATTGCATCTTCCTCCCCCTGCCACTTTGCTTCTTACCACAGACAAAAATTTTTGCTGGCTTTAAGGAATGAGCAGGATTCTCACATTTTACTTTGGATTCAAATATCCTAACCTGGCAGCTGAATTATTAATACAGCTGTTAGATGTACTACCATAACAATTCCATGCAAGCATGCTATTTAAGAAGTCTTATTTAGTATTCACCAGAGACTGTAGACATTGTTTCTAGTTCATTGTGAAATGTCTGTGGCTTTAGGCATGTTTTTTTGTGACCCACATCTTTTTCAACAGATTATTTTTTTCTTCTAGTACATCTGAGCCACCTGGAGGAGATAAACAGAAACTGATTTTTTTTATTATTTTCCTCTTGGCAGACTTGAGAACACAAATCTTTGAAACAGGACATCCTTGAAATTGGTTGAGCCATGGATGGGCTGTGCTTAATTCACAAGAAGAGGCAGATGTCAGTATTCTTACCCAGGAGGCACCAAACAGAGGTAAAGTGACAGAGCCCTAATTGCCAATAATAAGGTCTTCTTTAGCCTATTTTATACAGTTGATGTGTTTTTCCACAAAAGTACTTTTAAAACTATTAATGAGTACTATGCCAGAAACGATTGGTTCTTTAGATGTGCAGAACTACTTCAAGTTATTAAAACACCGTCAAAACATGTCATTGGTTGTCATCTCAAAAGTAGTAGATGCATTCTGTCAGTAAGGGGATACTGAGACAAGCATATTTCAACGCTTTTGAGTTAATTTCTTCCCAGCTCATAAAGCAAGCATTTGTGTGGCTGTTCCTAAATAGGAATTGTTTGTTGTTTGACAATCTGGATGAGCATAGGAACGTTTACATTCTGAACCTATTAAACATACTTAGGCCACTTCCACACATGCAGAATAATGCACTTTCAATCCACTTTCACAATTGTTTGCAAGTGGATTTTGCTATACTGCACAGTAAAATCCAGCTTCAAAACACATTGAAAGTGGATTGAGAGTGCATTATTCTACATATGTGGAAGGGGCCACTGTGTGGAATAGGACGCAATGTAGACAAGAACTGATAGACACACAGTCACAAGTGCAGTTCTATTTTATTGCTATCTAATAACAAAGTGCTTCGCCAGACCACAGGTGTTTTCAGGCACAAATCACACTGCTGTCTGTGCTAACTATATACAAAAGTGGTACCAATCAAGTGCCCTCACCTTATCAGGTTTGTACTAATCTGCACATGGCACCTGTCCAGCTGTCATTTAGATTTTGCTCATCTAAACACATGTTCTGAAAGCAATTTTGATCAGAAAAGCAACAGCAAGGTATTAAGCAGTTCCTCCTTGCCTGATTTCCCCGGCTTCTGACTGTATCTTTCCATAGTCACTTTTCATTAAAAAGAGCAGAATAACACACGTGCATGTAATAGATAGCATTGCCCTAAACTAAGAGGTTTCAGTTTGATAAAGAAGCCAAGTTAAAATCAGCCAGAGCTGGGAATTGTACTGCTATGAAAGCTAACAAGATTCAGACTTATCAGGATAGAATCCACATCTGGAATTTTAAATACCACAGTTCTCAAACCACTTGATGTTGACAGTTGCACAAAAATCAGTGGGTGGTGGTGGTGGTGGTGAAAAACGCTGGCAAGGTGCAGAATACTGCAGCCTAATGCCAGTCTACTTCTTCATTTGTACAAAAGTTTTCTACCTAAAAGATTCATTTAGGTGTTTATGACAAATCAGAATTGTATCTTGGCTTTTGATACTGTGTTCCATCACATTTCACAGCAGCCATTTCTTTCCTCTGTGGATGGATGTGATATCTTTACACATTCCTCCAGCTAAGAAAAATGCTGCTTGGTGCCTTCTCAGGACAGCAGCCATCTTTGGCTGTGATTGGTCACTATTGCACAGAGGAGTGGGAGGGCAGGAACTACGAGGACATTTTGCACTGGTGGGGGTGGGGGTGTTCAGCAGCCAACCACATCAACTGAACATTTTGTCTCCTATTATCAATGCACCATTTCATGTTATTCTAATCTTCGTGCAGTTGCTTAGAAACACTGAACCTTACACTAGAAAGAAAAAAATACCTTATTACTGTTGCAAACCATATAGGAAACCCTTCCATTTTAGAAAACTACCTTATTGCAGGAGGTAAATTTGGACAACAGACATTTTTTTGTTTTTTTTCAAGCTGTCACATATTACAATTACCATTATTTGAATTGTAAACTTATATGTATATCAAATATGCTACAGGAGGAAAAAAAACTTGGCTTAACATTAATTATTTTGGCTGGAAATGGTGAAAATCGAATGGCATTTTCTTAAATTCTAGATTTAATTTCTTTATAATAAAGCTCTCCTGAACAATTCTGTTATACATAAATTGTAGAAAGCAAATAGTGTGGGAGCATTCCTGACTTCCAGACAGATCCTTCCATAGCATGGGGCCCACAACAAAAAGAGTGCACATTTATGGCCAGTTGTTGATCCTGCCAATTTACAGGGAGGCACTGATTCAGATTAGCAAAGTTGTCATTATGGAGCACAGGAGGTGAAGTAGTTCTGCAGATATAAGAACCCACCCTACTTTGCAAGATGCTGGGACATTCTCTTGGACTGATATAACTCCTAGGTTGCCCTGGAATCATGGACATCCCCCAGTCTGTGCAGCTAAGCCAACCATGGTGCTGACTTCTTCAACAAAATAATGTGGCATTGTGAATGTTAGTTACATCATTAAATAGCTGGCATAAATTACCCTGCTTTTTGAAACTCTATCAAATCACTCACTTTTTTTTTTGCAAAAATCTGAGGCCAGGTGCTTTAATTGGTCTGCATGCTTTTTTAATCTATGTGCTTTTTAGACCCACATCTGTACTTTGGTAAATCCTTTGATGTGTCCTAGACATATTTAGTATAATTAGTAAATTAATTTCAAGCCCTAGATTCTGTTCTCTTTCTGTTGTGTTATGTTTATTGCAAGTGGTATCTCACATTTGCAGTTAGCTTCTGTACCATGAGTCATTGTTCTAGAAAAAAGAATCGGACATTGTTTGACTGCAGATAGAGTGTTTCTTTCTGGTCCGAAGAACTGATATGCAAATACTCTTTCACATGAAGATCAGTTCTGCGAATTGCCAAGGTTACTATAGTGTCAATGCATCTGAAGGCAGCCGAAAGACAATTATCCCTTTATAAAATGTATTATTTCTGTACTGACTGGTGGTGATCCTCAGAAATAAAAAATGGCAACATACATTTGATTCAGATTGTATTTGAGAGTTTCAGTAACAACTGACTTCACATTTGTTTGTTTTTTCTTTCTGTTGTCCCAACCTTCTCTTGATGTCAGCATTGGTGCTGAAGAATGCATTGTTGGGCAAATGGTGAGACTCAAAAACTGGCAGCCAGCTTATTCCCAGCCAGAGGTGCTGGGTCAATCTCTTGTTTTCCAATGAGAAAAGTGATTAGAGGTAGTATGTTGAAGTATAGTGTAAGAGAATTGGTACTTCAGCCTACTACAGGATCCATTTCCAATCAGGCCAGAGGCCACTGAAACACTGCAGAATTTCTTTCTTACTTCTTTCAAACTTGCCAGCCCTGCCAGAACTGAAACAAGTGCAAGAAAGTCACATTGTTCTGTTCAATGTAGGCGTAACTGGGAGCTAACAATGGAAGAGAAAGTGAGCTACAATTAGATTGGAGAGAATAGAACGATATTTGTGGGGGCAGAAATATGGCATAATTGTGGGAGGAGGTGAGGTGGGCAGGCTGACAGACACTTCCCTCCCCTGTGCCCAAGTGCCCTTAAAAATCTGAAGGTGGCTACATCTGAAGCAAGTATGTAATGTGACTAATAATGCAGGCAAAGTCTAAGTTCAAAAGATTTCTGTGTTTCATTGTCGAAGCAAATTATTTCCTTGAAAGTTGAAAAGGTACAGAAAATGGCAACCCTGTCAAAGTACCCTGTCAAAAATCCTTTGAAAGTTCAAGTATATTATCTTTTATTTATTTGTTTGCTTGTTTATATTTTTTTTTACCCTGCCATATACCAGAAACTCTCAGGGCAGTTTACAACATAGGATAAAAGTAATAACATCTGATAACCTGAAGTAATTACAATTAATAACAATAAAACCATGGGAATGTCAACTCAGTGCATGGCAGCTGTGAAAAAGGCAAACTCTATGCTGGGGATAATTAGGAAAGGAATTGATAATAAAACTGTAAAGATTGTCATGCCCTTATATAAAGCAGTGGTGCGACCGCACTTGGAGTGCTGTCTTCAGTTCTGGTCGCCACATCTCAAAAAGGATATTGAATAGATAGAAAAAGTGCAGAGAAGGGCAACGAGGATGATTGAGGGATTGGAGCATCTTCCTTATGAGGAGAGGCTGCAGCATTTGGAACTCTTTTGTTTGGAGAGGAGACGTCTGAGGGGGGATATGATTGAAGTATATAAAATTATGCATGGGGTAGAAAATGTTGACAGAGAGAAATTTTTCTGAAACCAGAGGACATACTGAAACCAGGGGACATACATTGAAAATGCTGGGGGGAAGAATTAGGACTAATAAAAGGAAACATTTCTTCACACTACGCATGATTGGTGTTTGGAATATGCTGCCACAGGAGGTGGTGATGGCGACTAACATGGATAGCTTTAAAAGGGGCTTAGACAGATTTATGGAGGAGAAGTCGATCTATGGCTACCAATCTTGATCCTCCTTGATGTGAGATTGCAAATGCCTTAGTAGACCAGGTGCTCGGGAGCAGCAGCAGCAGAAGGCCATTGCGTTCACATCCTGCATGTGAGCTCCCAAAGGCATCTGGTGGGCCACTGCGAGTAGCTGGACTAGATGGACTCTGGTCTGTTCCAGCAGGCTCTTTCTTATGTTCTCATGTTCTTATGTGTTGTGAATTATGGGTAAACCACATTACTGGCACATTACTACATTAATGCTGGTGGCATGAAACATTTGTCCATGTACCAAATATGCTGAACTTCATACAACTTTGACTTATGAGTAATATTTGATTTTGTGTACCTTCAGAAACTGATGGGATTTGAAATATAAGTGTTTACTGCTTAAGTCTAACTTGAAAATCAAGTAAGATAAAGTTGGAAAGGGAAGGTGGGGATTGATGTTAGGGAAGCACACATTCTGATTCCTGAATCAAAAGTATATCAAATCTATTTATTTATATGTATGTGTATATTTTTTATCTCGCCCTATCCACGAGGGTCTCAGAGTGGGTTACAGTACATGATTCATAAAAATGTATTGTCCTAAAAGCAGTTATAATCTATTACAATAAAACCTCTTTAAAATTCATGAAAGCAGCATAAAATTCATGTATACACATAACTGAGGGTAGAGACATCCCTGAAGCAAATATGCCATCCAAAACAATAGGGATATCCCATGCTGGTCTCCCCCATGTCAGTTAAAATCAGTGGCCGTTCCATGAGCAACAACTTATGCTTTCAACAGTCCAACTGTAGCATCTTCTTCTGTTCTCTGTTCTCAAATGTGTGTTTTCACTGCAGCAGTGTGTATTACTTGCAACCTTGCAACTGGAGTGTCCTCCATACTCCCACATATACATGCCTCCACAGCACCATTGGCTGAAGCCATATCAGATCCACTTGTTTGTTTCTCAGGCTGTTCCATTATTATATGTTGTTGTTCTAAAACGGGAGATCCCAGACTGGTGTCTTCTTCTCTATGCTTTCCACTGGACACATCTTCCAAAATGAAAGTTGGCTTTGCTATTCCTGATCGATCCTCTGCCATCTCTGGAAGGGAATTGAGCAGCTAACAAGTGCTCATATTGCTCTCATTGTCATCACCAACTACCAAATTCATTTGCTTTGCAAGTACACTCAGTGACCTTAGTTCTTGATCAAGGGAGAGGTTGGTGTTTGAAATTTCATTAGTAACTTGGATTTCACATTCTGATTGAGGAAACCAGAATCGGACTAAGGGAAAGATTAGCTGTAGATCTATTAGCAGTCTAGAGAGCTATAAACTTTAGCTCTGACAACATCCTTATGTAGCCTTGGGCACCAGACTTGAATGTTGCTCTTCCATTTCTCATCTGAGATAATAAAATTAGTTTACCTCTCAGGAATGCTATTAATAAGACTCTGCAAAGATACTTTGAAGATTTGCCCTGCAAGCATTAAATGGTCCATCTTCAGAATATTCCCAGAATTCTTTTGATGTAGGCATACTACATAATTGGTTTTAGAGGATATTACTTTTCAGACTTTATTATTAATTTGCTGTCTCTGTAGATAGCCCTGACCTGGATAGCCCAGGCTAGCCTGAGGTCATCAGATCTTAGAAGCTAAGCAAGGTCGACCTTAGTGTTGCCAGACCAATCCATGGTGGGGGAGGAGGCTCTGTTTCAAGTCAGTGATGCCTCTACCCATCCTGCCAACCCCTTGGGGTGCCTAGTAGTGCAGTGCCAAAATGGAGAGCCCATTCTCTGCATTGGCTAGTGTACCCACAAAGACACAGTAAAAACTTGTCTAGACTTGCCCTTGCCCACACCTGCCTTGCAAACAGCTGCCACACCCTTCCTGAAGGGATTAAGAGAACACAATATTCCTGCCCTGCAGAGCACTGCTATCTCCAGCCCT